>NW_027411649.1:0-328107 GCF_047663935.1 Musca autumnalis | reverse complement strand
GGAAACTGATAGTGATGACTTGTTTCGTTGGAGCTGTCATTGAGGGGAGTAAAAAAGCTAAAGAACGGAATGTCGAGGTAACGATCAACAATAACAATTTTATTTGTTAAATAGATACTGGAGCACAGACAAATATATTTTCACTGGATGCAGCAAAAAAATTTAAAATTTAAATAATTTAAATAAGTCTAAAGTTAGAATATGCACATTTAGTGAAGAGAAAAGATACCAGTGCTAGGTAAACTTGACGTAGAGGTCATGTATAAATTACGTTCTTTAATACAACATACTACGTTGTTGACATCCATTGCAAGAATATTATTGGAATTGAAGCAGTTATAAATATCAATTTAATTAAAAAATTAATATCTTGTCAATAAATGAATTGATTGAAAAATATTCACACGTTTTGAGCGGTCTTGGTTGTTTGAAAAACAAATGTAATTTAATAGCGAAAGATGACGTGGTTCCGGTGGTAGAGCCGCCTCAAAGTATAACTTTTAAATTACATGATGGTTTGAAAAAAAGAATTAGACAGAATCGTCCAATTCGGAAAATGAGCCAAAAGAGTGGGACAGTTCATTTGTACTGGTTACAAAACCTAATGGCAGTTTGAGGCTTTGTTTATGTTGTAGAATTTATACTTTTCAATTCAAATACTTTGTTAAAACTTTTTATTTCAAGTCATAGCAATCAATGAAAAATATTTTTTTGCTCTTTGTCGTTTTTAAACTCTTTGAAATATTATTCTTGTTATTCTTGTTTGAAAAGCCTTCGAGTATTGTTGTTTTTAATTTACAATAAACGTTTTTGTATTTGTTTTGTACACCACGGAATTTTTAATTTGGGAACTTGCGGACTCACGGTAATTCTTACTGCGTGGAATAGATATAAGGATCTTAGGAGTGGATCATCAAACAAGGGTTATGGGCCCAGATTTCCGAAGTTATCAAATCAAATTTGTGCAAGTTGGACATTTGTGAATAAAAGAAGAAAAAATGGCTAATTCTGTGGCTAGTATAGAGAAGCTAAACGGCGAAAATTATGGAACGTGGTGTATCCAGGTTAGAAGCTTATTAATAACGCTTGATTTATGGAATACTATTGAAGTTGAATGTCCAGCGGCTGCTGCTGAAAAAGCAATTTGGCAGAATAATGACAGAAAAGCTTTGGCAACGATTACCCTTACTGTGAAGGCAAGCGAGTTAATACACATCAAGAATTGTTCAACTGGTAAGGAAGCATGGGATGTCCTTAATTCATTATACAAGGCGGACACAGCATCCAGAAAGGTGAAGTTATTCAAGAAGTTGGTTCGGTTCAAGTTCAAGCATGGTGAGAAATTTTCAGTGCAATTAATGAATTTTGTTCTACAATTGATGAGCTAAAAGAAATTGGCGTAACTTTGAATGATGATTTGTTGACCATTTTATTGCTCTGCAGTCTTCCTGAAGAAATGGAAGGTTTTGTAATTGCTATTGAGAGCAGAGACAAACTGCCAACATATCATAATTTGATTTCAAAGATTTTGGAGGAAGAAAACCGACAAGACGACAAGAATATGGATAATGGTGAGACTGTTTTTGCTGCAAACTCCAAGAGCGGCAACAAAAAGCAATACAAGGATGCAAATTATGTCCGTAATCCGAATAGTGGTAAACATTATCAACAATCAAGACCAAATTCCAATGAGAAGAAATCGGCTGTAGCAAATATGAAGTGTTTCCGTTGTGGTAAGTTGGGACACATTCGATCTCAATGTAAAAATGGCGATAATGAGAGGAAAAGAAACGACTATGCCTGTTCCCTGTACGATAATCGATCCAAAATTGCCACATCATTGATTCTGGATAGTGGGGCAACATCGCATATGTGCCGGAACAAGAAGTTTTTTCATTCATTGACAGAATCTAGGCAGGAAATTGTGTTGGCGTCTGGGGAAAGCATTTTTGCTGAAGGAATCGGAGATGTTGTATTGCAGACGTCTACCACAACTCTGACGTTGCAAAACGTATGGTATGTACCACAACTTCATTCAAATTTTTTATCAATTTCCAAGATTATCAAAGCCGGGCATTCCGTGATATTCAACGGAAATAAAGCTGTAATGAAAAGTGCCGATGGCGTTAATATTTTGACGGCTGATTTGATGGAAGACATGTTTATAGCCAAGCTAAAAATGGAACATGTAGTGCAGACGGTGAATGTTGCTATTGACAAGGACGCAGCTCAAAAATGGCATAAAAGACTTGGTCATTTAAATGCACACGATATGGGTAAATTAGTGTCAAAGAAAATGATTAATGGATTGGAATTGAAAGTTCCAGATAGCATAGAGTGTGTCACATGTGGACTTTGTAAAATATCTGCCCAACCATTTAAAGCCTACCCTAATATGCAAACGAAAGATGTGTTGGAATTGTTGCATATGGATATATGCGGACCGATGGATGTTCATTCGATAGGCGGATCTTCGTATTTCATGACCATTATAGATGATTTTTCTCGTTTTACTTCCGTGTTTTTCTTAAAGAAGAAATCTGAAGCTACTGAAGTCTTTCAAAATTTTGCTGCGATCGCGGAGAAGCAGACAGGCCGCCAAATTAAGATTGTTCGTAGTGACAACGGCAAGGAATTTGTAAATGCCAAATTTCAAGACTTCTTTGCAAAGAAAGGCATTGTTCATCAAACGACAGTGTGTTACACTCCTCAGCAGAATGGAGTAGCCGAGAGGGCTAATAGAACCTTAGTGGAGATGGCCAGATGCATGTTGCATTCGTCTGGTTTGCCACAAAGTTTGTGGGGTGAGGCAATCAATACTTCTGCCTACATAAGAAACAGAGCTCCTACTAAAGTTCTTGGAGATGTTACACCCTATGAGAAATGGGTTGGCAGAAAACCATCAGTATTCCATTTCAAAACTTTTGGCTGTGATGCAATTGCTTTGCATAAAGGTCCGAAATCAAAGGGAAGAAAATGTATGCCAAAAGGAATCAAAATGAAATTTGTTGGTTATTCCACTTCATCAAAAGGATATCGGTTATGGGATCCCAAATCAAGACAAATTCAAGTCGCTCGAGATGTTTTATTTTACGAAGAGTCCTTTGAAAAGATTTCCGGTGAGTCAAACAACTCTGAATGGTTTTGTACAGAAATTTTAGAGCAGAAAAATTTGGAAAACATTGAAGAAAATGGCAATACTCATGCAGGGGTATCAATACCTAATACATCTTCATTTAGTCAAGTTTCAATTGATGATATCTCAGAAAATGTTGTTTCGGGAGCAGTAGTTCCAATAGAAGTGGATAATGGTTCAGAAATGGAAGAATCAGTTACAGTTGATAATAAAAGAAGGCATCAACGTATTACTCCTCAGTCGGATAGAGTTCTTAGATCAAGAGTAGTCGAAAGTGTGGAAATGTTGAACTCAGTAATTGAAAATCCCCAAACAATTGCCGAAGCACTTAATTCTGAGAATTCTGATAAATGGAAGGAAGCCATGGCAGTGGAATATGAGACCTTAATGAAAAATCAAACTTGGACTCTCGTTAATCGTCCCAAGGGTAAGAATGTCATTGGATGCAAGTGGGTGTTTGCCCTGAAACGCAAACCAGATGGTTCCGTTGAAAAGTACAAGGCTAGACTTGTGGCACAGGGGTGTTCCCAGAAGTATAATGTGGATTATAAGGAGACATTTGCTCCAGTTGTTCGACATTCGGTCATTCGATTATTCTTGTCATTGGCTGCACAACATAAATTCTTGGTCAATCACATCGACATTGTTGCGGCATATTTGAATGGGGACTTGGATAAAGAAGTCTACATGCTGCAACCTCTTATGTTTGACAATAACACAAGCCAAGTATGTAAAATGAAGAAACCTTTATACGGCTTGAAACAAGCAGGCCGTGAGTGGAATAAAAAGGTCAACGATATTTTGATGAAAATGAATTACAAAAGATGCAAATCCGATACTTGTGTGTTTGTCAAAAGGGAAGGAAAGAAGGTTAGCTTAATAGCTTCATATGTCGATGATATGCTAATAGCATGCTCAACTGAGAGGGAAATGGCAGACATCGTGTCGAATAATAAATTTGAATAAATATGTCGAAGCTATTGATCGTGGTCCAGTGAAATTGTATTTAGGCATGGAAGTTGAACGCGATGAACCCAAAGGTGACATAACTATCCATCAAAAGAAGTATTGTGAAGAGGTACTGAAGCGTTGGGGAATGGCAGAGTGTAAGCCTGCAAGTACTCCATGGCCTAATGGTGCTGTTTTGACCAAATGTGACAAAAATTGTGAGGACTTGGATCTTCATTCATATCAAAGTTTGACAGGTGCTTTAATGTATTTAGCGGTAATTTCAAGACCAGATTTGATGCATGTAGTTTCAAAATTGTGTCAATTCAATTCTCATCCACACAACGAGCACTTTCAAGTAGCAAAGCATGTTTTGCGATATCTAAGGAATTTTCCAGACGAACGAATTACGTTCAAAGCCAGTTCAGGAAATCTTAATTGTTTCGCGGACGCTGATGCGATGTAAATGATCGCAGGTCCTACTCCGGTTTTGTTTTGTTTATGGGAGATAGCCCAGTAGCCTGGGAATCTCGAAAGCAATCGGTGGTAGCTTTAAGCACGATGGAAGCTGAATATATTGCCTTATGTCAAGCCACTAAAGAAGTTTGTTTCCATCGAGAACTACTTAAGGAGTTAGAATTCAATATGTACGTGAAATATCCAACTACAATTTTTTGTGATAACCAAGGAGCTCAATTTTTGGTAAAGAATCCCACAGTTCAAAAGAAGAGCAAACATATTGATATCCGATATCACTACGTACGTGAAAAATATGATGACCATAAGATTGATATCGAATATATTCCTTCGGATAAAAATGCAGCAGACATCCTAACCAAAGTATTGGGGAAAAAACGTCATCACCAGAATTGTAAACTTTTAAATTTTGATATGTAATGTTTGAATTTGTAATTTTTAGAAAGCATTTGATTTGAGAAGGCGATTGTTGTAGAATTTATACTTTTCAATTCAAATACTTTGTTAAAACTTTTTATTTCAAGTCATAGCAATCAATGAAAAATATTTTATTGCTCTTTGTCGTTTTTAAACTCTTTGAAATATTATTCTTGTTATTCTTGTTTGAAAAGCCTTCGAGTATTGTTGTTTTTAATTTACAATAAACGTTTTTGTATTTGTTTTGTACGCCACGGAATTTTTAATTTGGGAACTTGCGGACTCACGGTAATTCTTACTGCGTGGAATAGATACAAGGATCTTAGGAGTGGATCATCTAACAGTTTAGATCCTAGAAATTTTAATAAGTCAATTCTAATGCCACATTACCCTTTTCCCAATATTGAGGAGTGTACGGAAAAATTGAATGGGTCGAAATATTTTTCGTCCTTGGATACTAACAGTGGATTTAGGATGATACCATTGAGTGAAAAGTCATCAAAGCATTGTACTTTCAATACACCGTCTGGTCGCTTTCGATTTTTAAGATTACCTTTTGGCATAAATTCCGCCCCTGAGATTTTTCATGCTGAAATCATCAAACTTTTCGGAGACATACCCAATGTTGTAATATGTATCGATGAGTTTTTGATAAATTCGCAAGGAAGAACATATAAAGGCCTTGGAAACTGTTCTAAAAAGTGCTGAGGAGGTTGGTTTAAAATTTAGTAGGGCAGAATGTAAATTTTTCAAGTCAGAGGTAAAATTTTTGTGACATATTTTTGATATATTTGGTGTAAGAGCATACAGTGAAAAAATTCAGGCAATACTTCAAATGCCACGACCAGAAAATGTGAAAGATATACAACGATTTTTAGAAATGGTGAACTATTTAGGAATTTATTGAAAAAAAATATTTATTTCAAATCTTTCCCTGAACAACGAGAATTTACGGGAATTTTTTAAAACGAAGCCCAATGACATTGGGCTACAGTCCATGATAAAAAATTGGTAATCTTAAAGAAGGAAATAATTGACCATCAAGCTCAAGCTCGATTCCAACGAGAAATTAATTAAAAAATTAATTCTAAAAATGATCTTCGCCTAAAAAGGCAAACTTTTCGATATGTCTGAAGGCGAAACATGCATGTCACATAGTGGTTGGTCGTTCGAGTCGTCGGCTTTCCTTTTCAAATTACATTAATGATCATCATGCTCGCATCAAACGAGAAATTAATTAAAATAATTAATTCTAAAAACGATATTCGTCTAAAAACGCAAAATGTTCAAATAAAAATAAAATCTGCTGAGCCAGGCTGGGGTTTGAACCCACGCCCTTGAAAAACAAAGCAAAAAGTGTTGTCATGGCGTGTTAGCGTTCAGAGCAAACTCATTACTTTCAAAGGCAGCACTATGCGTTTGTCATGAAAGCACAAATAATGGGAAAGTCCCATTATTGTTGTAAAAACAAAACAAAATGCATTTGAAAGAAGAAAAGTTCGAGGACAGCGAAGCCGCTCCACAACCGATATGTCTGAAGAGCCTTTACCGAAGGCGAAACTTGCCTATCACATAGTGGTGGGTGTGTAGGTTCGAGTCGTCGGCTTTCCTTTTTCAATTGCATTATTGATCATCAAGCTCGATTCCAACTAAAAATTAATTAAAAAATTATTTCTAAAAATTATCTTCGCCTAAAAATGTAAAATTTTCAAATAAAGATAAAATCAGCTGAGCCAGGTTGGGGTTTGAACCCAAGTCCTTGGAAAACACAGAAAAAAGTGTTGTCATGGCGTGTTAGCCTTCAGAGCCAAACTCATTACTTCCAAAGTCGCTTGCTTTGCTTGCTTCCCCAAATGTCAAACTATAAAGGTATGGCAGAGCCTCTTTGCAAATGTTGTTAATTAAAAGACGCCTTGTATCTTTAGGTTAACCACAATGAATGTGCAATTATTTATTGAGATCACAGGGATGCACTTTTGTGCATCATATGCTTCAACGTATAACAGGTTGATTCATATAATTGTTATGTGTGCTGGTTCTAAGCACTAGGCCTAATTATATGCGTAATGGTCATACGCATTATTACGCTTAGCGGTACGCGCTGCCACAACAACTATACAACTACTCCCTTTACAAAGTAATGTAATTCACATTTTAATTTTTTACATCTTTCTTAGGTTCAGTATTAAATAATAAACATTTAACTTCAATTTACAAATTAAACTTTTTTGGCTGTTTCCCAATTCTTCCTCTCTTAGTCATATATCGATTGACATGTTCACTATTTTCAATGTTTGGATTAAATGTTTCATCTACCACCTCAATACAATCTCTAGTAGCAGTATTATTATTATTTTCACTGTTGTTATCCATTTCATTAACATTTTCAACAATGTTATTATCAGGCGTTGTCCTTATATGTTCTAATGATATTCTAAATCGAGATCCATTACCGTCCAACACTACAAACGATCTTGCTTCCTTGCATAATTCAACCACTTCTTCAGAATACCAACAGCTTGTGGGAGTTTTCTTAAACGTTATTTTATCACCCACATTTAAGGTGTCATATTTCTTTGCATTTCTGTTATAGTACTGGGAACATTTTTCTAAGTTTGATTTTCTTTCATTATAGGCTTCTTTATCAGGCAACTTTGGTTCGAAATTATTTATGACTGATGAACTTTTGTACGCAACGAGTGAGACATCAATAATTCCGAAGGACTTGGATATTTTCCTTTAGGCGTTGTTCTATAATGCAACAAGGCTATGTAGGGGTCCGAGTTAGTTTCTTGGGACTTCATTAACAGTTTTTTAATCGACTGGACCATTAGACCGTGCTAAATATGGACTAGAAATTTTGTGATCTGTTCCCCAATCTTGACAAAACAACCAAAATTCTTTGGAATTATATGGCGGACCATTGTCCGAAACGAAAATCATGGAATCCTATGACGGGAAGAAATTTACTTTAATCTTGTTATGACTTGAGTAGCACTATAGCCGCTAGTGAGCAATTCAAGTTCCACATATTTAGAATAATAATCAACAACCAAGAGGCGCATTTTACCTCGAAAATCAAAGAGATCACAACCAACTTTATACTACGGTATCTGCACTAAATCGTTTGGCATTAATTCTGGTTTCGTATTAGAATTTTGTTACTTGGCACAACTTTCACAGTTTGACACAACACTTTCAATGTCGCTATAAATATTGGGCCAATATACTGACTGTCGAACTAAATTTTGACATCTAACCACCCCCATGTGGCCTTCATGGATTCTTCTCAAAATAGTATTCCAAAGAGTTTTTGGAACCAATATCTGGTGATTTTTAAAAATAATATCATTTAAGATGCTGAGTTCTTCTTTTATTCAAAAGTAGGGCTTTGCATCTATTTCTACTTCTTTTTGATTTTTAGGCCAACCATTTTTTATATAATTAGGCACTTTCAAAAATATCTGATCCGCAAATGGTGTTTCCATATGAGAAGTTATAAAGTTGCAATTTTCAAATCTTTTGTAGGTTTGTAGATAACGGTAATATTATAACATTGCAATCTTAGCATAAATCGCTGCAACCTGTGAGGAATCTTATAAAGAGCCTTACTAAAAAGAGCAATCAGTGGTTTATGATCCGTCTCAACCACTACTCCGAAGCCGGCAAATGACTCCTTTTCTATTTGTGCATAATTTGAGTTTCAGTTAAAGAGAATGTAGAATAGTAGCTCCCAGATCATACTTCGAGGCATCAACTGGCAAAATTACTTAAGATTTTTATTTTAAATTTTTGTCTTTTTAGGCGAAGATCATTTTTAGGATTAATTTTCTAATTAATTTCTCGTTGGAATCGAGCTTGATGATCAATAATGCAATTGTTTCACCTTCGGTAAAGGCTATTCAGACATATCGGATGTGGAGCGGCTTCGCTGTTCTCGAACTTTTCTGCTTTCAAATGCATTTTGTTTTGTTTTTACAACAATAATGGGGACTTTCACATTTAGTTGTGCTTTCATGACAAACGCTTAGCGCTGCCTTTGAAAGTAATGAGTTTGGCTCTGAACGCTAACACGCCATGACAACACTTTTTTTCTGTGTTTCTCAAGGACGTGGGTTCAAACCCCAGCCTGGCTCAGCTCATTCTATTTTTATTTGAAAAGTTTGCCTTTTTAGGCGATGATAATTTTTAGAATTAATTTTTTAATTAATTTCTCGTTGGAGTCGAGCTTGATGATCAATAATGCAATTGAAAAAGGGAAGCCGACGACTCAAACCCACACACCCACCACTATGTGACATGCATGTTTCGCCTTCGATAAAGGCTCTTCAGACATATCGGATGTGGAGCGTCTTCGCTGTCCTCGAACTTTTCTTCTTTCAACTGCATTTTGTTTTGTTTTAGCAGCAATAATGGGGACTTTCCCATTTAGTTGTGCTTTCATGACGAACGCTTAGGGCCAGAACAGAATCAATCGTCGATTGCTTTGCTTGCTTCCCAAATGTCAAATTATAAAGGAATGCCAGAGCCTCCTTAAGGGAACGCAGGCGGATTTGCAAAGAGGCTCTGCCATACCTTTATAGTTTGACATTTGGGGAAGCAAGCAAAGCAAGCGACGATTGATTCTGTTCTAGCCCTTAGCGCTGCCTTTGGAAGTAATGAGTTTGGCTCTGAACGCTAACACGCCATGACAACACTTTTTTCTGTGTTTTCCAAGGACTTGGGTTAAAACCCCAACCTGACTCAGCTGATTTTATTTTTATTTGAAAATTTTACCTTTTCTGGCGAACATAATTTTTAGAATTAATTTTTTAATTAATTTTTAGTTGGAATCGAGCTTGATGATCAATAATGCAATTGAAAAAGGAAAGCCGACGACTCGAACCTACACACCCACCACTATGTGATAGGCAAGTTTCGCCTTCGGTAAAGGCTCTTCAGACATATCGGTTGTGGAGCTGCTTCGCTGTCCTCGAACTTTTCTTCTTTCAAATGCATTTTTTTTTTTGTTTTTACAACAATAATGGGACTTTCCCATTATTTGTGCTTCAGCTCAAGTTCAACCTTTGTGCATAGTAGCATTGCATCCCAAGACAGAGATGGGGCCGTAAAGTATTGACAGGGGTCTAAAGATTGAATTCCCCTACACAAGGCTCTGAAATTTTCAAAACTTTCCGTTAATAAGAGAACATCTGTTTTCAAGTATAATTCCATGTAGTCTTTCAAAGTATGACAACCAAAATGTGTCCAGACTTTTTTTGCATGGTTATAGTCATCTATTGAACATTCACTATCAGTCATCTTACTGTGAAACTCTTCAATGGGTGGTAGTTGAGTTTCATCTAATTTTTCGAACGATGATAGATATTCATAAGGGAAAACACTTTTCCTTGTCAATAGAGCAAAATCTTCCTCATTAGGGAAATGTGACTTTACGGCGTGGAAAGCATCTTTAGGCAAATTCTTCGCCAATTTGTCTGAACTTGTAGACATGTACCTAAAACTGTCTAAGAAACGTAATTCGAGTCTGTTTTGCCTCTTCTTGCTTTTCTTCTTGTCTTTTTCATTGTCCTCCCCTCCTTCATCTTCTTCTTCCTCTGAATCCTGTTCATCACTTGTATCCTCTTCTTCTACAACAATTGTACTGTTTGAATTAGTGGTGTCAGTCGGATCATCTTTTTTTCATATTAATAAAATAGGACATGGAGATATACAGTTCCTTATTTTGCGGAATAACTTTAATTTCTCCACCAAAATTAGACAATTCTTTAATAAAAAGGTGACAGTCATAAGATGAGAAGTTATGGAAAAAAATTGGGATGAATTTAGGTAGTTGATATTTCAGATTACATTTATTATGTGCAGCGCCTCGATATTTGCCAGTTAGGTGACAATGATCGCGGACTCTATCACCACCTAACGGTTCATCGCATATGTGGCAGCTGACACTTGTTTTAAATTGTGATTCTTCTTCGGGTGTTAAAGTAATCATTGGTTTAACTTTTGTCAAATAGTTATTATACAGAAACTTCCAATCTTTTATTAAATTCTCTAAGAAAACTTTTGGCGCGTCAGGGCCAGTATAAGTAAAGAACTTATCTAAACTTGAGTCAAAACTACATTTTATATTATAACTAAAAGCACATAGTATGTGCTCTTTTACTTGCTCTGTTTTTCTGTTGGTATTGGGTTCCTGCTCCTTATGTTTCAATACGCTCTCAGCATCTGCGTATATTGAAAATCCTACTTTCTCCTTCTTTTTGTGGTTTACGAATTTGGCTATGGCATCCTTCTTAGTCTGGAGCATCTGCGTATATTGAAAATCTTACTTTCTCCTTCTTTTTGTGGTTTACGAATTTGGCTATGGCATCCTTCTTAGTCTGGGGCATGCTGCAAACTACACCACCACATTGTTTTTTGTGAACATCGAGCTCCTCCTGAACATGAAAGGGATGGATGCATCCGTTACAGATATATACCGCGTGTCCATGTTTTGATATTTGAGCTGATAAAAGGCTGAAAGATAACAGAATTAGAAAATAAATTAGTATATAATTTGATTACTATTAAATGTTGTTATATTACCGTGACATATTCTTGATCCATATATAATGGAATTTATTTCCATCGTTGAGCAGAATCAAATTGATATGATGAGCCTTTTCCTCCTTTGTAAGGTAGTATGGGCCTTCAATGGACTCTCGCTCATATCCGAAAACATTTACACTGATTTCGGGGTTGGCCTTTTCAAATAGTTTTACATCTTTAAGTGCCAATGGAAAACATAATCCTAGAAAGTTTAATGTTATTCCAGTTTCTAGACGGATGATATCCTGTTTTATATCAACTTTGTATGAAGATGTTCTATCGACATGTGTTTCTCTCGGGAAACTTAATGCCGCTACAATACACCATTTAAAGCAGTTTTCATCTTTATTTTTAATGTTTATGCATGCACCTTTTGATCTCAATGATGGTGGTGTTGGGATGAATTGCGAACCTCGAGTTAAATGAACTTTTTAATATTAAGATCAGTTTTTTAAAGTTTTTCCAATGCCCAACCAGAACCTCTTTCTTGAAACTCATCTGATTTATAAGCAAGCTCATTTTCATGGTTGGTAAAGATTTCCACTAGATCATCTCCTAGGGATGCTACTACAGACTGGGAAATGTGATTAAACACTTGTTCTGTTGTTGTCGACTCTGTAGATTTTGATGGATTCTCTTTTACAGCCGTGGGTTTGATATACTGTCCCTGCAGCTCCATATTGATCTTGATACTTGTTTTTTCACCCAACTCAAATTTTAAACATTTTATTATTGAGTCTTTAGCATCTTTTAGGAAATCACGGGGTAGTATAAGGTCTTTAGTATTTTCCACTTCATAAGAAGTAATGTTCTGATTGAATGCACTTTTTATAATTTTTATATTTTGTTCCAAATTTGTTCTAACAACACGGCGATGATTGTCACTACGAATATGAGATATCATATTCTTCACTGTTACGTTGCACTCCTCACATAATTTATCGGATCGATTAATTTTGTCTATTTTATTTGCTTGCATCTGTGATGTAGTTGGTGATTCTTGTTGTTGGTGTTGTTGTTGTTGATTAGTATGTGTTGATAATTGGTGGAATTTTAGTTGGTAAACATTGCTAAGCAGCTGACCGCAATCTTTACAATGCATTTTCACATGCTTTAAAAACTCACGTTTAACATTGAAAGTAATAGCACAATAATTGCAGGTATGGGGAGACATTTTTAAAAGCAATGAGAATTTTGGAATGCGATGTGGAATAATCCGTGACTTGTTAAGTACTGATGACTTTCTCATCAAATCCCGTCAATATATAATTATTTGGATGAATCGATCTTTCCTTTGTATTCCAACATCAAAATCCCCCCTCAACCCTACCCCCACCTCACACTTGAACCCCTCTCCCACCATATTATGGTCAACACTCACGTCACATGCATATTATACTCAAGATGGTTAATAACCACAAAGGGCAAGAATTCCTAAGAACAAAGAAATATTCTTGTAGCATTGAACACTGCAGATTTGTTTACATTTGTTAAATGTAAACAAATTGCCTAAATGCTCCCTGACAAAAAATCAAATTTTTGGTCAATGTATCGATCACCAGTTGTACAATCATTTCATTTTGTTGAAATATGAGAAACTGTGACATTCATCCCAACTCATAGCGGAGTTATGAAATTCAAAAGACGAACGAACCTGACCATCATCAATAATTTCACAAACTTGTGAAATTAATTGGGTATACATTGAATCTTATTTAATTGTAGTGTAGTGTGCTTATTGTAGTGTGCTAAAACATTAATTTCACAATATTGTGAAATTAATTGGGCATACATATGTTATGAACATGATTGGACATGCTCACAGAGAGACTGCGGACGGACGAAAAAATCCGCTTTGATTACGATCATGATTCGGCATGCTTACAGACAGACATATATTAAAATGTTTTTTGTTTACATTAACGATCAAATGTGGTTCTCTCTCAACTTCTCGGTCTGGTTCCCTTCCACACATATACAGTATAAATGTGTTTCTCTCCCGAAATCAATGTCTGGCTCCCTTCCACACATATACAGGATAAATGTGTTTCTCTCCCGAAATCAAGGTCTGGCTCCCTCCCACATATATACAGGTTAAATATGTTTCTCTCTCTCTCAGCCGCCACATATGTTTTTAATTTAGACTTTCTCTCTGGAGAAACATTCATTAAGCTAAATATACAACTCTACTTGTAGTTCTCCTTTCAAATGCTTAGACTCCCTCACGTTCCTCCCCCTTCCCCTAAATCTTGTTTTCTCTCGCCCCCTATTCCACATATAAGGAGGTATATTGTGGTTCTCTCATATAAGCATATTCAGACTCAGCTATTTGCTTGAATACAACTCACTCGTACAGTAGTTCAAAAACGATTAAAATGTGGTTTCACCTAATATTTTGAAGGTAATATTTAGTTCAAACCTAAAATGTGGGTAAATATTTGTTAAGCTAATTTTTTTTTCGATACACCCTAATAATTTAACGAATTTTTTTGTCGGTGCACCCTAATGGCTTGTTTACAATCTCTCTCTCTCTCACACACACACGCTCTCTCTCTTTTGCTCTCTATCACACACACACACACGATCTCTCTCACACACACACACACCCTCTCTCACACACACATACGCTCACACAGACAGGAGGTAAAAAGGTATCAAATTACTGGTCTGGAATCGGCATTACCCCCCTACTTTCGGCTGTGCCCCGAACAGGAGTCCAAAAGGGCCTTTCAATCACCTACATTGAGGTTCACAACCATTGTTGGGGTTAATGTGACTGTGGGCTGGAAGGACAATAAAGAAGTGGACATGGGGATGGGATTTTCGAAGGGAGTGATGGAAGACAAATCGGAGATAGAAGTTGGGACGGGATATCCCGGTTTTGTTTTGTTGTTTTGGTTTTTATACATTCGATCTTGTTCACATTTCTTTTGGTGTTCTAATACTTTCTAGAATCTTGATGTATGCTACTGCGATCAATACGAAAGCATCCACCTTTCCATATATGTTGTTGATGTTGTTTGATTTGGGAAGCAAGCAAAGCAAGCGACGATTGATTCTGTTCTGGCCCTAAGCGTTTATCATGAAAGCACAACTAAATGGGAAAGTCCCCATTATTGCTGTAAAAACAAAACAAAATGCAGTTGAAAGAAGAAAAGTTCGAGGACAGCGAAGACGCTCCACATCCGATATGTCTGAAGAGCCTTTATCGAAGGCGAAACATGCATGTCACATAGTGGTGGGTGTGTGGGTTTGAGTCGTCGGCTTTCCTTTTTCAATTGCATTTTTGATCATCAAGCTCGACTCCAACGAGAAATTAATTAAAAAATTAATTCTAAAAATGATCATCGCCTAAAAAGGCAAACTTTTCAAATAAAAATAGAATGAGCTGAGCCAGCCTGGGGTTTGAACCCACGTCCTCGAGAAACACAGAAAAAAAGTGTTGTCATGGCGTGTTAGCGTTCAGAGCCAAACTCATTACTTTCAAAGGCAGCGCTAAGCGTTTGTCATGAAAGCACAACTAAATGTGAAAGTCCCCATTATTGTTGTAAAAACAAAAAAAAAAATGCATTTGAAAGCAGAAAAGTTCGAGAACAGCGAAGCCGCTCCACATCCGATATGTCTGAATAGCCTTTACCGAAGGTGAAACAATTGCATTATTGATCATCAAGCTCGATTCCAACGAGAAATTAATTAAAAAATTAATCCTAAAAATTATCTTCGCCTAAAAAGACAAAAATTTAAAATAAAAATCTTAAGTAATTTTGTCAGTTGATGCCTCGAAATATGATCTGGGAGCTACTATTCTACATTCTCTTTAACTGAAACTCAAAAGAATTATGCACAAATAGAAAAGGAGTCATTTGCCATATTTTTTGGATGTACAAGATTTCACCAATATATTTACGGCTTCAGGGTAGTGGTTGAGACGGATCATAAACCATTGATTGCTCTTTTTAGTAAGGCTCTTTATAAGATTCCTCACAGGTTGCAGCGATTTATGCTGAGATTGCAATGTTATGATATTACCGTTATCTACAAACCTACAAAAGATTTGAAAATTGCAGATACTTTTTCGAGGGCACCATTAAATAATACTGCTTTGTCTGATGTAGATAGGGCAACTTTATAACTTCTCATATGGAAACACCATTTGCGGATCAGATATTTTTGAAAGTGCCTAATTATATAAAAAATGGTTGGCCTAAAAATCAAAAAGAAGTAGAAATAGATACAAAGCCCTACTTTTGAATAAAAGAAGAACTCAGCATCTTAAATGATATTATTTTTAAAAATCACCAGATATTGGTTCCAAAAACTCTTCGGAATACTATTTTGAGAAGAATCCATGAAGGCCACATGGGTGTGGTTAGATGTCAAAATTTAGTTCGACAGTCAGTATATTGGCCTAATATTTATAGCGACATTGAAAATGTTGTGTCAAACTGTGAAAGTTGTGCCAAATAACAAAATTCTAATACGAAACCAGAATTAATGCCACACGATTTAGTATAAAGTTGGTTGTGATCTCTTTGATTTTCGAGGTAAAATGCGTCTCTTGATTGTTGATTATTATTCTAAATATGTGGAACTTGAATTGCTCACTAGCGGCTATAGTGCTACTCAAGTCATAACAAGATTAAAGTAAATTTCTTCCCCTCATAGGATTCCATGATTTTCGTTTCGGACAATGGTCCGCCATATAATTCCAAAGAATTTTGGTTGTTTTGTCAAGATTGGGGAACAGATCACAAAACTTCTAGTCCATATTTAACACGGTCTAATGGTCCAGTCGATTAAAAAACTGTTAATGAAGTCCCAAGAAACTAACTCGGACCCCTACATAGCCTTGTTGCATTATAGAACAACGCCTAAAGGAAAATAGCCAAGTCCTTCGGAATTATTGATGTCTCATTCGTTGCGTACAAAAGTTCCATCAGTCATAAATAATTTCGAACCAAAGTTGCCTGATAAAGAAGCCTATAATGAAAAAAGAAAATCAAACTTAGAAAAATGTTCCCAGTACTATAACAGAAATGCAAAAAATATGACACCTTAAATGTGGGTGATAAAATAACGTTTAAGAAAACTCCCACAAGCTGTTGGTATTCTGAAGAAGTGGTTGAATTATGCAAGGAAGCAAGATCGTTTGTAGTGCTGGACGGTAATGGATCTCGATTTAGAATATCATTAGAACATATAAGGACAACGCCTGATAATAATATTGTTGAAAATGTTAATGAAATGGATAACAACAGTGAAAATAATAATAATACTGCTACTAGAGATAGTATTGAGGTGGTAGATGAAACATTTAATCCAAACATTGAAAATAGTGAACATGTCAATCGATATATGACTAAGAGAGGAAGAATTGGGAAACAGCCAAAAAAGCTTAATTTGTAAATTGAATTTAAATTATTTATTATTTAATACTGAACCTAAGAAAGATGTAAAAAATTAAAATGTGAATTACATTACTTTGTAAAGGGAGTAGTTGTATAGTTGTTGTGGCAGCGCGTACCGCTAAGCGTAATAATGCGTATGACCAATACGCATATAATTAGGCCTAGTGCTTAGAACCAGCACACATAACGATTATATGAATCAACCTGTTATACGTTGAAGCATATGATGCACAAAAGTGCATCCCTGTGATCTCAATAAATAATTGCACATTCATTGTGGTTAACCTAAAGATACAAGGCGTCTTTTAATTAACAACATTTAACATAGAGTAGCCCTATATGCCCCATTTTTCTCTTCGACACGACACTCCTGGTCATACCACGGATTTCTTGGTGGAGGTGTATGGATTTTGCGGCTGTTTGCATGGAGTGGACAATATTTCGCCTTTGTGCTGGTATGTTATCGGGACGAGGAGTGCTTTCATTAAGCAATTGGGGTAGTTGAGTGGAATATGCTGTGGCTATTTGTTGTGTTTGCAGCTTACCGATGTCCAACATCCGTGTTGTATCTGTTCGCGCTTTATTTGCAACGTTTAGACGGATAGTGGTCCGAATCTATGTTTGCTCCTCGGAACGATCGTACATCCAACGGAACGATCGTACATCCGACTGTTGGGCCAAAGATATTCTTCTTTCCAATTTTGACATTAAAATCGACTAGAATAATTTTAACGTCATGGGCAGTACATCGGTCATAAGTTTCTTCTAAGCGCTCGTAAAATATATCTTTAGTCTGTTCGCCCTTGTCTTCAGTGGGAGCATGAGCGCAAATAAAGCTGATGTTGAAGAAATCTGCTTTTAATCGACTTCCAGCGAGTCTTTCATTCACTGGGGTGAAGCTGGAGACCAGATGTTGTAATCTCCGACCAACTAAATCCGCAACCAAACTCATGCTTTATGTCATGGCAGCTATAATACAGCGCGTCACCTTTAGGTGTTGTTGTGACGCCTTTCCCAATCTATCTTGTTTCCTTATGGCAGTAATGTCGGCCTTGTACTTTTCCAGTACATCTGCCAATGGGTAAACTGCATCTTCTCTATAAAGAGTACGAACATTCCAGGTGTAGATTCGCAGATCATGGTCCTTAAAACGTTTGTGGGGTTCGTCGACTTTAGAGGGGTTTTATTCTTTCGTTTTTTCATAGTAGGCTGCTTTTTTAGGGGAGGGTTACTAACCTGACGCCAAAACCCAAGTTTTTAACGTTCTTATCTGTGAACGCGCGGCACGGGGAGGTCAGTGTCCACTTGAGATGAAAGAGGATCCAAGATAAATCCTGGGCGTTGCCATGTTAAAGCCGGTCAGGGCCGTTCCTTGGTGTCTTCCATCCCCTACGTCACCCAAAGGAGGCGTTTTGTTAATCTGAATTAAAAACGCACCTACATGTACTTCACAAGGTTGTGAAATATTGTTAAAAAGTACTACGTGAAGGGTGAAATATGTGAGTATAATTAATATGTGGAACACAACATCGACAACATATATGGAAAGGTGGATGCTTTCGTATTGATCGCAGTAGCATACATCAAGATTCTAGAAAGTATTAGAATACCAAAAGAAATGTGAACAAGATCGAATGTATAAAAACCAAAACAACAAAACAAAACCGTGATATCCCGTCCCAACTTCTATCTCCGATTTGTCTTCCATCACTCCCTTCGAAAATCCCATCCCCATGTCCACTTCTTTATTGTCCTTCCAGCCCACAGTCACATTAACCCCAACAATGGTTGTGAACCTCAATGTAGGTGATTGAAAGGCCCTTTTGGACTCCTGTTCGGGGCACAGCCGAAAGTAGGGGGGTAATGCCGATTCCAGACCAGTAATTTGATACCTTTTTACCTCCTGTCTGTGTGAGCGTATGTGTGTGTGTGTGAGAGAGAGCGTGTGTGTGTGTGAGAGAGAGATCGTGTGTGTGTGTGTGATAGAGAGCAAAAGAGAGAGAGCGTGTGTGTGTGAGAGAGAGAGATTGTAAACAAGCCATTAGGGTGCACCGACAAAAAAATTCGTTAAATTATTAGGGTGTATCGAAAAAAAATTAGCTTAACAAATATTTACCCACATTTTAGGTTGAACTAAATATTACCTTCAAAATATTAGGTGAAACCACATTTTTATCGTTTTTGAACCACTGTACGAGTGAGTTGTATTCAAGCAAATAGCTGAGTCTGAATATGCTTATATGAGAGAACCACAATATACCTCCTTAATATGTGGAATAGGGGCGAGAGAAAACAAGATTTAGGGGAAGGGGGAGGAACGTGAGGGAGTCTAAGCATTTGAAAGGAGAACTACAAGTAGAGTTGTATATTTAGCTTAAAGAATGTTTCTCCAGAGAGAAAGTCTAAATTAAAAACATATGTGGCGGCTGAGAGCGTTATGAGAGACCCACATTCTCGCTAATGTAAACAAAAATACAGTTCAATGTATATGTAAGCGTTTAAATATAAGCGAGGCAAAATATGAAACAATGTTGCATATTTTACCTCCTGTATGTGTGAAGCAAAATATGAAACAATGTTGCATATTTTACCTCCTGTGTGTGTAGGAGTAAGCTATATTTTACCACCTGTGTGTGTGGAAGCAAATTATGAAACATTGTTGCATATTTTACCTCCTGTATATGTGCTGCAGAGAGCGAGACTGAGATTTGAGGAGAGAACCACATTTAACCTGTATATGTGTGGGAGGGAGCCAGACCTTGTTTTCGGGAGAGAAACACATTTAACCTGTATATATGTGGGAGGGAGCCAGACCTTGATTTCGGGAGAGAAACACATTTATCCTGTATATGTGTGGAAGGGAGCCAGACCTTGATTTTGGGAGAGAAACACATTTATACTGTATATGTGTGGAAGGGATCCAGACCGAGAAGTTGAGAGAGAACCACATTTGATCGTTAATGTAAACAAAAAACATTTTAATATATGTCTGTCTGTAAGCATGCCGAATCATGATCGTAATCAAAGTAGATTTTTTCGTCCGTCCGCCAGTCTCTCTGTGAGCATGTCCAATCATGTTCATAACATATGTATGCCCAATTAATTTCACAATATTTCACAAAAACCCAAGAGTAAACATGAAGTGACCAAGTGATCGATACATTGACCAAAAATTTGATTTTTTGTAAGGGAGCATTTAGGCAATTTGTTTACATTTAACAAATGTAAACAAATCTGCAGTGTGCAATGCTACAAGAATATTTCTTTGTTCTTAGGAATTCTTGCCCTTTGTGGTTATTACCCATCTTGAGCATATTATGCATGTGACGTGAGTGTTGACCATAATATGGTGGGAGAGGGGTTCAAGTGTGAGGTGGGGGTAGGGTTGAGGGGGATTTTGATGTTGGAATACAAAGGAAAGATCGATTCATCCAAATAATTATATATTGAAGGGATTTGATGAGAACGTCATCAGTACTTAACAAGTCACGGATTATTCAACATCGCATTCCAAAATTCTCATTGCTTTTAAAAATGTCTCCCCATATCCGCAATTATTGTGCTATTACTTTCAATGTTAAACGTGAGTTTTTAAAGCATGTGAAAATGCATTGTAAAGATTGCGGTCAGCTGTTTAGCAATGTTTACCAACTAAAATTCCACCAATTATCAACACATACTAATCAACAACAACAACACCAACAACAAGAATCACCAACTACATCACAGATGCAAGCAAATAAAATAGACAAAATTAATCGATCCGATAAATTATGTGAGGAGTGCAACGTAACAGTGAAGAATATGATATCTCATATTCGTAGTGACAATCATCGCCGTGTTGTTAGAACAAATTTGGAACAAAATATAAAAATTATAAAAAGTGCATTCAATCAGAACATTACTTCTTATGAAGTGGAAAATACTAAAGACCTTATACTACCCCGTGATTTCCTAAAAGATGCTAAAGACTCAATAATAAAATGTTTAAAATTTGAGTTGGGTGAAAAAACAAGTATCAAGATCAATATTGAGCTGCAGGGACAGTATATCAAACCCACGGCTGTAAAAGAGAATCCATCAAAATCTACAGAGTCGACAACAACAGAACAAGTGTTTAATCACATTTCCAAGTCTGTATTAGTATCCCCAGGAGATGATCTAGAGGAAATCTTTACCAACCATGAAAATGAGCTTGCTTATAAATCAGATGAGTTTCAAGAAAGAGGTTCTGGTTGGGCATTGGAAAAACTTTTAAAAATTGATCTCAATATAAAAAAAGTTCATTTAACTCGAGGTTGGCAATTCATCCCAACACCACCATCATTGAGATCAAAAGGTGCATGCATAAACATTAAAAATAAAGATGAAAACTGTTTTAAATGGTGTATGGTAGCGGCACTAAGTTTCCCGAGAGAAACACATGTCGATAGAACATCTTCATACAAAGTTGATATAAAACAGGATATCATCCGTCTAGAAACTGGAATAACATTAAACTTTCTAGGATTATGTTTTCCATTGGCACTTAAAGATGTAAAACTATTTGAAAGGGCCAACCCCGAAATCAGTGTAAATGTTTTCGGATATGAGCGAGAGTCCATTGAAGGCCCATACTACCTTACAAAGGAGGAAAAGGCTCATCATATCAATTTGATTCTGCTCAACGATGGAGATAAATTCCATTATATATGGATCAAGAATATGTCACGGTAATATAACAACATTTAATAGTACTCAAATTATATACTAATTTATTTTCTAATTCTGTTATCTTTCAGCCTTTTATCAGCTCAAATAGCTCATGTTCAGGAGGAGCTCGATGTTCACAAAAAACAATGTGGCGGTGTAGTTTGCAGCATGCCCCAGACTAAGAAGGATGCCATAGCCAAATTCGTAAACCACAAAAAGAAGGAGAAAGTAGGATTTTCAATATACGCAGATGCTCCAGACTAAGAAGGATGCCATAGCCAAATTCGTAAACCACAAAAAGAAGGAGAAAGTAGGATTTTCAATATACGCAGATGATGAGAGCGTATTGAAACATAAGGAGCAGGAAAGTAGGATTTTCAATATACGCAGATGATGAGAGCGTATTGAAACATAAGGAGCAGGAACCCAATACCAACAGAAAAACAGAGCAAGTAAAAGAGCACATACCATGTGCTTTTAGTTATAATATAAAATGTAGTTTTGACTCAAGTTTAGATAAGTTCTTTACTTATACTGGCCCTGACGCGCCAAAAGTTTTCTTAGAGAAATTAATAAAAGATTGGAAGTTTTTGTATAATAGCTATTTGACAAAAGTTAAATCAATGATTACTTTAACACCCGAAGAAGAATCACAATTTAAAACAAGTGTCAGCTGCCACATATGCGATGAACCGTTAGGTGGTGATAGAGTCCGCGATCATTGTCACCTAACTGGCAAATATCGAGGCGCTGCACATAATAAATGTAATCTGAAATATCAACTACCTAAATTCATCCCAATTTTTTTCCATAACTTCTCATCTTATGACTGTCACCTTTTTATTAAAGAATTATCTAATTTTGGTGGAGAAATTAAAGTTATTCCGCAAAATAAGGAACTGTATATCTCCATGTCCTATTTTATCAATATGAAAAAAAGATGATCCGACTGACACCACTAATTCAAACAGTACAATTGTTGTAGAAGAAGAGGATACAAGTGATGAACAGGATTCAGAGGAAGAAGTAGATGAAGGAGGGGAGGACAATGAAAAAGACAAGAAGAAAAGCAAGAAGAGGCAAAACAGACTCGAATTACGTTTCTTAGACAGTTTTAGGTACATGTCTACAAGTTCAGACAAATTGGCGAAGAATTTGCCTAAAGACGCGGTTCGAGTCGTCGGCTTTCCTTTTTCAATTGTATTATTGATCATCAAGCTCGATTCCAACTAAAAATTAATTAAAAAATTAATTCTAAAAATTATCTTCGCCTAAAAAGGTAAAATTTTCAAATAAAAATAAAATCAGCTGAGCCAGGTTGGGGTTTGAACCCAAGTCCTTGGAAAACACAGAAAAAAGTGTTGTCATGGCGTGTTAGCGTTCAGAGCCAAACTCATTACTTCCAAAGGCAGCGCTAAAGGCTAGAACAGAATCAATCGTCGCTTGCTTTGCTTGCTTCCCCGAATGTCAAACTATAAAGGTATGGCAGAGCCTCTTTGCAAATCCGCCTGCGTTCCCTTAAGGAGCCTCTGGCATTCCTTTATAATTTGACATTGGGAAGCAAGCAAAGCAAGCGACGATTGATTCTGTTCTGGCCCTAAGCGTTCGTCATGAAAGCACAACTAAATGGGAAAGTCCCCATTATTGCTGTAAAAACAAAACAAAATGCAGTTGAAAGAAGAAAAGTTCGAGGACAGCGAAGACGCTCCACATCCGATATGTCTGAAGAGCCTTTATCGAAGGCGAAACATCCATGTCACATAGTGGTGGGTGGTGCTTTCCTTTTTCAATTGCATTATTGATCATCAAGCTCGACTCCAACGAGAAATTAATTAAAAAATTAATTCTAAAAATGATCATCGCCTAAAAAGGCAAACTTTTCAAATAAAAATAGAATGAGCTGAGCCAGGCTGGGGTTTGAACCCACGTCCTTGAGAAACACAGAAAAAAAGTGTTGTCATGGCGTGTTAGCGTTCAGAGCCAAACTCATTACTTTCAAAGGCAGCGCTAAGCGTTTGTCATGAAAGCACAACTAAATGTGAAAGTCCCCATTATTGTTGTAAAAACAAAACAAAATGCATTTGAAAGCAGAAAAGTTCGAGAACAGCGAAGCCGCTCCACATCCGATATGTCTGAAAAGCCTTTACCGAAAGTGAAACAATTGCATTATTGATCATCAAGCTCGATTCCAACGAGAAATTAATTAAAAAATTAATCCTAAAAATGATCTTCGCCTAAAAAGACAAAAATTTTAAATAAAAATCTTAAGTAATTTTGTCAGTTGATGCCTCGAAGTATGATCTGGGAGCTACTATTCTACATTCTCTTTAACTGAAACTCAAATTATGCACAAATAGAAAAGGAGTCATTTGCCGGCTTCAGGGTAGTGGTTGAGACGGATCATAAACCACTGATTGCTCTTTTTATTAAGGCTCTTTATAAGATTCCTCACAGGTTGCAGCGATTTATGCTAAGATTGCAATGTTATGATATTACCGTTATCTACAAACCTACAAAAGATTTGAAAATTGCAACTTTATAACTTCTCATATGGAAACACCATTTGCGGATCAGATATTTTTGAAAGTACCTAATTATATAAAAAATGGTTGGCCTAAAAATCAAAAAGAAGTAGAAATAGATGCAAAGCCCTACTTTTGAATAAAAGAAGAACTCAGCATCTTAAATGATATTATTTTTAAAAATCACCAGATATTGGTTCCAAAAACTCTTTGGAATACTATTTTGAGAAGAATCCATTTAGGCCACATGGGGGTGGTTAGATGTCAAAATTTAGTTCGACAGTCAGTATATTGGCCCAATATTTATAGCGACATTGAAAGTGTTGTGCCAAACTGTGAAAGTTGTGCCAAATAACAAAATTCTAATACGAAACCAGAATTAATGCCACACGATTTAGTGCAGATACCGTAGTATAAAGGTTGGTTGTGATCTCGTTGATTTTCGAGGTAAAATGCGCCTCTTGGTTGTTGATTATTATTCTAAATATGTGGAACTTGAATTGCTCACTAGCGGCTATAGTGCTACTCAAGTCATAACAAGATTAAAGTAAATTTCTTCCCGTCATAGGATTCCATGATTTTCGTTTCGGACAATGGTCCGCCATATAATTCCAAAGAATTTTGGTTGTTTTGTCAAGATTGGGGAACAGATCACAAAACTTCTAGTCCATATTTAGCACGGTCTAATGGTCAAGTCGATTAAAAAACTGTTAATGAAATCCCAAGAAACTAACTCGGACCCTTACATAGCCTTGTTGCATTATAGAACAACGCCTAAAGGAAAATAGCCAAGTCCTTCGGAATTATTGATGTCTCACTCGTTGCGTACAAAAGTTCCATCAGTCATAAATAATTTCGAACCAAAGTTGCCTGATAAAGAAGCCTATAATGAAAGAAAATCAAACTTAGAAAAATGTTCCCAGTACTATAACAGAAATGCAAAGAAATATGACACCTTAAATGTGGGTGATAAAATAACGTTTAAGAAAACTCCCACAAGCTGTTGGTATTCTGAAGAAGTGGTTGAATTATGCAAGGAAGCAAGATCGTTTGTAGTGTTGGACGGTAATGGATCTCGATTTAGAATATCATTAGAACATATAAGGACAACGCCTGATAATAACATTGTTGAAAATGTTAATGAAATGGATAACAACAGTGAAAATAATAATAATACTGCTACTAGAGATTGTATTGAGGTGGTAGATGAAACATTTAATCCAAACATTAAAAATAGTGAACATGTCAGTCGATATATGACTAAGAGAGGAAGAATTGGGAAACAGTGCATCCCTGTGATCTCAATAAATAATTGCACATTCATTGTGGTTAACCTAAAGATACAAGGCGTCTATTAATTAACAACATTTAACATAGAGTAGCCCTATATGCCCCATTTTTCTCTTCGACACGACACTCCTGGTCATACCACGGATTTCTTGGTGGAGGTGTATGGATTTTGCGGCTGTTTGCATGGAGTGGACAATATTTCGCCTTTGTGCTGGTATGTTATCGGGACGAGGAGTGCTTTCATTAAGCAATTGGGGTAGTTGAGTGGAATATGCTGTGGCTATTTGTTGTGTTTGCAGCTTACCGATGTCCAACATCCGTGTTGTATCTGTTCGCGCTTTATTTGCAACGTTTAGACGGATAGTGGTCCGAATCTATGTTTGCTCCTCGGAACGATCGTACATCCAACGGAACGATCGTACATCCGACTGTTGGGCCAAAGATATTCTTCTTTCCAATTTTGACATTAAAATCGACTAGAATAACTTTAACGTCATGGGCAGGACATCGGTCATAAGTTTCTTCTAAGCGCTCGTAAAATATATCTTTAGTCTGTTCGCCCTTGTCTTCAGTGGGAGCATGAGCGCAAATAAAGCTGATGTTGAAGAAATCTGCTTTTAATCGACTTCCAGCGAGTCTTTCATTCACTGGGGTGAAGCTGGAGACCAGATGTTGTAATCTCCGACCAACTAAATCCGCAACCAAACTCATGCTTTATGTCATGGCAGCTATAATACAGCGCGTCACCTTTAGGTGTTGTTGTGAAGCCTTTCCCAATCTATCTTGTATCCTTATGGCAGTAATTTCGGCCTTGTACTTTTCCAGTACATCTGCCAATGGGTAAACTGCACCTTCTCTATAAAGAGTGCGAACATTCCAGGTGTAGATTCGCAGATCATGGTCCTTAAAACGTTTGTGGGGTTCGTCGACTTTAGAGGGGTTTTATTCGTTCGTTCGTTTAGGGGAGGGTTACTAAGCTGACGCCCAAACCCAAGTTTTTAACGTTCTTATCTGTGAACGCGCGGCACGGGGAGGTCAGTGTCCACTTGAGATGAAAGAGGATCCAAGATAAATCCTGGGCGTTGCCATGTTAAAGCCGGTCAGGGCCGTTCCTTGGTGTCTTCCATCCCGTACGTCACCCAAAGGAGGTGTTTTGTTAATCTGAATTAAAAACGCACCTACATGTATTTCACAAGGTTGTGAAATATTGTTAAAAAGTACTACGGGAAGGGTGAAATATGTGAGTATAATTAATATGTAGAACACAACATCAACAACATATATGGATGCTTTCGTATTGATCGCAGTAGCATACATCAAGATTCTAGAAAGTATTAGAACACCAAAAGAAATGTGAACAAGATCGAATGTATAAAAACCAAAACAACAAAACAAAACCGGGATATCCCGTCCCAACTTCTATCTCCGATTTGTCTTCCATCACTCCCTTCGAAAATCCCATCCCCATGTCCACTTCTTTATTGTCCTTTCAGCCCACAGTCACATTAACCCCAACAATGGTTGTGAACCTCAATGTAGGTGATTGAAAGACCCTTTTGGACTCCTGTTCGGGGCACAGCCGAAAGTAGGGAGGTAATGCCGATTCCAGACCAGTAATCTGATACCTTTTTACCTCCTGTCTGTGTGAGCGTATGTGTGTGTGTGAGAGAGCGTGTGTGTGTGTGTGAGAGAGCAAAAGAGAGAGATCGTGTGTGTGTGAGAGAGAGAGAGAGTGTGAACAAGACATTAGGGTGTACCGACAAAAAAATTCGTTAAATTATTAGGGTGTATCGAAAAAAAAAAATAACTTAACAAATATTTACCCACATTTTAGGTTGAACTAAATATTACCTTCACAATATTAGGTGAAACCACATTTTTATCGTTTTTGAACCACTGTGCGAGTGAGTTGTATTCAAGCAAATAGCTGAGTTTGAGTATGCTTATATGAGAGAACCACAATATACCTCCTTAATATGTGGAATTGGGGGGAGAGAAAACAGGATTTAGGGGGAGGGGGAGGAACGTGAGGGAGTCTAAGCATTTGAAAGGAGAACTACAAGTAGAGTTGTATATTTAGCTTAATGAATGTTTCTCCAGAGAGAAAGTCTAAATTAAAAACATATGTGGCGGCTGAGAGAGAGAGAAACATATTTAACCTGTATATATGTGGGAGGGAGCCAGACCTTGATTTCGGAGAGAAACACATTTATCCTGTATATGTGTGGAAGGGAGCCAGACATTGATTTCGGGAGAGAAACACATTTATACTGTATATACCACATTTGATCGTTAATGTAAACAAAAAACATTTTAATATATGTCTGTCTGTAAGCATGCCGAATCATGATCGTAATCAAAGCGGATTTTTTCGTCCGTCCGCAGTCTCTCTGTGAGCATGTCCAATCATGTTCATAACATATGTATGCCCAATTAATTTCACAATATTGTGAAATTAATGTTTTAGCACACTACAAT
Source organism: Musca autumnalis (assembly GCF_047663935.1). Taxonomy (NCBI): domain Eukaryota; kingdom Metazoa; phylum Arthropoda; class Insecta; order Diptera; family Muscidae; genus Musca; species Musca autumnalis. The sequence goes on along the minus strand of NW_027411649.1, from coordinate 300,151 downwards.
AAGCACACTACACTACAATTAAATAAGATTCAATGTATACCCAATTAATTTCACAAGTTTGTGAAATTATTGATGATGGTCAGGTTCGTTCGTCTTTTGAATTTCATAACTCCGTTATGAGTTGGGATGAATGTCACAGTTTCTCATATTTCAACAAAATGAAATGATTGTACAACTGGTGATCGATACATTGACCAAAAATTTGATTTTTTGTCAGGGAGCATTAAGGCAATTTGTTTACATTTAACAAATGTAAACAAATCTGCAGTGTTCAATGCTACAAGAATATTTCTTTGTTCTTAGGAATTCTTGCCCTTTGTGGTTATTAACCATCTTGAGTATAATATGCATGTGACGTGAGTGTTGACCATAATATGGTGGGAGAGGGGTTCAAGTGTGAGGTGGGGGTAGGGTTGAGGGGGATTTTGATGTTGGAATACAAAGGAAAAGATCGATTCATCCAAATAATTATATATTGACGGGATTTGATGAGAAAGTCATCAGTACTTAACAAGTCACGGATTATTCCACATCGCATTCCAAAATTCTCATTGCTTTTAAAAATGTCTCCCATATCCGCAATTATTGTGCTATTACTTTCAATGTTAAACGTGAGTTTTTAAAGCATGTGAAAATGCATTGTAAAGATTGCGGTCAGCTGTTTAGCAATGTTTACCAACTAAAATTCCACCAATTATCAACACATACTAATCAACAACAACACCAACAACAAGAATCACCAACTACATCACAGATGCAAGCAAATAAAATATACAAAATTAATCGATTGTGAGGAGTGCAACGTAACAGTGAAGAATATGATATCTCATATTCGTAGTGACAATCATCGCCGTGTTGTTAGAACAAATTTGGAACAAAATATAAAAATTGTAAAAAGTGCATTCAATCAGTACATTACTTCTTATGAAGTGGAAAATACTAAAGACCTTATACTACCCCGTGATTTCCTAAAAGATGCTAAAGACTCAATAATAAAATGTTTAAAATTTGAGTTGGGTGAAAAAACAAGTATCAAGATCAATATGGAGCTGCAGGGACAGTATATCAATCCCACGGCTGTAAAAGAGAATCCATCAAAATCTACAGAGTCGACAACAACAGAACTAGTGTTTAATCACATTTCCAAGTCTGTAGTAGTATCCCTAGGAGATGATGTAGAGGAAATCTTTACCAACCATGAAAATGAGCTTGTTTATAAATCAGATGAGTTTCAAGAAAGAGGTTCTGGTTGGGCATTGGAAAAACTTTTAAAAATTGATCTCAATATTAAAAAAGTTAATTTAACTCGAGGTTCGCAATTCATCCCAACACCACCATCATTGAGATCAAAAGGTGCATGCATAAACATTAAAAATAAAGATGAAAACTGCTTTAAATGGTGTATGGTAGCGGCACTAAGTTTCCCGAGAGAAACACATGTCGATAGAACATCTTCATACAAAGTTGATAAAAAACTGGAATAACATTAAACTTTCTAGGTTTATGTTTTCCATTGGCACTTAAAGATGTAAAACTATTTGAAAAGGCCAACCCCGAAATCAGTGTAAATGTTTTCGGATATGAGCGAGAGTCCATTGAAGGCCCATACTACCTTACAAAGGAGGAAAAGGCTCATCATATCAATTTGATTCTGCTCAACGATGGAGATAAATTCCATTATATATGGATCAAGAATATGTTATGGTAATATAACAACATTTAATAGTACTCAAATTATATACTAATTTATTTTCTAATTCTGTTATCTTTCAGCCTTTTATCAGCTCAAATATCAAAACATGGACACGCGGTATATATCTGTAACGGATGCATCCAACCCTTTCATGTTAGGGAGGAGCTCGATGTTCACAAAAAACAATGTGGCGGTGTAGTTTCAGCATGCCCCAGACTAAGAAGGATGCCATAGCCAAATTCGTAAACCACAAAAAGAAGGAGAAAGTAGGATTTTCAATATACGCAGACGCTGTGAGCGTATTGAAACATAAGGAGCAGGAACCCAATACCAACAGAAAAACAGAGCAAGTAAAAGAGCACATACCATGTGCTTTTAGTTATAATATAAAATGTAGTTTTGACTCAAGTTTAGATAAGTTCTTTACTTATACTGGCCCTGACGCGCCAAAAGTTTTCTTAGAAAATTTAATAAAAGATTGCAAGTTTTTGTATAATAACTATTTGACAAAAGTTAAACCAATGATTACTTTAACACCCGAAGAAGAATCACAATTTAAAACAAGTGTCAGCTGCCACATATGCGATGAACCGTTAGGTGGTGATAGAGTCCGCGATCATTGTCACCTAACTGGCAAATATCGATGCGCTGCACATAATAAATGTAATCTGAAATATCAACTACCTAAATTCATCCCAATTTTTTTCCATAACTTCTCATCTTATGACTGTCACCTTTTTATTAAAGAATTATCTAATTTTGGTGGAGAAATTAAAGTTATTCCGCAAAATAAGGAACTGTATATCTCCATGTCCTATTTTATCAATATGAAAAAAGATGATCCGACTGACACCACTAATTCAAACAGTACAATTGTTGTAGAAGAAGAGGATACAAGTGATGAAGAGGATTCAGAGGAAGAAGAAGATGAAGGAGGGGAGGACAATGAAAAAGACAAGAAGAAAAGCAAGAAGAGGCAAAACAGACTCGAATTACGTTTCTTAGACAGTTTTAGGTACATGTCTACAAGTTTAGACAAATTGGCAAAGAATTTGCTTAAAGACGCTTTCCACGCCGTAAAGTCACATTTCCCTAATGAGGAAGATTTGCTCTATTGACAAGGAAAGGTGTTATCCCTTATGAATATCTATCATCGTTCGAAAAATTAGATGAAACTCAACTACCACCCATTGAAGAGTTTCACAGTAAGATGACTGATAGTGAATGTTCAATAGATGACTATAACCATGCAAAAAAGTCTCAACACATTTTGGTTGTTATACTTTGAAAGACTACATGGAATTATACTTGCAAACAGATGTTCTCTTATTAACGGTCATTTTTGAAAATTTCAGAGACTTGTGTATGGGAATTCAATCTTCAGACCCCTGTCAATACTTTACGGCCCCATCTCTATCTTGGGATGCAATGCTACTATGCACAAAGGTTGAACTTGAGCTTTTTACAGATATAAATATGTACAATTTCTGTAAAAACGCAATCAGAGGCGGTCTAACTCGATGTTCAAATAGACACTCCGTAGCCAATAATGAAGATGCTCCTAACTATGACAAAAACAAACCAGAAGTAAACATATACTACTTGGACGTCAATAATTTATATGGAACAGCCATGACAAAACCTCTGCCAGAAAAAGATTTCAAGTGGGAAGAGAACTTGGAGAAATTTAATGATCCTAAAGTAATAGAAGCAATTCCAGAAGACAGTAAAATTGGATACATTTTAGAAGTTGATCTCGAGTATCCAGAACATCTTCATGATCAACACAATGATCTTCCTTTTTTGTCCAGAAAAAAATGCGTTGCGGGTTCCAAAACCAAAAAGTTAATAGCAGATTTGACAGACAAAATGTCATACACAATTCACTACTAAGCTTTACAACAATGTTTAGAGCATGGGTAAGTTCTAAAGAAAGTCCATAGGGTTTTATCTTTCAAGCAAAGTGCCTGGTTAGCTCCATACATATTAAAGAATAATATGCACCGAGAAAACGCTAAAAATGCATTTGAAAAAGATTTTTTCGAATCATTGAACAACTCGGTATATGGCAAGACTATGGAAAATATAGACAAGAGAAAAACAGTTAAAATTGTAACAGAGTGGGAAGATAAGAACTATCAGAGGAAAAGATATGTAGCTAGCAAGTTAATTGCGAAACCAAATTTCCATAGTCTTTCTATATTCTCTGAAAATATGGTAGCTATCCAGATGAGGAACGTTAAAGTAAAATATGATAAACCATTATATTTAGGCTTTTGCGTGCTAGAAATATCAAAGGTGTTGATGTACGCTTTTCTTTACAACTTTCTCAAAGAAAAATTTGGTGACGCCTTTATTTTAAATTACATGGACACGGACTCCTTCATAATAACATTTATTGGACTGAATCTATATAGGGTACTGACATTGAAAGAAATTGAGGAAAGGTTTGACACATCAGACTTCTCACCCAACAATAAGTATGATATTCCTCTCATCAATAAAAAGAAGTTGGGCATGATGAAGGATGAAAATAATGGCAAAACCATGATTGAGTTTGTAGGACTTCGTCATAAAGTCTATGCTATCAAAGTAGTTGATAGCGAAGACGTAAAAAATCTAAGGGTGTAAAAAAATCTGTAATAAAAAAATATACAATAGATACATATAGGGAATGTCTTTATCAGAAAAAAGTTTTGTATGATACCATGTATTCATTTAGGTCAAGACAGCATAATATAACAACAGACAAAATTACAAAAATATCTCTAAGTCATCAAGACGATAAAAGATTTATTCGAGAAGACGGTGTAAGTACATATGCTTGGGGCCACTATAAACTAAACAATATAAATGAAGATTTAAACTTGGATAATTTAGATTCACCTGTCCCAATGAACATTGATTAAATTAAGGAATAAAATAAATTAAGTTCATATACATATATCTCTATAAACAATAATTAAAATGTAAATATTAATTGCCTTACTGTTAATATTTCAACATATTATCATTAAAATTTCAGCATTATTTTCATATTACTTTTTTAGAAATTACACATGGTATTTGTATTAATCTTTTTTTAACAATGCTTTACTAAATAACAATATATTATTATTAATATTACTAACTTTACACATAAAAACCATTATTTTTACTAATTATCTATGTACTATTACAAACTACATACATTTATAAAGTTTTTTGAAAATATAAAACAATACTTTTTATAATTGAAATTACAAAACAATGTGTTTTATTTCATTATTGAGTTTACATGATATAAAGGTAAGTATGCAAAGAACTCATACTATTTTTCGAACGATTCCAGTCAATGGAACATACTCCACCAGACGATCATGGATAAATAAGCAATATGCTGAGGTATTTTGAGGAATTGGTGTATTGGTTTCAAATTGAATTTTTAAATCGATGGGTCCATTCTTCACAGTTTCGTTTTGATTACTGATATCAATAACAGTAATTGGGTTGTCCTTAAAACTTGCATATGTGAGAAGTGGTTGTGGTTCCCTCATATAATACGATTGTTGAAACTTGGCGTACATGTCATAGAGTACTGCATAACGATTTTCTCCAAACTTTAGATTCAAATCATCATATGGATAAGTTTCAGAGTTCAAGTGAACTTTAATATTTTGAAGTTCACAGTGTTGTAGCTTGTTGTCTCTTTCAAATATCAAAGCAACGTATCGAGGTCTTTCATAATTGGCAGACAATTTAACACTCCAGCTGTGTTGTCTTCCACCAGCAAAAGTTGGATTAAACTAGCAATCCCAGCTGCGGAAAGCTATCGGTAAAGTTTTTCCATCCTTGATTGTTTTCATGAAACTAATTTTTCTATAGTCTGACAAGTGAATGTGTTGTACTTTCCAAACAATGTTTGTAATGGTGAGTTGAATTTCTTCGTTTTCAGTAGTTGAATAATATACATTTTTATCGTTGGCGCTTCTCAAGAGAATCAGGTCATGTTTACTGTTGCAAATTACTTTATTAAAGTCCTCTGCAAAGCCAGTAGACGATTCAAGGGAACACAAAAATTTAATGAGCTTGTATTAACGTCACCATCTGGAGTCCATCCTGCATTACTCAAAACCTTGCTTTCGGATTCACTTAGAGAAATCCAATTTTTAAATTTTGTTGTGGTACCCAGATAACGAGTACGATCAATTTCAATTCCATTTAGTTCATAGCGAATTTCATCAAACATGTAACCCACACAGTTATTCCTTAGTTTAGCATTCTGCGAAACACCCCCCTTTGAGTTTTTTAAATTTCCTTCAATGTATAGATAGCTCTCCGATGGTAGTATGTAAAGATCTTGATTTTGTATACTTATACGAATTTCATCGTTATTTTTAAATGATTGAATATATGGAACATAGCTATGGTAGTCTCTCTTCACAATATTCTCATCATCATTAATATCGAGTATTTCAGACATTTGGTTTGACTTTTAATTTTATAAGCTTTAAAAATTCTTTATTTTCCTTGCTGAGAGGAGGTCTTGACGGTTTGGCGCCTTGATGATGAATATGTTTTGGTGTTTGTTTATGGGTGTATTTATTGTAAATAATCTTGGCTGTCTGAGTCCTATATGAATTCGTAGCGTAATTTCTCCTCCTCTAAAGTTTATCAAGCGACCTTCTTGATCTAATATGAGTATCTCCAGATGACTTATTTCTTTGACGTTCACCGGCAAATAAATGAGATTCATCGGTCTCTCTGCCAATTTATAGCCTGGAGGGACGTCAAGAGCGAATTCGTGCAGAATATGAGCAGGCGACCCATTCATGAATGAGCCGGTAACAATATTGCAATGTATTGACCTTTAAAATGTTAACTGGAAGGTTTGAAATGTGCTTTTTGCCAGGTTCCAGCATGAAGATTTTGCCTCTTAAAGATTTTTATGTGGTTATATACAGTTTTTAACAACATCTGCTCATTCTATGAGGTTACTTGAATAGGGGCCATTTTTATTGTTCGATGACGTGTTTGGTTGTATTGATCAACCAGGTCTCTATAAATATCAATCCACTGATAATTTCCATTGTAGCTAAACTCCTTCCACATCATGCCCTTTAAAGTTCTATTGAAGCGTTCAAAAATTGAATGTTTCTGCATTAATTGAATGTTTCTGCATTAATTTTTTAAATTCCTTGTTGAAAAATTCTTTTCCATCATCGGTTTGCAAATTCTTTGGAATTCTTCCATCTTTAAAAATTTTTTCAATTGCTCTATATACTTCCGTTGCTGTTTTTGTTTAAATGCTTCGCACCAGCCAAATTTCGAAAAGGTGTCGATAACAGTAAGCATAAATCTATATCCCCTGTTTGTTTTGGAATAGTTGCCCATTTCAACTAAATTAGCTTGCCAAAGACCATCGATCCACTTTGTAATAACCTTTCGTCTTTTAAAATTTCTTCGTGCTTGAGAGTGGAGTTCGTTTACCAATCCTCGCTTTTCCATTATTCAAGTTTTGGGGGATATATTAGAGCAATTGAGTTGAATGGGGGTTGATATAAGACTTTAAAAATTCCCATTGTGATTGTTTGAGATGGGATATTTCTTCTCTTAGTTGAGTACACTCCTGAATGATATTTTGGTTTAATACTTCTTGTATGTGCTCGATTTGTGAATGTATGTATGCTTGGTTGACCGCATCCGTTCCTTCTGTTGGGGGTGCAACGTTCCTAATTTTTTTATTTTGCACGTCAAGGTTGTTATCTTCATCAATATTAATTCCCAGTATTCTCGAAACATTTTCTCTTACTTCTATTGAATGGGTTTTTGGATTATAATGATGACCAAACTTGTAAACAGTCATAGGTTGTTTGTTTCCTTTAAAGTTTACTTAATAGATTATGTTGCCTTCTTGCAGTTCTTCGATAATCGAAACAATCTCATTAGTATGATTATTGTTTCCGGCTTGTTGTGATGTCATCAACAGCTTTAATCGTTCTACCAACTCGTTTGGATCGTCCCAGTATATATAGTTGGGTTTACTTGGATTTAGTGTCATTAAGCCTTTGCCACTGTGAGTTTCCCCAATTAACTTTTTAATTATCCGCTTATATTTTTGTCCTTTGTTTCCCTTGATTCTACCATTAGGGTCGTAGTTTATTTTAAATGCATTTGAGTCCAACAAGATTGTTTTATATATGTCGAGTTCTGTAGGATCATATTTTTTGGGGTTTTGATAAAATAAGAGTTCAAACAGTCCTGGTGTAAATGTCCAATTTTTATTTCCAATTGTAATCTTTTCATCGCTGATTTTTAGTTGTTTATCTCCAAACTTCCGTTCACCATTTTCATCTTTATGCGGTCCATATACTGTATCTAGTTTTTTATTTTTCTTCAAGAGTGTTAGGCTAATAGGATCGTCTTTATCATCCTCATTTTCTGAATAAAATGTGTCATCTTTCGAGGTGTTGTAAGTATCATAATTTTGAGAATAATCTTCTTTATCCTCTTTCCCCTCCAATATGCTTGGCTCTAGCTTGATCTCTGGCTTATATTTTTTAAAGGGTGTACTTGCGACAAATGATTCTCTATATGAATCCATATTCTCCTTCTTGGGTGCAATCATTTTGCTTGCATTCTCAGTTGAAAGCTTTAGTAGTTTGTTTATGGGATCTGTTAATGGTTTAAAAGTATTTGTTAATTCAGTAGTTTTAGCATCTTCGCCCATTTTAATGCTTTGAAATTTTCTTTTCAAAACATTTTTGGACTTTACAAGTCGTTTCAACATTGCTTCCTCCATGGTTGCAGGTGTACTAATGTAAATATACTATATAACATCTTTTAAATAATATTATGGTTGAATAAATGTATGAAAGCCTTTTCTATATCTCCCAGCATTAATTTCATCATCTTCAGAAATCGCCAGAAATCCATACTTTTCTTTCCAGCATTCATGACACATGTCTTTGAAGATATCAAAACTCATGTCGCACCCCACATGATCATTGTATATGTGTCTTAAATTCAGATCGTCTTGTTTAATCATGATTATCATATTGGCATTATCACGCAACAAATGCTTTGGGATACGGGTGTATGTTTGACATAAGTAAAATGAGTCAACACTCTTATGTCGTCCCATACTAAAGTAGCTTTTAATATTGTTTTGTTTATCACACGCTACATCGTCAAAAATCATGATTGAGTTTGGATTCATTTCATCTGGTTGTATAACATCATCATTATTGGTGAATGTAAACAATCCCATTCCTTTTACAGAGGAAATCAGTTTCTTTAGGTACTCATATGTCGGTTGATATAGCGATTTTGAATAAATGTAAACATTTTCAAATTTTATTTCATTTGGGCTTTCAATCAAACTAAGCATAACATTCGTCTTTCCACAGTTTGATGGACCCACTATTAATGCTCGCATAGTATTGGGTAACAAAGTACTATGTCGAGGGGTTTTCCTTTGTATAAAGTCCCCATTTCGTACTGTAATTTTAGCTTGTTGCTCAACTAATCTCATGTTTACAACTAATGATTAGTATAAGAACACATCACTATTTATAATATATATAATCGATTTACATATATAATTTGTTTACCACGTGTGAAAAAGTATAAAATGATTGTGCATTAGCTTCGGGCAGTTCGGCGATAACCAATGCAGTTTTGAATGCTAAAAAAGCCAAAGAAGAGTTGCAAGAGCAGACCAGACACAACAAAACCATAGAAGCTATAGCTATGGGTAAAGGTCTCTATCTCAAACCATACAAAAAAGGCTATGGAATTTATGTTGATGAAAATGAAACGCCAAAAACTAATAAAACAGCTGCCCAAAGGTCCACTTACAGATACACATATTAATACATTTGAAAAGAAATACATCCCTTATTTTGAGGTGTTTATATGCGAGATAAACTACCTAAAAAGCCTTATCGAATCGAATGTGGTGTCGTAAATTTGGATATTGACAGTGGGCCTGGCACACATTGGGTGGCATATTATAAGAATAATATTATCATCGACTATTACGATAGTTTTGGCAATCTTCAACCTCCAGCTGAAATTTTACGTTACTTGGGATCAGCTGCAACATATAATTATAAACGAGATCAACGTTTCAATACATACAACTGTGGTCATCTTTGCTTAAAATTTTTGTTGCAAATGAGCAGGATTTTATAAATAAAATACACCAACAACAAAATTACTCACTACAGTCTAATACAACTTGTCGTATATAATCCAAAGATCGGATGTAGCATTTGCCGATTTCAATATTGTCATGGAAATGATAAAACCATTTTCATGAAGGAGCTATCACTTATGTGTGGAACTTCTGCTATTCCGAATCATTTTTTGTTTCGACCACCTTATAGTGCAAAGGAGCTTGACGGAGAAGCATTCAGAACAATCAACTACACCAAAACATATGTTAATGGATTAGACTGGACCGATGGTGAAATCTGCTACAATGATATCGAGGATGTTCTTTCTCCATTAAACAACTATCAATACGTTTTTGTAAATGGGAAAGAGAAGAAATGCTTTTTGGAAAACTATCTTCAAACTAATATTGTTAATTTAGAAAGTAATATGAATCTTAGAACTCGTCAAGATTATTTCACCAACTGTCCAATACATATAGATTCTAAGTATATATGTGCTTTTAATAATGTATTTAAGATATTTGTTTTCATTGAACAGAAATAGTATTATATTCGTGTTATACTACAAGATGGATTGTAAAAACCAAAACATAAAATAAAGATTATAAATAAAACAACAAAGATTTGAGTGTTTTAATTTTTCTCAAATTTTATTCATAGAAGTGCAAGCAATGAATGTGAACAATAATACTAATATTGTTTAAAACTTTCTGGTGCCGCAAACATCTATATCAATTTCATGGAGGATATCATCTAAAATATCTTGATTTATGGGAATATTGTTTGTATAAAGTCTTCTCATTAGCGGGCAGCTGTATGACATTCGTAAGTGCTCTGCAACAGGACAGTCAGCTTCTTCCCATTGATGAATAACTAATTCACTAAAATAACATCTGGTCAAATCTCCTATACCAATATAATAAAATCCAACTGCAGCCATCGTCTTTGTATCTGGATACGGTAATGGCCAACCATTGAAGGTTTTTAAACGCTCGTCTTCCCTATTAAGCGCAGACATCTTTCTAACTAAAGCACTATTTTCATACTGAAACCTCTATCCCCCCAAATTTAAATAAGTGACTTCTTTAAATTTTATAAAAATTCTTTATTTTTTGTTTAATACGGTGGATAATAAAATGTTGGAATTTCCAATTGTTTTAACTCTAATCTATATACATCTGCTCCGCTGGAATCTTTTAGGGTGGATTTTGTGATAGCATATCCTCCACCAGCTAATTGTTTCACATGTTCGTCTCCTAGTGAAAGAAATCTTGTTGACAATCCTTGTCGTCCTCCATATCCTTCAAAGGAATTATTGAGTTGATGTTGAAGGAATTGAAGAAAGTAATTAAATCTCCGCTCGCCATGTCTTCACTTGTACTTTAACTTTTATACTGTGAATCTTATTTTCAAATTTTTGCTTTTTATACGAAAATTGTAGTATGCTAAAACATGAATTTCACAATATTGTGAAATTAATTGGGCTTACATATGTTAAGTAATGAACATGATTGAACATGCTCACAGAGAGACTGGCGGACGGACGGAAAAATCCACTTTGATTACGATCATGTGTCGGCATGCTTACGGACAGACATATATTAAAATGTTTTTTGTTTACATTAACGATCAAATGTGGTTCTCTCTCAACTTCTCGGTCTGGATCACTTCCACACATATACAGCATAAATGTGTTTCTCTCCCGAAATCAAGGTCTGGCTCCCCCCACACATATACAGGTTAAATGTGGTTCTCTCCTCAAATCTCAGTCTCGCTCTCTGCAGCACATATACAGGAGGTAAAATATGCAACAATGTTTCATAATTTGCTTCCACACACACAGGGGGTAAAATATAGCTTACTCCTACACACACAGGAGGTAAAATATGCAACATTGTTTCATATTTTGCTTCACACATACAGGAGATAAAATATGCAACATTGTTTCATATTTTGCCTCGCTTATATTTAAACGCTTACATATACATTGAACTGCATTTTTGTTTACATTAGCGAGAATGTGGGTCTCTCATAACGCTCTCAGCCGCCACATATGTTTTTAATTTAGACTTTCTCTCTGGAGAAATATTCATTAAGCTAAATATACAACTCTACTTGTAGTTCTCCTTTCAAATGCTTAGACTCCCTCACGTTCCTCCCCTCCCCCTAAATCTTGTTTTCTCTCCCCCCCTATCCCACATATTAAGGAGGTATATTGTGGTTCTCTCATATAAATATACTCAGACTCAGCTATTTGCTTGAATACAACTCACTCGCACAGTGGTTCAAAAACGATAAAAATGTGGTTTCGCCTAATATTTTGAAGGTAATATTTACATACATACATATGTTCCCACAACATCCCTGAAGGGACAAGGGAGACAAGGTAATATTTAGTTCAACCTAAAATGTGGGTAAATATTTGTTAAGCTAATTTTTTTTCGATACACCCTAATAATTTAACGAATTTTTTTGTCGGTACACCCTAATGTCTTGTTTACACTCTCTCACACACACACACACACGATCTCTCTCACACACACACACATACGCTCACACAGACAGGAAGCAAAAAGGTATCAAATTACTGGTTTGGAATCGGCATTACCCCCCTACTGCTGAATCTGCCACTCGCTTCCGCAGAAACTCCATTTGGGTATGGTGCCGATGGGACATGGCATGTTTTCCGATATAAGCGTGGAGCTCATGTATTAAAAGACCCAAAACGCGATGGTGTTTGCTCAGGTCATGCCGTTGCAAAATATCGTGAAACCTCCTATGTCAGCTCCAGAAAGTATCAAGGAACGATACGCCGGTTTGCAATTAGCATATCTTGACTTCTACAGAGTGGGACACATTGGTATCATTCTTGGGTCGGATGTGTAACGCAATGTAATTAGGACTCAATCTTTCTCGAACCTGGTTTTTCCCTAGGCTCAACTCACCATATTTGGGTGGGTTATTACTGGGCCCTATAGTATGTAAGATGAAGTTGTAGCGCCAATGTAAGTAGGCAAGGGCTCTCCGAGCCACTTGTTTTTTAAAAAAATTAATAAAAGAAATGAAAAAAATGGTCACCACTGACGGTTCTACCCTTGAATTTTCAATCATAACTAGAAAGACTTTAGGTATTTTAGTTTTAACAACACTGAAAAAGTTTAATTTTTTTCTGTCGTTAGAATTTTTACATCTCTAGCGCAAATGCAACTTTGTGCATACGCACAAAGTGATAGATGTTAAATTCTAACGAGTGAAATTTACGCCACCTCGCAACACCTAGCTTATTTGTTACGTTGTACTTCACTTCTTTTTGGATATTCGTGCACTAAACAACACCTGTAATTTCGGTAAATGTAAAGATATTGTTTCCAACAATTTTTTTTTCAATATAGTCTGGCTTAATCCCATTGTTGTTGTTTTAATATTTTAAAACAGCTAGTTTATTAGTGGAAAAGATTTGGCATTGTTCGCCAAGGGGTAAGGCAGGGAATACTGTTGTTTCGATTCTCGCCACAGAATCTCATCAGTTCCCTTGTTTTTTGTTTGTGGATATTCTCCACCGAAGTTATTTTCCAAAAACTTCTTCAACAAAAAACTTGTTATACCCAAACATCAATCGTCAGGTCGAAGTATAAAGGTAAGCAAAAAAAAAAAGTTCAATGAGAAGATTTTCCTTGGCAACCTCTATCCCAAAAAAAAAACGCCACAATATTTCTAGTTTCCAGCAATATTTATTCAATAAGGGCATATAAATTATTTTTGTTATTAAAAAAAGAATTGATACTGGTGTTTTTCTTTTTGGTTTCTTTTATTTTTTTATTGCCTAAGCCAACAGAGCTGTTAAGCCAGATTAGGGTTCTTTTGATCCTATTTATGGAGCTGTTCAGCCATATTAGGGTGCTGTTGATTCAGATTAGGGAGTTGTTGAACCATATTAGGGTTCTGCTGAGATTTATTAAGGAGCTGTTGAGTAACTGGCTGAATAAACTTCCATATGTCAACAGTCAGGTTCAAATATATATTATTGGGATGCTTTGACATAGCTAGAGTTTTGTTTGTATATAGTCAGCATATTTGCTGATGATAAGATTTGTATATATGCTCTCCAGTTGACAATGTTTGTTACCGTTTCCATATGCTGTTAAAATTACAATTATAATATTGATTGCAATTTTATTACTTCAAATCGTAAAACTATACTATTTTTATACCCTTAAATGCATTTTACACTTAACATGTTTTAAAAGACATGCGTCATTTAATGAAATAAATGACGTAAACTCCCAAAAAACTTGTTTCAAGTGCAAGTGTAAAATGCGTTTTAGGCTTTAGGCCAGAAAGGGTATATACAGTTTGATACGCCAAAAAATGTGCCTCATCGAAATAACGGGTTTAAACCCCAAGTATGTTTCGACGAAATTCGTTTCAGACAATTTGGAGTCGATTTCGCCATGTCTGTCACGATAACTCTTCAACGGATTAACCGATTGGAACCAAATTTTGGGTATCGTAATATTTTTTCCAAATTTATTGTAAGTTCGAACATGGGCCATATTGGTCAACTGCTTTGGGTACCTCCCTTACAAAAGTTCAAAAATTGTCTGTAAAATGGTGTGAACGATAACTCTCGAAGGGAGCAATTAATTTTGTTCAAAAAAATTCAGATAAAGTGAAAGTTAAGAGCTCCTCTTGCATCGCTTTGATTCTTTTTTCAGTAGGTTGTCCTAGCGGCCTCAGTCTCTTTGTTCATTTAACGTATGATTGATCCAGAGTTTCTCGAACTGGGCTTTCATATCGTTTTCTCCTTTTTTTAAAGGATTTCAATATATTTTTTTTCACACTAATTCTAGATTTAATTAGTTCTTCTAGAATGTTTACATCCATTATTTTTAATTCTATTTCACCATATGCTGTCTACTTCAATAGTAACTGTTAACGTTAAAATGTTAACGTTCTAGTACATAGTGTGTATTAACCTGGCAATCCCACCAATTCCAACTTTTTACTTTTTTTTTCTTTTCTACCTATGTTAGCATCCTTGTATGTGTGCCGCTTTAATTTCGAAAAATGTTGTTTATGCTTAAACTACCTTGTTCTTAGTTTGTTTAGATCAGCAAGCTTAACTTGTAATTTATCTTCTAACGCACTTGGTAAGCAAAGATCGCTGTTTTAAATCATTACTATTTGACTGAATAAAAGGAACTCGTACTTCCTTTAAACGAAAGTGTTTTTGTGTTTTTTTTTTTTTTTCTTTCCATTGTGAATCGGTGTCAAGTCTTCCTCTGAGGAATTTTTAACACCTTAGGCTCAGTTGGTCATATCAGTTCTCCATACCATTCTACCGGGAACATCAACGCATTCCTTGACGTTTTCATTTGATCCTGTCGTGCCGGATACGGAGTGCCACCTTGGGAATTCTGAACATCTGGATTACTAACTTACCAAATCGCGGATTTTGCTGTCACAAAGTAAGTTTAAGTTTGTGTTACAGTTGTATTCAAGTGCAAATTTCGTTTCTAAGAAATTTACGTTTAATGATCATGAAGCAGCGACGGAACAACGCTATATATATGATAATATATAAGGATATAAGATGCATCAAAAATTTATATTGGAATCAGTTATCAAATATTAAAGTGGATGATGAGAAAACTGACAATGTTCAAATTTCAAAGGGAGTAAGACAAGGATGCGTTCTGTCTCCTCTTTTATTCAATATATATTCAGAACAAATATTTGCAGAATCCATAGCTAAAAAGAACATTGGTATTGCTGTAAACAACACGCTTATTAATAACATTCGTTACGCCGACGATACAACATTATTAGCAAGTAGTTTTGCGGGGCTACAACGATTATTGGATGCACTCACGAAAACAAGTGAAGTATATGGACTACGTATTAACATAAAAAAGACCAAATTTATGATTGTAAGCAGAAAGAATGTGGAAACAAATGCACCTATGCACAATGGTCCCAAATCCAAATTTTCTGGCCAAAACTATTTCAACGTCCATTTTGTATTGAAATTAATTTTTATTTATAATAAATGTGTACAAACAGCAATTCTTACGTTTTATCGACCAAAGTAAACAAAAACTGCCAAAATTTGTTGAACAGGGTGGTCCCGTTGTGTGGGGTCTAAACCAAAACATTGACCTATGTTAATAATTTTTGGTACGAAGGATTCATATCTTCCAAAAGGTCAAAATACCAAATTTCAACCGAATCGGTCATAAAGTGTCGCTAAAATCCACAAAATATCTATAATCTGACGGTACTTTTATGTGGGGGCTATGACAAAAAATGGACCTATTTTCAAAAAAATTATACATACTTGTTTTCTATACTCTGAAACCCTTAAATATACATTTTAAGGAAAATCGGTTGATAGATTTGGGTATTACCGTTCTATTGCAATTGGACACTACGTACAGTCACAACAGGTAATTACAAAAAATTCTCCCATCTTAAAATAGAAAAATCCACTTTATTTTAACTGTGGCAAGAATTTATTTCTCAATTTACTAGTTCAGTCCCCCAGCTATCTTCCGAAATCAATTTGGAGGTGGACAAACTTGGACATTTTTTTAAAAGTTTAAATATATTTAAAAAAATATTTGTAAAAAATAATTTTTAATATATATAAAAACATTGATTTTATTACGCTAATTTTACATATTTCTTCGTTCTTTTTGTAAACATTATGAAAGTACTCATTAACAGCTTCCCGATTCATAATAAGTTTGGTCTCACTTCTGTATATTTATGCAGCGACGCAATACAACAAAAATTGTATATTTTACAGCACAAAGTCTTTTTTATTTTTACATAAAAAAGTGTCAACATTGGTACTGCGCCAATCAACGAATACTAACGTTATTTACAAAAACTTATTATTTTCAGATGGCTTGATGTGTTTTTATTATTCTGCGCAAAAAAAAATTAAAATTTCAAAACTTCAAAAATAGGGTTTTGGCCAAAAATTTCCTGATTGAAACCTACGTGCTATGCTAATAAATAATACGGAAATAGAAAGAGTAAAAACATTTAAATACCTTGGTGTCGAGATTAACGATGAGTGGGATATGCCGAAAGAAATTAAGTGCAGAATTGAAATGGCACGAAATTTATTTTTTAAATACAAAAAACGCTTACCAGTCACGATGTAAGCTTACCAACAAAAATGCGTTTTGTTAAATGTTACACATGGCCAGTACTGCTATATTCAGCCGAAACCTGGACCATAAAGGCGTCAGATCAAAATGTGAAATGTGGATATATCGTCGCATTTTAAAAATTCGCTGGACAGATCGTGTCTCAAATGAGGAAGTGCTTAGACGCATGAATGCCGAACTTCAAGTTACACGTACGATAAAACCAGAAAAAAATCCTATTTGCGTCATTTAATGAGAAATGAAAAATATAAGCTTCTCCAACCCATTATTTAAACTAATATCGAAGGAAAACGACCCAGAGGAAGGAAAGAAACAACATGGATAAATAACATTAAAGAATGGACGGGTCTACAAGAAGAACGAAGTATTCTGAATGCCGCCAGAAACCGCAGCCTTTTGATAATTGAATAAAACATGTCATGTAATTGTATAATAATATAAACAATTAGTTAAGTTAAATGTGGTAACACTAAATTGTAATTGTATGATCGCTAACGTCCAAGTATGGATTGGCAAATAAAGAAGAACAACAACGCTATTGATTCGCCTGATTTGTTGTCGCTTATACCGTTGTATGCACCTCCTAGGCAAATGAGATACATCAATGTATTTAATGTTATACTTCATCGCGTTAACTATGCTCTTCACAGTCCACTGACAAGAGCTTTTTGTTATATTAATGCTATTGGCATAAATTTTCAAAAGAAATATAAGCAATATATAGAGCTTAGCATTTCAAAAGAATCTTTCAAATTGTACTTTGCTACAAAATTTGATTAAATTTATTTTTCTACTACATTTTAATTAAAAATTTATATAACACTTAATATATTCAGGCATAGTCTGTAAGGAATACTTTTATAATATTCTTAAGACTGAAATAAATAAATAAATAAATTTAAATAATGCGCATATCAGTTCGAGAAAGAATATAAACAACAAGTGTTCGCGTTAGAGTGGAATGTCTATAGATTTGTCCTGTCATACGGTATATTACAAAAACATTATTCTGTTTTACGTCATTTCTTTCTGAACATCATTCGCAAATTTACAAATCTTAACTCGACAATTTCTACTTCTAACCATTCTTCTTATTATTACTCCCGTAAAATTAAGTTCTCTGTGAAACATCTATTTCGATATCTCGTTCGTTTCATGGTTTTTTTGCACATTACGGAGTCCCTAATAAGAGTGTAACAATTTAGTGGTGTACACAATTTAAGAGAGTTTTGTAAACATTGTTTTTCGATATTTCTTTCTTTATATTCTGTCTATAGCAAATAAAAGCAAAAATACAAAAAAGTCAACGTGTTGTTGGATAAACGAAAATTATGAGAATCCTCCTCTGCACACGTCTGCAGTAGTTCTTGTTTTCTATTTTTTGTTTCCATCATCATCAACCGTATCCAGATTTTCCCGCGACTCTGCTCCATTTTCGCATTCCGATACACTACAGTCCACTACTAGCAATGCAGGGGTCTTACAAAACTATTTCTCGACCAGTTCTCAGGGGGTGTTATTCGGTTCGGCCATTGTACACATTTTGCATCAAGGGGTGGCATATTCCGCCCGTGCTCTATTCGACTCGGGTTCAAAGGATACGTTTATTTCTGAAAAGCTTTTCAATCAACTTAAGTTACCATATAAACGCATGACGGCTGAAATATCGGGACGCAACAATTCCAATTCCGCTAAGGTTTGTAAACAATGCACCTTAGTCTTGAGTTCGAGATTCGACAGGAATTTCGAACGTACAATATCTGCCCTGGTTATTCCTTAACTTTCAGGATATCTTCCGAGCCACAATATTTAGACTGGATTTTTCAAGGATCTGCCAAATATCCCGTTAGCTTCTTCCGGAATTCGCAAATTGATTTGCTTTTTGGAAGCGATCTGCTGCCCTCATTGATGCTTCCTTGCTCTCAAACAGGAACTTGCGGTTCCCTATTGGGCCAAGAGACCGTCTTCGAATGGATTTTGACTGGTCCCATAAGTTCTAGTTCATCTAGGTCCCTACGTGTTATTTCCAACTTCCGTGAAATCTCTATACACGATGATATTTCACGTTGCTGGGAGGTGGAGAATCTTCCAAGGAGGAACTTTTTGTCTCCATCCGATAAGATTTGTGAAGATTTGTTCAAATCGACAACAACTCGAACAGGCGACGGCAGATATGTGATTCGATTGCCCTTTAAAGAAGCTTAGCTAGGTGGCTTGGGTTTGGGACACTCTAGGCCTAGCGCCATGGCTCAGTTTCTCAGAAATGAGAAAAGACTCATGCAAACTCCAACGCTAAAGTCAGAATATGAGCCGTGTGGTGTGTGAATAGGATAAACTGGGCCATATGCGTAAAGTCACAAGCGCTACTTCTTCTGTTCACCCAACGTACTATCTACCCCATCACGCCGTCATCAAGCCTGAACGTGAATCTACCAAGGTTCGAGTTGTATTTAACGCCTCTTCTCCAACTTCTACCGGTTTAAGCCTCAACAGTATTCTCCATACTGGCCCAATCCTACAAAGCGATTTGGCAATGCTTATACTGAAGTGGATATTCTTTCGATTTGTATTTAATGCCGATATCGAGAAGATGTATCGGCAGATTCTAAGTCATCCTGATCATAGAAGTTTCCAAAGGATATTATACCGTTCCGATCCAGATGAAGAGATACAAGATTATCAACTACAGACTGTCACTTTTGGTGTGAGTTCGGCTCCATATCTAGCCATTCGCGTGTTACATCAGCTAGCGGAAGATGTTTTTTCCGATTTGCCCAGGGCAAGTGAGATTTTGCGTAATTATGTGTATGTAGACGATGTGTTAGCGGGTTCCCATTCGATTTCGTTAGCCGTTCGTTCTATACAAGAGCTGCTGTCTGCCCTTAAATCCGCGGGTTTTTTACGGAAGTGGACGGCAAATTGCAAAGAGATTTTAGCTGACATTCCTCCTGAAAATCTCCTTCGTGAGAACTTTCTAGACTTGCAGGAAACTAGTACAGCCAAAATGTTAGGAGTCCGATGGGATGCCCATTCTGATTATTTCTTTTTCGCTGCCACCATTTTTCCTTGTTCGTCTGAGTACACCAAACGTCTAATTTGGTCCCAAATTGCGAAATTGTTTGATCCAGCCGGCTGGCTTGCGCCCTGTGTGGTTTCGGCCAAAATACTGATGCAGAAGATATGAGCATCAGGCGTCAGCTGGGACGAACCCCTTCGGTCAGACATGGTCTCCGAGCGGCAGGAGTTTCAGGTGGATTTGTCTTCAATCAATCGTTTGAGGATTCTACGTTGGGTAGGCTATATTCCGTCTAATCAGGTTCAGTTCCATGGTTTCTGTGACTGTGACGGACTCTACTATTGTTCTTTCTTGGCTGGCTAAACCTTCTTCTTGATGGAAAAGTTTCGTCACTAACAGGTTGTCAAACATAACTCCTGCCGATATGGAAAGCAGGGGTGTACTCCCTTCATTCCTTGTCAACAGTGACTTATGGTAGAAAGGCCCTCAATGGCTTTACGATCCGTCGGCGGAATGGAGCACAGAAACTACTCCTACCTTAGACACAAATCTAGAAAGGAAGCCAATGAGCTCTAATTTTACATATATAAACGAGTACGATGACGTGGTAGAAAGATTAAGTTGCTTCGGCAAAACGCTCCGAGCGCTCGCCATTGTCTTTCGATTTCTAGATCGTCTATATCCCAAATACCGTGCAGGCGCAGTTTTTTATTTCGGTCCCCTGACCAGTATGGAATTGATTAAGGCACGTAATCGATGGATTCAAGCAGTCGAAAAAGTTTTTTATCCCAGAGAATATAGATCATTGTCCTCCAAAGTTCCGATTTCCTCTACGAGCTCTCTTCGCAACCGAATAATTCGATCCAGTGGTCGCCTTACTTCATCCCCAGGTATATCTGACGAAGAGAAACAGCAAATTTTTTGCCTTCCAATTGTCATTACACGAAGTTGTTGGTCTACTTTATTCATTCAGTTACTCTAAATGGAGGCAATCAACTTGTATTGAGAATAATCCGCTTTCAGTATTGGATTCCGAGAGTCAAAGGCAAAATTAGAGTCATCATCAACAAATGTAAGGCATGCAATCTCTACAAAAAACGTTGTCAAAGATAATTGATGGCAGCGCTGCCTCCCGAGAGAACGGAAATTTCCGGCCCATTCACGCCATCCGGCCTCGACTTCGCTGGGCCCTCCTACATCAAAACGTACAATGGCCGATCTTGTACAATTACGAAAGACTATGTATGTTTGTTCGTGTGCTTTTCTACGAAAGCCATTCATTTAGAGGCCACGTCCGACCTTTCGACTACTACCTTCTTTTCTGCTTTCCATCGATTCGTTTCGCACCGCGGCTGTCCACTACACCTGTACTCCGACAACGGCATCACCTTTAGGGGGTGGCTTCCAAAACGTTAGCAAAACATTTTCTTCTTGCCAGTCGTGATAGTGTATCTTCTTATTATTCACTTCAACATTTAACGTGGCATTTCGTTCCCCCCGGAGCTCCTAACATAGTAGGGTTGTGGGAGGCAGGGGTGAAAAGTTTTAAGGCCCATTTCCCAAAGTTTGCTGTTAAAATTCACATTCAGATTTTTCAGCATTGACACCTAGGCATTTTTTAATTGGGTCCCCCATCCTCGATCCGAAGGTTAACGATTCTTCGATTTCCATTCGCAATCGATGGGATAAACTCAAAGCCATTTATCAATTATTCTGTTCAAGGTGGAAAACCGAGTACTTGCACGAACTTTTAAAACGTAATAAATGGCAAACCCCCGAGCCTAACATGAACGTTGGCGCACTAGTAGTAATTCGGGACGAAAATCTTCCACCTAACGCATGGTGTCTCGGACGCGTTTAGAAAACATATCAGGGTGCAGACGATCGGGTTAGGGTCGCCGATGTAGTAACACAAAAGGGTACTATTACGCGCCCTATTACCAAACTTGTAGTCCTTTCACCTGATATATTTATTTATCATCTCTCATATATTCTTTCATATCCTCATTCCATAGACACACATGCCTAATTCACCAGCTCGATCACTATCGGCAGCGTCCATGAATCTGCCACGGAGACGACGAGGTTATACATGCCGCTTGTGCAAACGTCCACATCCACTACGAACATGCCGAAAAATTTATATTCTTTCATATCCTCATTCCATAGACAAAAATGACTAATTCACCAGCTCGATCATTATCGGCTGCGTCCACGAATCTGCCACGGAGACGACGCTTGTGCAAACGTCCACATCCACTACAAACATGCCGAAAAATTTTGGACATGCATCCAGCTGAACGCAATCAAGCCGTAATAAAACATAAATATTGCGTTAATTGTCTTGCACATGAACATTCTCACGAGTCATGTTGTTCAATACGAGGCTGCAGACTATGCCATCAACGGCATAACACGCTCCTGAAGCGTCTCCCCGATCCATTACGCCTCCAACGACTTCGCGGGCCAGTGTGACCCAGACGCTCACCTCTTTCATGCGCCAGAATACCATAGTTTTTTTACTCACTATCCGGGTTAAACTCGTGAACGAGAAGACGAAGTCTCAAGTTAGGTGCCTAATCGACTCTGGTTCAACTGTAAGTCGAATCGCCAAACGAATCAACGATTCCTTGCAGTTGACGACGCCTTCTCTTGGAACAGATACCCTATCTCCCGTAATCCTACGTTCCCGATTCGACTCTAACTGTGAGACTGAGGCTATGCTACAAATTGACAATCGCATAAGCTTGCGTACTCCTTCGAAATCTTTGCCCCAAGAGTTGTAACGTGGTTTTCTCGTCGGCTGGGGTAATCTTAGTCGCGTCCAAGGTCTCCATAAGGACCCACTAAACCTTACGAAATGAAAAGACTAGTATTCTCCCTTTCCTGGGGGCTAAATCGGGGATTTATTGATTAAATACTAATTTACAATCTACTTGTGTTTAAATGCGATAAGAATGAATTCAACGGGTATATATATTTGGATTTATAGTTTGCATAATTATTATGCAGACTTGCTGGGGTTTGGCAGCTGAGGAGCTCGTGTTGAATTAGCGGGTTAGTCTTCGGGGAAAACGGTGTTGTTTGTGTTCGGGTGTGAATGATGTATTCGGTATTCGGCTGTAGATGATCGGGAAGACGATGAATTCGGTGTTAGTCTGCAGATGATCGGGAAGACGATGAATTCGGTGTTAGGCTGCAGATGATCGGGAAGACAATGAATTCGGTGTTCGGCTGCAGATGATCGGGAAGACGATGAATTTGGTGTTCGGCTGCAGATGATCGGGAAGACAATGAATTCGGTGTTCGGCTGCAGATGATCGGGAAGATGATGTATTCGGTTTTCGGCTGCAGATGATCGGGAGACGATGAATTCGGTGTTCGGCTGCAGATGATCGGGAGACGATGAATTCGGTGTTCGGCTGCAGATGATCGGGGAGACGATGTATTCGGTGTTCTGTTGCAGATGATCGGGAAGAAGATATGTTCGGCTGCTGATGTTCGGGAACACGATGGCTTCGGCGTTCGGCTGTTGATGTTCGGGAACACGATGGCTTCGGTGTTCGGCTGTTGATGTTCGGGAACACGGCTTCGGGTTTTGATGCTCGGGTATTGGTGTTCGGGAGGCGATATGTACGGCGTTCGGATATTGACGCAATAAATTCGTCGCTCGGGTGTTAGTCTAGGACTACGGTCTAGTTTCTACAATGTACTACTACTACCCAAACAGTGGAACAGATGACCCGAAGGCCCTGTAGAACTGAAAAACCCGAAGGTCCAGTGCCGAATGGAACAGATGACCCGAAGGGCCTTTAGAACTGAGAAACCCGAAGGTCCAGTGCCGAATGGAACAGATGACTCAAGAGCCCTGTAGAACTGAAAAACCCGAAGGTCCAGTGCCGAATGGAACAGATGACCCGAAGGCCCTGTAGAACTGAGAAACCCGAAGTTCCAGTGCCGAATGGAACAGATGACTCAAGAGCCCTGTAGAACTGAAAAACCCGAAGGTCCAGTGCCGAATGGAACAGATGACCCGAAGGCCCTCTAGAACTGAAAAACCCGAAGGTCCAGTGCAATTTATTAGCTACCACAATTTAATGGGTAGCTGCCAAAAAGTATTCCCAACTCGGTAACACCAAGGTGTACGTTGGCGGATTCAGAACAGTCTTTACTTCCAACCCGTGTAGCTAACTCCCTGCAGTAGCCAGCTCCCCATTTGCCTCCAAAACTGAAATACTTTAATAACTATGGGTATAAAGCGAATGAGAATTATTCGCCCTAAGTATAAATTACGATGGTTGCAAAAACACACTGGAGTTAAATTTAGCAGTGTGTGACCTGTGATGCCACAAGTGTCAAGTAGACAAGTGTTGTCGAAGCGATGTATGTAGGGGCGTTTCTTGGTAATACTTGTTGTATTATGTACGTGAACATATTGTCACGTTACATCTCCCCCCTTCTTCGGGAAGGGATACTTCGTGTACCGAAGGAAACCTTAAACTAGCATAAGGATTCAAATTTCTTCTTTCTTCTTTGCTTTTGTTTCCGCGTTCTTTCCATTGGTTTGTTCATTCCTCTGCTTTCTTTAACACATTTTTGATTGGGTTTACATCTTCCTCTAGCCTGTCCGGGGTCTTCGCTTGTTGATGAAGTTCTAGGGAGCGGTGAATCGGTTCTCCTCGATAAGGTTGCATGCTCGTTGACATTGAACAATACGGTAACGTTTCCTCTTGCGTTAGGTTCCTCTTTTTCAATCGAAGCCGACCGTTGGCTGGGTGACGTCGGTGCTTTGGTGGCGCTACGGTCAGTTGAACATCCGCTAATGGATTGCCGGCTGATGTTAGATTCTTCCCCGACAATTTGGTTCGCGCTTTCTCCCAATGGAGAAATTAATTGTGGGTTAAGTCGCAATGGATTCGTCTGTGCTCTGGAGTTGTTGTAATGCTGCTGTCCCCTTTGTATATAGAGGTTGCTGTCCCTGGCGACGTCGTTCGTATCGTCCCGGCATTGACAGTTCCTTGTTAGTATTTCCTCCTTGCCACAATACGAACAGAAGATCTTCCTTCTGGCTCTGCATTGGAAGCGAATGTGCCCCTTTTGTTTACACCTCCAGCAATGCGTTGAACTGTGATAGTCTTCGGCTCGATGAGTTAGCATATGCGAGGTATGTGGACGTTTGGTACGGGCTTCATCCCCTTTTAAGAGTTCAAAGTCGTCCGTAAGTGACATTAGCTCGTCCAAGGTCTGGAAATCGAATCGGCGGATGTAATGGCGATATTCGGGGCGGAGACCATCGTAGATTCGGTCTAGGTGATCCATTGCTCGGAGGGTGGGATGTTGTTTCGCCATTGTCAACATCTGCAGGATAAAGTCCTTCGCTTTTTCTCGGTTATTTTGTCGGCAGTTGTAGAAGCAATGCTCTAATTGTGCTAGATGTCGCTTGGAAAGGAAGAACTTCTCGGCTTCCCTCCGGAAAGTGTTCCAAGACACGATGTCACTCTTTTTCACCCTGTACCATTTCAAGGCATTACCCTCGAGGATGATGGGTACGGTGGACAATAAACGGTCGTTGGGTATCCCATAACACTCGGCCAATTCCTCAAACCTTTCTAGGAACTCCACCAAGTTTTCTTCGCCAGAGCATTTGAGGTTCCAGCATCGCACAACATTTATGGTTTCGGAATCGCCAGTCCCTCGTCGGGAGACAAGTTCAGGGACGGCCAGGGATTGCTTTGTAACCAGAGTTTCCTCTTCGGCTCTCAACTCGTTTTCCAACTCCCAAAGAAAATTTTCAGTCTTCTGCCGCTTCTTCCGCACGAGGTCTGCCAATTGCTTCCTCAAGTATCCGACTGTTAAACCTTCGGTCGGTATTGCTGCTGCCTGACATTGTTCGACGAGCCGCTCCTTCTTTAACAAATAAATCCAACCCAATGACTCCGCTTCCATCTTCTTATCGCTTTTTTGACTCGATCCGTTGTCGTTTGCGGTTGTTTCGGGTTTTCCGCAATGCGATTTCGAATCGGGTCCCTGCTCGGGCGCCATTTGTGACGTGGTTTTCTCGTCGGCTGGGGTAATCTTAGTCGCGTCCAAGGTCTCCATAAGGACCCACTAAACCTTACGAAATGAAAAGACTAGTATTCTCCCTTTCCTGGGGGCTAAATCGGGGATTTATTGATTAAATACTAATTTACAATCTACTTGTGTTTAAATGCGATAAGAATGAATTCAATGGGTATATATATTTGGATTAATAGTTTGCATAAGTATTATGCAGACTTGCCGGGGTTTGGCAGCTGAGGAGCTCGTGTTGAATTAGCGGGTTAGTCTTCGGGGAAAACGGTGTTGTTTGTGTTTGGGTGTGAATGATGTTTTCGGTATTCGGCTGTAGATGATCGGGAAGACGATGAATTCGGTGTTAGTCTGCAGATGATCGGGAAGACGATGAATTCGGTGTTAGGCTGCAGATGATCGGGAAGACAATGAATTCGGTGTTCGGCTGCTGATGATCGGGAAGACGATGAATTTGGTGTTCGGCTGCTGATGATCGGGAAGACGATGAATTCGGTGTTCGGCTGCAGATGATCGGGAAGATGGTGTATTCGGTTTTCGGCTGCAGATGATCGGGAGACGATGAATTCGGTGTTCGGCTGCAGATGATCGGGAGACGATGAATTCGGTGTTCGGCTGCAGATGATCGGGGAGACGATGTATTCGGTGTTCGGTTGCAGATGATCGGGAAGAAGATATGTTCGGCTGCTGATGTCCGGGAACACGATGGCTTCGGCGTTCGGCTGTTGATGTTCGGGAACACGATGGCTTCGGTGTTCGGCTGTTGATGTTCGGGAACACGGCTTCGGGTGTTGATGCTCGGGTATTGGTGTTCGGGAGGTGATATGTACGGCGTTCGGATGTTGACGCGATAAATTCGTCGCTCGGGCGTTAGTCTAGGACTACGGTCTAGTTTCTACAATGTACTACTACTACCCAAACAGTGGAACAGATGACCCGAAGGCCCTGTAGAACTGAAAAACCCGAAGGTCCAGTGCCGAATGGAACAGATGACCCGAAGGCCCTGTAGAACTGAAAAACCCGAAGGTCCAGTGCCGAATGGAACAGATGACCCGAAGGGCCTTTAGAACTGAGAAACCCGAAGGTCCAGTGCCGAATGGAACAGATGACTCAAGAGCCCTGTAGAACTGAAAAACCCGAAGGTCCAGTGCCGAATGGAACAGATGACCCGAAGGCCCTGTAGAACTGAGAAACCCGAAGGTCCAGTGCCGAATGGAACAGATGACTCAAGAGCCCTGTAGAACTGAAAAACCCGAAGGTCCAGTGCAATTTATTAGCTACCACAATTTAATGGGTAGCTGCCAAAAAGTATTCCCAACTCGGTAACACCAAGGTGTACGTTGGCGGATTCAGAACAGTCTTTAGTTCCAACCCGTGTAGCTAACTCCCTGCAGTAGCCAGCTCCCCATTTGCCTCCAAAACTGAAATACTTTAAAAACTATGAGTATAAAGCGAATGAGAATTATTCGCCCTAAGTATAAATTACGATGGTTGCAAAAACACACTGGAGTTAAATTTAGCAGTGTGTGACCTGTGATGCCACTAGTGTCAAGTAGACAAGTGTTGTCGAAGCGATGTATGTAGGGGCGTTTCTTGGTAATACTTGTTGTATTATGTACGTGAACATATTGTCACGTTACAGAGTTCAAGAAAAATTATCCAAACATTTTCCTTGCGGATTCACAGTTTTAGGAATCGACGTTATACTTGGCGCGGACGTTTACACCAAGATTGTCTGTGATGGGTCCATGTCTAAACCTGGTTTTCGTACGGCTATAAGTACAATTTTCGGATGGGTTATATAGGGTCCATATGTTCATTAAGGATAACATGCACATCATTAATAAATGAATTGGTTGGAATTTGCACTGAACTTATTTTCATTATGGTCCTGAACGTAGCAAAAACTTATCAGTTCATATATGAAGCCTGTACACTGTTCATTAAGTTCTTATTTCTATTCCAGTTAATCCAACAGTTTCCGGAATAAGCATAACCAACATTGGTTCTTTGATTGCAGTAACACTGCAGGGGTGTTCTAGTACATAGTGTGTATTAACCTGGCATTCCAACCAATTCCTACAGTTTACTTCTTTTTTTCTGTTCTGCCTATGTTAACTTCGTTGTATGAGTGCCGCTTTAATTTCGAAAAATGTTGTTTATGCTTAAACTACCTTGTTATTAGTTTGTTTAGATCGGAAAGCTTCACTTGCAATTTATCTTCTAACGCATTTGGTAAGCAACGATCGCTGTTTTGGATCATTACTATTTGCCTGAATAAAAGGAACTCGTTCTGGCTTTAAACAAAAGCGTTTTTTGTGTTTCTTTTCTTTCCATTGGGAATCGGTGGGAAGTCTTCCTCTGAGGAATTTTTAACACCTTAGGCTCAGCTGGTCATATCAGTTCTCCATACCATTCTACCGGGAAACATCAACGCATTCCTTGACGTTTTCAGTAACCTTTTTACGTATATATGATATTTTTATCAAACATCTCACATTTAAACGGGGCAGGAAGTCATTGAACCATGCGGAAATACATTAGGGAGACGTTGAGCTAGATAGTGAATATGTTAATATGTGAATAACCATAATAAGGATTATCTACGGAAGCCGATAAAAGATCTGTTAATTAATAACAGGGCGGTTACTATACAAAAATGTGTAACCATTAACTCATATGAATAAAGTAGGGTAGCCTTTTTTGTTGAACCACATTAGGGTGCTTCTGAGATTGATTAAGGAGCTGTTGAGTGACTGGCTGAATATAACAGCTATTAGGTATTTTAGTTGTAACATCACTTAATATACCAAGATGGCCGAGAAATGTTTAATTACAAATTGTTTCCACATTTTAGGAAACGTTTAATTTTTTCTGTTAGAATTTGTACATCTCTAGCGGAAATGCAACTTTGTGCATATGCACAAAGCGATAGATGTCAAATTCTAACGAGTGAAATTTCCGCCACTTTGCAACACCTAGCTTATTCGTTACGTTGTACTTCTTTTTGGATATTCGTCCACTAAACAACATCTTTAATTTCGATAAATGTAAAGATATTGTTTCCAACAACATTTATTCAATAAAGGCTTATAATTTATTTTTATACCCTCCACCATAGGATATACCCCCCTCCTAAGTTTGTCATTCCGTTTGTAACTACTCGAAATAATCATTGTAGACCCCACAAACTATATATATTCTTGATCAGCGTCTGTGGAAATCACTCTAGCTTCCGAACGGATTGAAGTAGGTGGATGAAATTTTAATAAAATCTATTATATGTATGTAGGACTTTGGTATTGAAAGCGGGCTATGTAGGTCCACGGCTTCGTATAGCCTCCATACAAAGCGACGCGCGACGCTTCGTCGTTTTAAGGAAATTTTGGGAGGTTTGTCCCATTTGACCACGGAATTTGTTGTAATTTGGTATTTTGTGTCTCCCGAGTCTAAAAAAATATTTCTACCAAATTTTGTTTATATAGTTTGACGTTTTGGTATAGCCCCATATAAGGCCCCATATATATATATATAGTACGCGTCATTTTAAGATATTTTGAATGTATTAGTCCCATTTGACCACAGAATGGGTTGTAACTTTGCATTTTGCGTATCAAGAGGCTAAGAAACATATCTACCTTAAAATGTTTACATAGCCCCCATATAACGCCCCATATATAGTACGAGTCATTTTAAGATATTTTGAATTTATTACTCTCATTTGAGCACCGACTTGGTGGTTGTTTGGTATTTTGAGTTTACAGAGGCTAAAAACATTTCTACCAAAGTTTGTTTATATAGGTTCACGAGTTGGTAGAGCCCCCATATAACGCCCCATATACAGTACGCGTCACTTTAAGATATTTTGAATCTATTAGTCCCATTTGACCACAGAATCGGTTGTAAGTTTGTATTTTGTGTTTCCACAGGCTAAGAAATATGTCTACCATAAAATGTATATATAAGTCAAGGTTTTGATATAGACCCCATAGGATGATATCTCCCAATTTTCGGTATTTTGAAGTTTCAGCGAAATGGATGAAATTTTTTATTTAGTCTTCGTTGGGTGTATAAAACTTTAAGCTGGAAATTTGAGGGTGAAGGCGTGAACCTTCATATAGGCCCCATAGGACAGTACGTCCCTTTTTTCAGTATTTTAAAGGTTGTGGCCTCAATATTCCACCGAAATGGCTGAAATTTGGTGGTTAGTCTTCACTTGGGGTATAAAACATTCCATATGAAATTTGTCGGTATAGGTCAAGCGCCCTCATATAGTCCCCATAGGACGATATCCACAAATTTTTGGTATTTTTTAAGGTTTTAGCTATACTATACTAACAAAATGCCTGAAATTTGTTTTGGGGGGTACCCCCATATAACGGTATATCCCAAATTTCCGTATATTGAAGGTTTTAACCTCATTATAACACGGAAATGGCTTAAAGATGGTACTTAGTCTTCGTTGAGGGTATAAAACCTTACACCTGAAATTTTTCTATATAGGTCCATGTCTTCCTCCCGATTTTCTACACATAGCTCGTTCTCCACCAAAATAGCTGTTATTT
This sequence comes from Musca autumnalis, assembly GCF_047663935.1. Lineage (NCBI taxonomy): Eukaryota > Metazoa > Arthropoda > Insecta > Diptera > Muscidae > Musca > Musca autumnalis. The sequence goes on along the minus strand of NW_027411649.1, from coordinate 269,471 downwards.
GGTATTAAATTTTTGATAGAAGTATGAACAATTCCACCCGAAATGTGCCGGTACAGGTCGACGTCCTCAAATACCAACCATAGGACCGTACCTTCTGATTTACGGTATTTTGAAAGTTGTGGCCTCAATATACCACCGATATGACTGAAATGTAGTATTTAAATTGCCATGGGTGTATAGAATATTGCAGAAGAGAATTATCAGTACTAGCACTTTTCTTCAAACAACTCCATAGAGCGTACTTTCCTATTTTCGGTATTTTAAGGTTGTGTCATCCATATCCCATCGAAACGGATGAAATTTAATATTTAATCTCCGTTGGTGGTATAAAACTTCCCACCTGAAAATTTCTTGTATTGTTCCATATTTTATATACCCCCATAGAAAGATCCCTCCAAATTTTCGGTATTTTGAAAGTTTTACCCACAATAATCAATGGGAATAACTGGGATTTGGTATTTAGTCTTCGCTGAAGTTACGAAACTTTCCTCCAGAAATTTATCGGTACAGGTCAACGCGCTCCCGATGTTGTTACCTATCCAAATCCAGAAATCCAGGTTTAGGTCTAGTCGGTTTTGCCCAATTTGGAAAGAAACAAAATGTCGCCTGTTAACTGTTTTCAAGGGAGCAGTTGAGATATATGTACTACTCCTGCAATAAAAGGAAGAGTTTAGTACTTTCATAAACGAAATAAAACTAATTGTTCCCATTCACAGTTCGTGGTGGAGGCTATAAAAAGTTCGGCCTGGCCGAACTTAACGCTTTTCTTACTTGTTGTTATTAAAAAAGAATTGATACTGGTGTTTTTCTTTTTGGTTTCTTTTGTTTTTCTATTGCCTAAGCAAACAGAGTTGTTTAGCTTAACCATGGAGCTGTTGAGCCAGATAAGGGTTCTGTTGATCCTAGTTATGGAGCTGTTCAGCCATATTAGGGTGCTGTTGATTCAGATTAGGGAGTTGTTGAACCATATTAGGGTGCTGCTGATTCAGATTAGGGAGTTGTTGAACCATATTAGGGTTCTGCTGAGATTTATTATGGAGCTGTTGAGTAACTGGCTGAATAAACATCCTTATGTGAACAGTCAGGATCAAGTATATATTACAAGCAAAGTGCCCGCTACTTCGTATGCGGAAAGGATATAAAAACAAATAAGCAGTATATAATATGGAAATGGCGAATTTTAATCAATATTTATTTTTATTTTAGTACTGTCTGTACTTTTTTAGTTCAATTTAAAAAAGATCAGCCGTATCTCACCCTTACACATTTGTACCCATAAGTAAGATTTTCGAAAACTACCTCAATCCCTCACTTTAACAGTAATCTTAATTCCACTCTATTCGTTCATCGAAATCTCAAATTGTACCAAATATAGTACCATTTAGTACTTTTCGTAACCATAAGTACGAATTTCACTCTTACACTCGAGCAGTAACCCTAATTCAAACTTCCAGCTCTATCCGTTCACCCAACTCTCAATTGTCCCAAATTTAGTGCTTTCCGTACCCAAAAGTAAGAATCTGCAATAGTCGGTGTCTAGACGTTCAAAGTTAATGGGAAAGAAAATTGAGTTTATGGAGAGGGAGTAGAGAGTCTTCGCAGTTTTTATCTGCATTTTATTTTCTCCGCCGGCAAGTAAACAACAACGCATACATTTGAATTAAAAACTTTTGTGATGAAAAATAAATTGAACAAAAAATTATCAGTAAGAATTAATAGTAAACATATACACATATATTTATTTAATTTTTAATTAAATTTAATTTAATTTCTATAAGTAATCTCGCCTTAATATTGCCTTTGAATAATCAAATGAGAAAATGAGTGTGAAGAAGAATCTGAAAATTGACAAAAACATTATTTGCGTGTCTAAACTGCAGGGAAATTTTAAAAGAAATTGAGAAGAAAATTTGCCATTCCAGTTTGAAGGTATAAACACGGACACCTCAATCCTACACCCCTACAGTAATCTTAATTCAAAACTTCAGGAGTCCAGGTTTATTCGTTCACCCAAATCCAAGTTGTATCAAATTTAGTACCATTTAGTACTTTTCGTACCCATAAATACAAATTTCCAAAACTACCTCAATCCCACACTTCAACAATAATCTCTATTCCAAATTTCAGGATTCCAGATCCCAAATCCCCATTGTACCAAATTTAGTACTCTTCGTACACATAAGTAAGAACTTCCAAAACTACCTTAGACCTATACTCCAACAGTTATATCAACTCCACATTTCAGGATTCCAGCTCTATCCGTTTACCCAAATCCGAATTGTACTAAATATAGTACCATTTAATACTTTGCGTACACTCATAGTTTCCAAAAACCCTTTGGTACATATTGTTTACTCTTCATAAGTGTCCATCAGTCCAAATTTGAATTACACTCTATCCGTTCACCCAAATAAAATAGTACTATATTTAGTACCAATTATTACTGTTTGTACACATAAGTACGAATTTCCAAAACTACCTCAATCCTACACTTCAACAGTAATCTCAATTACAAACTCAGGATCCCGGCTCTATCAGTACACGAAAATCCCCATCGTACCAAATTTAGTACTTTTCATATACATAAGTACGAATTTCCAAAACTTCCCCCAATCCTACACTCCAACAGTAATCTCAATTCCAAATTTCAGGATTCCAGCTCTATCTGTTCACCCAAATTTCTATTGTATCAAATTTAGTACGACTTAGTACTTTTCGTACACATATTTACGAATTTTCAAAACTACCTCGTATCTCGATATTATGTTCCTAGAGTGATCCTAATTTCAAATTTCAGGATTCTCGATATTATGTTCCTAGAGTGATCCTAATTTCAAATTTGAGGATTCCAACTCTATCCGTTAGCCCAACTCCAAATTCTACCAAATTTAGTACCATTCAGTACTTGAGTACATATTTCCAAAACCATATCCTTTTATCAACCCAACTTCTCAACATTGATTTTCATTCCAAATGTCAAGCTTTTAGCTCTATCAGTTCATATAATTTCAAATGTTACCACATGTAGTACAATTTAGAACTTTTGTACACATAAGAACGAATTTCCAAAACTACATCTGTTTACGACAATGTAAACACATTCAGGGTTTAATACCCTGGTGTGAACCTGCGTTAAGAATTTATGCGTGAACGCCGTTGAAATTGTTGGTGGTGGCGGTGTGGTGTAAGGTTGTCATCTATGTTTCCTCACGCACACACTACCACCGAGCAACGGTTTTTTGATCTATTTACGAAAGTAAATATGTAAATATATAAACATTTCCAACTGCACCGGCAAACAGGTTTGCAGTTGGATTGCAATTTGGAAATTTGTCATTCGTAAAGTTAACATTAAAAGCGACGGAAACCTTTTCCCCCAGTGCCTGTGAAATAAAAAAAAAGTTTAAATACACAAAGTTAACAAGCAACATATATACAAAAACGAATATAATATTTAGAAGACATTGTACATACAAAACATACCACAAGTTAAAAGAACAAATTAAAACTTAAAACCTAGAGTTAAAATACTTACCTTAAAAGTAAAACTTACCTGCTAAAGAATAAATACTTACTTGCTAAAGAATAAATACTTGCGTGCTAGATAAAAGTACTTACCATATATAACCTAGAATTTTGAACCATACCTAAAGTGAATTGTAAAAATCCCTATTTCTTCTTACAAGCTAAAACTTATTGCCTAAAATAAAACCCTAAACCTAATGAATTTTGCTAATTATATCTAAACAATTGTGCTAAGTATAAGTATAAAATACTGTTAAAACCTGTCCATACGAAATTGAAATAATTAAAAGCTATAAAATTGAAATAACCTAAAACTTGTGCTACCTACAATTGTCCCTAAACTTAACCTAGAAACTAAAACCTACATCAAAAGAAAATAAATCTACAATATAAAAAAGTACGAACCTAGAATTAAAACCTAAAAGCCTATGTTGAAAAGAAACACAAAATAAAAGCAAAACCAAAGAATTATCATCACAGAATTAAATCAAAGTGTTTTAAATTGAACTAAAAGGCCCAAGATTAAGTATAACCCCCCAAACATTTGGTCCTCCGGAACCAGATTAGAAAAAAGTGAAGTTTTTTAAATAATTAAAACGAAACAAAAAGTACAAAACATTGTGAGTTGAACAAAACAAGATCAATTTAACAGTACAAATAGTTTAAAACAATACGAAACAGAAAAATACAAAGTGACAAACATATAAGAGTGTTTTATAAAACAAATACAGTGTGAACAAGACAAAGTGGAAACAGTGGGTTCAATACAAAAATACAAAGTGAACAAAAAAGTTTGTTATAAATTTAAAAACAACAGAAATCATTCACAAAAACAATACAAACGAAATACAGAGACAACGTGAGTACATATAAGTACAAGATCGTTTTTTTTTAACAACATAAACATACAAAGTGAACATAGTGAGAGTGGACATGTTAAAAGGTTTTCAACAAAAAGAATAATTAACTTTTTCACAAATACAACAAAAAACGGTTCGGGTCGCGAGCAGCAAAACACAAATCTAATCAACAAGCAACAACAACAAGGAGCAACTGGAACTAGGACACTGACAACATCTACAACCAGAAAACACACACACGTAAATACAACCCAGCGAACAAAGTGAGTACTTGTTGGATTTTTTCATTTTGACAAAAGGAGAATTTCGGGAGCAGGAAAATCCTCAATATTTGCTTTGACCCATATCCTCATTGTGACCCAAAAAGAATTTTGACCCTTGTCACCCTGCCTATTGCCACAAGACTCAAAAATTGTTGAAAATGACTAAATAAAAACAGTTGTTTAAACCGTTATTTTGGACTGACATTTTTAACGGGTTGTATCTACTTTGTTGGAACAAACATATTTTTTGTGGAAAACACATTGGAAAAACCCTGAACGTGGAGTTCAAGTACATAAGCGCCATATTGACACTCACATATATACGAACACACATAAGATTGGGAAAATTGTTGGAAAGTTTGCATACCCAGCATACATAAACGACATATTGATTGGGGAAAGAAAAACAAGTTTTTTTTCTCTCTCTCACAATTCTTGTCGTACATGCAATCTGGAATACATAAAAGCGATTATCTAGAAAACATTTTTTTGGCAAAAATATTTTACGTCTGCTGGACAGACACATCGATTACCCAACCATACATAACCTGATAATTATTTTTGTGGAAATTTTTGGAAAAAACATTGCCGTCTGGTGGACAGGCACAGCGACGAAACACTCATACATACAACTTACGAACATCTTTTTGTTTTTTTTTTTTTGAAAATAAGTTGTCTGTTGGAAAGATACAGATCTGAAAACATTTTTGGAAATCTTTTGGAAAAAGCTTAAACGTCTGGCGCACAGACCTACAAAATACAAAAGCTATAAACACTATAAATTTCATGCGAAATATAACAAGCGTCCGCTGGACGGGCGGCTTAATAACCCAGCACACAATTACAAAGAAATATTTTCAAAAAGGATTTTTTTTTTTTTTGCCAAAGTAGTTAGTCTAGCCCATTACTATATTATTTCTTGCTTTATAAACTTCTATAAATTTTCAGCAACTTTCTGTGACCCAAAATATTTCTGTAAAAAATTTTTTGCTGGTAAAAAATTTTTCTTGAATAACCACTTTGTGGTGACCCATATTGTTTCTGAGATTTTTTGCTTTATTTAACATTTTGGAGACTATATTGGGCTTCTCCTATGTGATTACGACCCTACATACTGAGCGTGTTGAACTTGTGCGTTGGGAATTCAACACATTTTGAGCGTTTTTTCTAAATATTTGTCGATTTAGTTAAATATTTGACACAAAAAAAAAATTTTAAAGAAAAAATTATGAGAAAAATCCTCCTCCTATAGGACAATAAGAGATTTTATACACTCTTGGCGGTGAAAACATATTTTCTCGGCAGTTTGGTACGTGCAACCCAGCACACATTTTGATTATGGTTTCGGTTGGTTTCTTTTTGTGAAATTCTCTGTTCGTCGGCTCTTCAAATAAGTTTACATGTGAAATAGTTTTGGAATTATACGACTATTTGAAATATTTTATCAATTATGTTTTTTTTGACCCAATATTTTTTCATTTTTCGGAATATTGTCGGATTTTTTGTATTTTTCTTTGTTTTGAGAAACTTTTCTGGAAACCATATCTGATTTTTTTGATCCAAAATTTTATCGCCTAATGCGGTTTTGTATTGCTTTTTGTCGATTTCCCCTTTTGTTGTCGCCTTAAGCAAAAATTAAGACTCATCTTTAAAACATAATACTTTTTGAAGAAAAAATTTTTATCAAAAGTTCATAAAGTCCTCCTAGTCAAGGATATTGTAAGAGATTTTATGCAAATTTGGATTATTCATTCGTAAAAATCTTTGATATTCGCCTTTTGGAAGTTTGACAACCCAGCATACAATTTTTCAACTCTCGTTTGATGGATAAAAAAGTATCCCAAAAATTATTACACACTTTTCTTACTCGTGCTTCGGATAATTTCACTAATTTCTCTTGATTTGGTGACACTTTTGCTTACTAGTTCAAAGTTTTATTTGTTCTTTTCAATCGTTTTTTTCACGTAATTCACGTTTTCTCATTGCTTTTCAAAATAAATTTTTCTCAGTTGACCTTCTCGCTTACCCAAATATATTCGCATACGTTTTTCGAAGAAATATTTAGCAAAAAATAAAGCTTTTCTCCACATATTGGATCGAAAACCTGTGCCGAGGTCGGACAGGATTGAAAATTTGGAAGATAATTTGTTACTTTCAAAAAGTTTGGTATTTTTTGAAAATTGGACCCAATTATTCGTTGTCAACTACCTAAAAGGAAACACTTTCTTACTTTTGAGCATCAAAAGAAAGAGAAAAGTTGAATTCCTAAACAAAAGTCCTTCTCGTTAGGCTTCTTTCGGATTTTTGGAAAATAAACAAAATTTGTGGAAAGTTATACGCACAAAAGGAAGATGGACAAGACATTATACGACCTGTTGGATTATATTTCAATTTTTTCAATCACCAACCCGAAGACACTGCGGACACTTTGGAGACAACCCGTACGGAGTTAGATTCACATTGGAGTTTGATCAAGAGAGCGTATGTTGAATGTAGGGAACATAAAGCAGAGGAAGGAGGAAAAGATATTGACAAAAATAAATTAAGGAAGAATTATATGGAGGCGATGGACACGTACAAGAAGGCGTTCAGCGCCATTAATATACAGTTGCAAAATGCTCGTGATAAACGGATGTTGGAGCAAACAAAAAGAGAATCATTAGTGACCCAACAAGGAAAGAAAAGGAATTTATTTCCGTATCCCGATTACCACCATGCGACACAAATATATTTAAAGGAGGATATCAAGAATGGCCAACATTTCGAGACTAATTTACGTCGATTTACATCACAGGATCAAAATTAAGCAATGTCGAAAAATTATACCATTTTAAAACAAAAAACCACGGGGGAAGCAAAGAAGATTATCAGCCACGTTCCATTAACAAATGATGGTTTCGAATTAGCATGGAAAAATCTTACTGATAGATACGAAAATAAGATAATGCAAGTAAATGAGGAGATAAAGACCCTTTTTAATCTGCCAGGAGTTTCGGCCGACTCAAGTCATTCACTACAGAAGTTACAAAGAACTGTAAATAGTTGCATACAAACGTTGGAATTGTTGGAAGTCGATATCAAAGGATGGGACCCTCTTCTAATATACATTTGCTCTTCAAAGTTAAATTTCAGGATTCTCGATATTATGTTCCTAGAGTGATCCTAATTTCAAATTTCAGGATTCCAACTCTATCCGTTAGCCCAACTCCAAATTCTACCAAATTTAGTACCATTCAGTACTTTTCGTACAAATGAGTACATATTTCCAAACCATATCCTTTTATCAACCCAACTTCTCAACATTGATTTTCATTCCAAATGTCAAACTTTTAGCTCTATCAGTTCATATAATTTCATATGTTACCACATGTAGTACAATTTAGAACTTTTGTACACATAAGAACGAATTTCCAAAACTACATCTGTTTACGACAATGTAAACACATTCAGGGTTTAATACCCTGGTGTGAACCTGCGTTAAGAATTTATGCGTGAACGCCGTTGAAATTGTTGGTGGTGGCGGTGTGGTGTAAGGTTGTCATTTATGTTTCCTCACGCTCACACTACCACCGAACAACGGTTTTTTGATCTATTTACGAAAGTAAATATGTAAATATATAAACATTTCCAACTGCACCGGCAAACAGGTTTGCAGTTGGATTGCAATTTGGAAATTTGTCATTCGTAAAGTTAACATTAAAAGCGACGGAACCTTTTCCCCCAGTGCCTGTGAAATAAAAAAAAGTTTAAATACACAAAGTTAACAAGCAACATATATACAAAACGAATATAATATTTAGAAGACATTGTACATACAAAACATACCACAAGTTAAAAGAACAAATTAAAACTTAAAACCTAGAGTTAAAATACTTACCTTAAAAGTAAAACTTACCTGCTAAAGAATAAATACTTACTTGCTAAAGAATAAATACTTGCGTGCTAGATAAAAGTACTTACCATATATAACCTAGAATTTTGAACCATACCTAAAGTGAATTGTAAAAATCCCTATTTCTTCTTACAAGCTAAAACTTATTGCCTAAAATAAAACCCTAAACCTAATGAATTTTGCTAATTATATCTAAACAATTGTGCTAAGTTAAAACCTACTAAATTTGAACTAAAACCTATAAAATACTGTTAAAACATGTCCATACGAAATTGAAATAATTAAAAGCTATAAAATTGAAATAACCTAAACCTTGTGCTACCTACAATTGTCCCTAAAACTTAACCTAGAAACTAAAACCTACATCAAAAGAAAATAAATCTACAATATAAAAAAGTACGAAACTAGAATTAAAACCTAAAAGCCTATGTTGAAAAGAAACACAAAATAAAACGAAAAGCAAAGAATTATCATCACAGAATTAAATCAAAGTGTTTTAAATTGAACTAAAAGGCCCCAAGATTAAGTATAACCCCCCAAACATTTGGTCCTCCGGAACCAGATTAGAAAAAAGTGAAGTTTTTTAAATAATTAAAAACGAAACAAAAAGTACAAAACATTGTGAGTTGAACAAAACAAGATCAATTTAACAGTACAAATAGTTTAAAACAATACGAAACAGAAAAATACAAAGTGACAAACATATAAGAGTGTTTTATAAAACAAATAAAGTGTGAACAAGACAAAGTGGAAACAGTGGGTTCAATACAAAAATACAAAGCGAACAAAAAAGTTTGTTATAAATTTTAAAAACAACAAAAATCATTCACAAAAACAATACAAACGAAATACAGAGACAACGTGAGTACATATAAGTACAAGATCGTTTTTTTAACAACATAAACATACAAAGTGAACATAGTGAGAGTGGACATGTTAAAAGGTTTCAACAAAAAGAACAATTAACTTTTTCACAAATACAACAAAAAACGGTTCGGGTCGCGAGCAGCAAAACACAAATCTAATCAACAAGCAACAACAACAAGGAGCAACTGGAACTAGGACACTGACAACATCTACAACCAGAAAACACACACACGTAAATACAACCCAGCGAACAAAGTGAGTACTTGTTGGATTTTTTCATTTTGACAAAAGGAGAATATCGGGTGCAGGAAAATCCTCAATATTTGCTTTGACCCATATCCTCATTGTGACCCAAAAAGAATTTTGACCCTTGTAACCCTGCCTATTGCCACAAGACTCAAAAATTGTTGAAAATGACTAAATAAAAACAGTTGTTTAAACCGTTATTTTGGACGGACATTTTTAACGGGTTGTATCTACTTTGTTGGAACAAACATATTTTTTGTGGAAAACACATTGGAAAAACCCTGAACGTGGAGTTCAAGTACATAAGCGCCATATTGACACACACATATATACGAACACACATAAGATTGGGAAAATTGTTGGAAAGTTTGCATACCCAGCATACATAAACGACATATTGATTGGGGAAAGAAAAAACAAGTTTTTTTTCTCTCTCTCACAATTCTTGTCGTACATGCAATCTGGAATACATAAAAGCGATTATATAGAAAACATTTTTTTTGGCAAAAATATTTTACGTCTGCTGGACAGACACATCGATTACCCAACCATACATAACCTGATAATTATTTTTGTGGAAATTTTTGGAAAAAACATTGCCGTCTGGTGGACAGGCACAGCGACGAAACACTCATACATAACTTACGAACATCTTTTTGTTTTTTTTTTTTTTGAAAATAAGTTGTCTGAAAAAGCTTAAACGTCTGGTGCACAGACCTACAAAATACAAAAGCTATAAACACTATAAATTTCATGCGAAATATAACAAGCGTCCGCTGGACGGGCGGCTTAATAACCCAGCACACAATTACAAAGAAATATTTTCAAAAAGGATTTTTTTTTTTTTTGCCAAAGTAGTTAGTCTAGCCCATTACTATATTATTTCTTGCTTTATAAACTTCTATAAATTTTCAGCAACTTTCTGTGACCCAAAATATTTCTGTAAAAAATTTTTTGCTGGTAAAAAATTTTTCTTGAATAACCACTTTGTGGTGACCCATATTGTTTCTGAGATTTTTTGCTTTATTTAACATTTTGGAGACTATATTGGGCTTCTCCTATGTGATTACGACCCTACATACTGAGCGTGTTGAACTTGTGCGTTGGGAATTCAACACATTTTGAGCGTTTTTTCTAAATATTTGTCGATTTAGATGAATATTTGACACAAAAAAAAAATTTTTAAAGAAAAAAAGTCCTTCTAGTCAAGGATATTGTAAGAGATTTTATGCAAATTTGGATTATTCATTCGTAAAAATCTTTGATATTCGCCTTTTGGAAGTTTGACAACCCAGCATACAATTTTTCAACTCTCGTTTGATGGATAAAAAAGTATCCCAAAAATTATTACACACTTTTCTGACTCGTGCTTCGGATAATTTCACTAATTTCTCTTGATTTGGTGACACTTTTGCTTACTAGTTCAAAGTTTTATTTGTTCTTTTCAATCGTTTTTTTCATGTCATTCACGTTTTCTCATTGCTTTTCAAAATAAATTTTTCTCAGTTGACCTTCTCGCTTACCCAAATATATTCGCATACGTTTTTCGAAGAAATATTTAGCAAAAAATAAAGCTTTTCTCTTCATATTGGATCGAAAACCTTACTTTCAAAAAGTTTGGTATTTTTTTGAAAATTGGACCCAATTATTCGTTGTCAACTACCTAAAAGGAAACACTTTCTTACTTTTGAGCATCAAAAGAAAGAGAAAAGTTGAATTCCTAAACAAAAGTCCTTCTCGTTAGGCTTCTTTCGGATTTTGGAAAATAAACAAAATTTGTGGAAAGTTATACGCACAAAAGGAAGATGGACAAGACATTATACGACCTGTTGGATTATATTTCAATTTTTTCAATCACCAACCCAGAAGACACTGCGGACACTTTGGAGACAACCCGTACGGAGTTAGATTCACATTGGAGTTTGATCAAGAGAGCGTATGTTGAATGTAGGGAACATAAAGCAGAGGAAGGAGGAAAAGATATTGACAAAACTAAAATAAGGAAAAAAAAACGCCACAATGTTTCTAATTGAAGACACTGGCACGACGTGTGTTGTTTTTGCTGTAAAGCGGACCAACCAAATTTTGGTGTGTGCATTCGTTGAAATTCGACGACACATACTAGTGGAAGAGGTTTGAATTGTTTTCGCAGACACTTTCGTCGGAGTTGTGTTAGGTTGCCAAGGAAAAACTTCTCATTGAACTTTTTTCTTTGCTTACCTTTATACTTCGAGCTGACGATTGATGTTTGGGTATAAAAAGTTTCTTGTTGAAGAAGTTATTGAAAAATAACTTCGGTGAAGAATATCCACAAGTAAGAAACAAGGGAACTGATGAGATCCAGTGGCGTGGATCGAAACTATAGTATTCCCTGCCTTACCCCTTGGCGAACAATGCCAAATCTTTTCCACTAATAAACAAGTTGTTTTAAAATATTAAAACAACAACAATGGGCTTAAGCCAGACTATTTTGAAAAAACAAAATTGCAAACGCTATCCCAATAAAAAAATGCCACAATGTTTCTAATTGAAGACACTGGCACGACGTGTGTTGTTTTTGCTGTAAAGCGGACCAACCAAATTTTGGTGTGTGCATTCGTTGAAATTCGACGACACATACTAGTGGAAGAGGTTTGAATTGTTTTCGCAGACACTTTCGTCGGAGTTGTGTGAGGTTGCCAAGGAAAAACTTCTCATTGAACTTTTTTCTTTGCTTACCTTTATACTTCGAGCTGACGATTGATGTTTGGGTATAAAAAGTTTCTTGTTGAAGAAGTTATTGAAAAATAACTTCGGTGAAGAATATCCACAAGTAAGAAACAAGGGAACTGATGAGATCCAGTGGCGTGGATCGAAACTATAGTATTCCCTGCCTTACCCCTTGGCGAACAATGCCAAATCTTTTCCACTAATAAACAAGTTGTTTTAAAATATTAAAACAACAACAATGGGATTAAGCCAGACTATTTTGAAAAAACAAAATTGCAAACGCTATCCCAATAAAAAAACGCCACAATGTTTCTAATTGAAGACACTGGCACGACGTGTGTTGTTTTTGCTGTAAAGCGGACCAACCAAATTTTGGTGTGTGCATTCGTTGAAATTCGACGACACATACTAGTGGAAGAGGTTTGAATTGTTTTCGCAGACACTTTCGTCGGAGTTGTGTGAGGTTGCCAAGGAAAAACTTCTCATTGAACTTTTTTCTTTGCTTACCTTTATACTTCGAGCTGACGATTGATGTTTGGGTATAAAAAGTTTCTTGTTGAAGAAGTTATTGAAAAATAACTTCGGTGAAGAATATCCACAAGTAAGAAACAAGGGAACTGATGAGATCCAGTGGCGTGGATCGAAACTATAGTATTCCCTGCCTTACCCCCTGGCGAACAATGCCAAATCTTTTCCACTAATAAACAAGTTGTTTTAAAATATTAAAACAACAATAATGGGATTAAGCCGGACTATTTTGAAAAAACAAAATTGCAAACGCTATCCCAATAGAAAAACGCCACAATGTTTCTAATTGAAGACACTGGCACGACGTGTGTTGTTTTTGCTGTAAAGCGGACCAACCAAATTTTGGTGTGTGCATTCGTTGAAATTCGACGACACGTACTAGTGGAAGAGGTTTGAATTGTTTTCGCAGACACTTTCGTCGGAGTTGTGTGAGGTTGCCAAGGAAAAACTTCTCATTGAACTTTTTTCTTTGCTTACCTTTATACTTCGAGCTGACGATTGATGTTTGGGTATAAAAAGTTTCTTGTTGAAGAAGTTATTGAAAAATAACTTCAGTGAAGAATATCCACAAGTAAGAAACAAGGGAACTGATGAGATCCAGTGGCGTGGATCGAAACTATAGTATTCCCTGCCTTACCCCTTGGCGAACAATGCCAAATCTTTTCCACTAATAAACAAGTTGTTTTAAAATATTAAAACAACAACAATGGGATTAAGCCAGACTATTTTGAAAAAACAAAATTACAAACGCTATCCCAATAAAAAAACGCCACAATGTTTCTAATTGAAGACACTGGCACGACGTGTGTTGTTTTTGCTGTAAAGCGGACCAACCAAATTTTGGTGTGTGCATTCGTTGAAATTCGACGACACATACTAGTGGAAGAGGTTTGAATTGTTTTCGCAGACACTTTCGTCGGAGTTGTGTAAGGTTGCCAAGGAAAAACTTCTCATTGAACTTTTTTCTTTGCTTACCTTTATACTTCGAGCTGACGATTGATGTTTGGGTATAAAAGTTTCTTGTTGAAGAAGTTATTGAAAAATAACTTCGGTGAAGAATATCCACAAGTAAGAAACAAGGGAACTGATGAGATCCAGTGCGTGGACCGAAACTATAGTATTCCCTGCCTTACCCTTGGCGAACAATGCCAAATCTTTTCCACTAATAAACAAGTTGTTTTAAAATATTAAAACAACAACAATGGGATTAAGCCAGACTATTTTGAAAAAACAAAAATTGCAAACGCTATCCCAATAAAAAAACGCCACAATGTTTCTAAATTAAGGAAGAATTATATGGAGGCGATGGACTCGTACAAAAAGGCGTTCAGCGCCATTAATATACAGTTGCAAAAATGCTCGTGATAAACGGATGTTGGAGCAAACAAAAAGAGAATCATTAGTGACCCAACAAGGAAAGAAAAAGGAATTTATTTCCGTATCCCGATTACCACCATGCGACACAAATATATTTAAAGGAGATATCAAGAATGGCCAACATTCCGAGACTAATTTACGTCGATTTACATCACAGGATCAAATTAAGCAATGTCGAAAAATTATTCCATTTAAAACAAAAAACCACGGGGGAAGCAAAGAAGATTATCAGCACGTTCCATTAACAAATGATGGTTTCGAATTAGCATGGAAAAATCTTACTGATAGATACGAAAATAAGATAATGCAAGTAAATGAGGAGATAAAGACCCTTTTTAATCTGCCAGGAGTTTCGGCCGACTCAAGTCATTCACTACAGAAGTTACAAAGAACTGTAAATAGTTGCATACAAACGTTGGAATTGTTGGAAGTCGATGTCAAAGGATGGGACCATCTTCTAATATACATTTGCTCTTCAAAGTTACCGAGGAATTTTTTGGAAGAATTCGAGAACTCACTCAGCAATTGGGAAAAATTTAACACATTTTTAACCAACAAATTCAAAACCCAAGGAATCAGTGGGAAATATCAAGCCTCGACTTCGAAAATTGCTCAGCTGAAACAATCCACTTACAACAACCTAGATTTTTGAGCACATTGCAAACAAATATTACAAAATCCACAAATAAATTTGGAGATAGACCCAAAAGGAGCCAATCTCAACAAAACAAGACACCGAGTTTTCGGGTGGAGACACAACCTAGAAACAGTGCCGCAACTCATACACAACAAATACAGTTCACAACAAACTTAGAGCCAGCAACTGTTACAACTTTGACCCTCCAAGATAAACATATCGGTGAGAAGCAGTCTGGAAGTACATTACTATTCACTGCCATTGTACAAATAGAAACAAAAGGACAGCTGTATGATGCCAGAGCTCTGATAGATTCTGGATCACAATCAACATTCATTTCTGAAAAACTGAAAAATCTTTTGAAATTACCAACAAGAAGCAACCTAGTTCATGTCACTGGCTTAAGTCAGTTTGTCTCGGAGACATCTACAAAATCTGGTTTATTTACAACGCTATCCAAGTTTGACCCAGATTTTAAACTGGATGTGTGGCCTCCAGTTTTAAAGACCCTACCTTCGAATTTACCGCCACAAAACTTAGACAAATCTCAACTACAAGATATTACATCGTTGGAATTAGCCGATCCGAAGTTTTATATCAGTCAGCCTAACGATTTACTCATAGGTATGGACATAGGACCCTTGATATTTTCGCTTGGAACTCCGATGAAAACCTTTGGATCGATTTTAACCCAAAAAACTAAATTTGGATGGATTGCTGGAGGACCCATACCGGGGAATAATATTCAACGAAAACAAATTGCTTTGCTCAACACAACATCGATTGAAAAGATACTAACACGTTTTTGGGAGGTGGAAGAGACCCCTAAAAAAGTTTTACGGTCAGAAGAAGACCAATTTTGCGAAAGAAATTACCTTGATACAACAGTTCGTAACAAGGAAGGAAGATATGTTGTGACTCTCCCATTCAAAAAATGCGAGGAATTGGGGAATTCTAGAAACATTGCTTTAGCCCAATTCTTTCGAATAGAGAAAAAACTAATGAGAACACCCGAAATAGAAGAGGAATACGATAAATCAATTATCGAATATTTGGAACTTGGTCATATGAGAAAGATTAAGGCAGAGGAAGTTAATGACACACCCAACTATTATTTACCACATCGCGCAGTGATTAAACCTGATGGGCTCACAACGAAATTAAGAGTTGTGTTTAACGCCTCATGCCCTACCTCGAACAAAACTAGTCTCAATGACACATTGTTTCCTGGACCCATTTTACAACAGGATTTGGTGATAAAAATTTTAAAATGGAGATTTTTTTAAGTACGCCTTTAGTGCTGACATCACAAAGATGTATAGGCAGATACTTTTGGACCCGAGACAAACTAAATTTCAACGAATTCTCCTCAGAAAATCACCACAAGAACCAATTGAGGATTATGAATTGTTAACCGTGACATTTGGAGTAAATTGTGCGCCGTTCCTGGCTTTGAGGACTCTTATAAAATTGGCAGAAGATGTAAAAGAGACATATCCAAAAGCAGCATATATTATTTTGCAAAATCTATATGTGGATGATGTTCTTGCTGGAGGACACACAGTTGAAGAAACAATTCAAGCTCGAAAGGAATTGGGTACAGCCTTAGATTCTGCAGGTTTTAAACTTATGAAATGGGCTTCGAATCATCATACCATCATAAAAGATATCCCTCAAGAGAATTTATTGCCGCTTAACTGGCTGGACATCGCTGAAGATGCATCCACAAAGACATTGGGAATTAGATGGAACATTTCAGGCGATTTTTCTCATTTACGCCCCCAGCGATGGAAGATTGAGATGTATATACAAAGCGAGAAGTACTGTCTACTATAGCCAAGCTGTTTGACCCATGCGGATGGCTAGCACCGATAATAGTTGTAGCCAAACTCGTGATGCAACAGATAGGGTTGGATAAAATCGATTGGGATGACACTTTAAAGCCCGTTACTCTTATAAATTGGAAAAACTTTGTGAGAAACAGCAAAGATGTTGAGTTACTGTAAGTTCCAAGATGGATAACATTTACATTGAATAGTTCTGTGGAAATACATGGATTCTGCGACGCGTCGAAGAGCGCGTACGGGGCAACGTTGTACATTCGAGTAGAGACCCCTGGTAACAGTGTTCAGACCTTTTTGTTAGCAGCAAAGACCCGAGTGTCACCAATCAAAAAAATTTTAATACCACGACTGGAATTATGCGGTGCGGTTTTACTTTCAAATCTAGCCGCCAGCACAATGAGGAATCTTCAGATATCGGATTATACGACCCAATTTTGAACAGATTCCACCATTGTTTTAGCCTGGTTGAAAAAGCCTCCTTGTCACTGGAGCCTTTCGAGGGAAATCGAATTTCAGAGATCTCTGAAAATGTTGCCCAAGAGAACTGGTGACATGTAGAATCAGAAAACAACCCTGCTGATATAGCCAGCCGAGGATGCTCACCCACAGAACTTAAAGCTCATAAACTCTGGTGGAATGGACCTCATTGGCTCACAATGCCCAAAGACCGTTGGCCATTGCATCAAATTCATAATGAAACAGACTTAGAAGCCAAAGCGGTCAAAGCCCTAACGCTTTTCGAGCAAAAAGATGACCCCTTGAAAAACTTCTCGTCGTTATCTAAAATTTATCGGACATACTCATATGCTTTACGACTCTGGAAAAACACAAGAAACAGCAGGCAGCATCTTAGAATATCAACATTAGAGCTCACGGCCACAGAAATTAAAGATGGAAAACGGTCCAGTATAATACAGACCCAAAAGTTCTTCTACTTCGACGAATACGAGGCTTTGGAGAGAAAGGCAAGAATTTCTCCAACCAGCTCACTTTTAACTTTGAATCCATTTTTAGACCCTAAAGGAATCATGAGAGCCAATGGGAGATTGGTGCAGTCGACAGCCCTTACGTATTGTGAGCGGCATCCTATAATTCTTCCACACGGAGCGATCCTCAGTCAACTACTGGTTGATTTTATTCATAAAATCACTTTACACGGTGGCAATTTATTGATGTTAAGAGTGATAAGGTCAGAATACTGGATATTCGGCCTTAAGTCACTTGTAAAGAAAACCATACGGAATTGCAAAGTGTGTATCATCCATAAGAAACGGACCCAGGATCAACTAATGGCATCTCTGCCGCCAGAAAGAACATTACTTTCTAGACCCTTTACAAACAAAGCTGTTGATTTTGCGGGACCCTTCAATATTAAAAGCTATTCTGGCAGGGCCTGTTTCCTTACCAAAGGATACGTCTGTGTATTTATATGCTTTGCAACAAAGGCCATACACTTAGAGCCAACCAGCGACTTGTCGACATACGCTTTTTTGGCCGCCTTCTCAAGGTTTGTCAGCCGGCGCGGCTGCCCGGCTTGTATCTATTCCGACAACGGTACAAACTTTGTAGGGGCAGTTGATCTTTTAAAACGAGATAGAATAGCTTTCGTAAAAAACTTTCAGAACAGTGTTCTTCAAAACAACTTTCACCAAGATCTTAATTGGAAGTTCATTCCACCCGGAGCTCCGCTCATGGGCGGCTTGTGGGAGGCCGGAGTTAAGTCTTTCAAGACCCATTTGAAAAAAAGTATTCCCAAAATGAACTTTACCTTCGAAGAATTCACAACTATTCTAACTCGAATCGAAGCTTGCCTTAATTCGCGACCCCTCAGTCCTGCAAGCGACGACCCAAATGATTTCTCTACTTTAACCCCAGGCCATTTCTTAATCGGCACAGCTATTCTTACACCAGCTCAGCCCGATATTTCGGACACTGATATCAGTCTTGTTAATCGTTGGAAACGACTCAAAGTCATTTCACAATATTTTGTAATCGCTGGAAGCTAGAATACCTCCACGAACTTCATCGAAGAACGAAGTGGATACTCGGGAGAACATTAAAGTAGACCTAGTAGTTATAGTCCGGTCAAAATAGACAAGCGTATAAGGGGGAAATAGCAAAAATTCCCACAAAGCTGGGCTTAAATGTCGTTTAGGAGCACCTCTCGGATCGGGCTGAAATTTTTACAGTAGATAGCCCTGGCATCCTGAAAACAACGATATATAATTTTCCGGGGGGAAGACCCATATCTCGGGAATTATGGACTCCCCCGTCCCCGGAAAATTATATATCGTTGTATTCAGGATGCCAAGGGCTATCTACTGTAAAAATTTCAGCCCGACCCGAGAGGTGCCCCTAAACAACCTAAAGGTGTGAAAGTACGAAATTTCCGAAATGTTAAGACCCATATCTCGGGAAGTATGGACTTCCCCCCGGAAAATTATATATCGTTGGAATCAGGGTCCCAAGGGCTACCTATGGTAAAAATTTCAGCCCGATCCGAGAGGTGCCCCTAAACAACCTAAAGGTGTGAAAGTACGAAATTTCCGAAATGTCAAGACCCATATCTCGGGAAGTATGGACTTCCCCCGGAAAATTATATATCGTTGGAATCAGGGTCAGAAGGGCTACCTATGGTAAAAATTTCGGACCGATCCGAGAGGTGCCCCTAAACAACCTAAAGGTGTGAAAGTACGAAATTTGCGAAATGTCAAGACCCATATCTCGGGAAGTATAGACTTCCCCCCGGAAAATTATATAACGTTGGAATCAGGGTCCCAAGGGCTACCTATGGCAAAAATTTCGGAAAGATCCGAGAGGTGCCCCTAAACGACACTTGTTCGCAAAGCTGAATTTTGGTGGAGAGCTAGGGTTAGCCATTAGAAGCAACGTCCTAAAAGTCCCCATCGATCCCATGTGTGCAAAACAAGTTATTCGGGGCCAAAGTCATTTTTTAAGGCATTATTCAGTTTTTTTTTTTAATTTTTCTCAAAAACGGTAAGACTTAGCAAAAACCGGTTAAAATAAAAGTTGTAGATTCAATAATTGTCTACAAGAATTGCCATTATGATTCTTAAAAAAGACTTACCATTTTCGAGATATCGCGATCTAAAGTTTAAATAAAAAATTAGCCGCGTAAGTACATTATGAGGCGAACCGGTTAAAGTAACGACACTATGTGTTAGATACTTCCGTAAGCTTTCAAACGATATCCACTTTGCAGTAATCGGTTCAGTAGAACCGGGTCTAACCCGGTTTTTAAATTTGGCTTTTCGGGTCGAATAACCGGCGAACCGGAGCCGCAACCGTTGAAAATTATACATTTCCGTAATCAGCGCAACAAACCCTACCTTCGGACAAAACTTGAAAAAAATCGGAGAGTTTTCGTTGGGTTGGTTCCCGTTGGGCTTTCGATAATACATGTGGGTTAAATGGGCTATTTTTGCAAAAATGTCTCTAACATTGAAAAATTCTTCTAAACACGCTCCGTTTTTGTTGGATTTTTTTTAGAAGATAGCTATAATTTCGCTCTTCAAGAAAATATATATTTTTTTAGGTCACAGACCCGATTACTTCGCTTATTTTAGTCGGTTCGTCTGAATATGTGCATATTTCCTTTATAAGTGCATACAAATCATGTGTTTTTTAGAACAGCTATATCTCAAGAATGGTTCCTTCTAGGAAAAATATTATAAAGGTCAAACTTGTAGATAATTTTCCTGTCTACAATATTTTCCTTAGTCACTTTTTGATTAGATTAGCCGTTTTCAAAAAATAAATCCGAAACCCTAAAAACCTTTAAAATTTGACCTTTGACTATCGAATAATTTTTTTTGCACATATGGGATCGATGGGGACTTTTAGGACGTTGCTTCTAATTGCAAACCCTAGTTCTCCACCAAAGTTCAGCTCTGTGGGAATTTTTGTTATTTCAATGTCTATTTTGACCGGACTATTATAAAAGATGACAGACTCGCGCCAAATGAATGGAAATTGGGACGCGTTGATAAAACTTATCCCGGTAGCGACCACAACACAAGGGTAGTCGACGTTCGGACGGCTAGTGGCTCATGAATGTTCTCCTACAATTGTCCCTAAAACTTAACCTAGAAACTAAAACCTACATCAAAAGAAAATAAATCTACAATATAAAAAAGTACGAAACTAGAATTAAAACCTAAAAACTATGTTGAAAAGAAACACAAAATAAAACGAAACCCAAAGAATTATCATCACAGAATTAAATCAATGTGTTTTAAATTGAACTAAAAAGCTCCAAGGTTAAGTATAACCCCCCAAACAACATCCATATCTCAATCCTACGCTCCAACCGTAATCTTAATTTCAAATTTCAGGTTTCCAGCTCTATCCGTTCACCCTACACATATGTCAGGAAAAATGTCTAAAATTGTCTTTTCCATTTCAAAAAAAAAAAAAAAAAAAAATTTTGATACTACATCAATGATTTTTGGTACATAGATTAAGAAAAAATCTGCATTCCAAATCTGTTTTCGTTACTAACTTTGATCGTTGCGCGCAAAAGATATGACCGTTTTAATTACGATAATTAGAAAAAATTCTAAAAAAATCGCGGCTTAATATAGTTAGCTGTTATATCCTATTATCGTTAACTGAATTCGTAACCTTTGCGATGATGCAAAAAATAATCGCAAAGTCTCAATGGATTCGCAAAAAATCAAATTTGTTAAACAATTTCACGTATTTACAAACATATTTTTGAAACAATAGCGCTCGTACTTACGAAAAATATATAAAAAAATTATAGCAGCATCCAGACATTGTGAGGAATAAAATGAAACCTTAGTCGTGAAGTTTGGAGCTATAGTATACGTGTTATTTGCAAAAATACATAAATAATACATAAAAAAAATAAAAATCATGTTATTCTAATTTAATTTTTTTATGGTTTTATAGGAAAAGTTGGGGAAAAAATTTTTGAGTTCTTCGGCATTTTCGTGAAAATTTCGGGCAATAATGATGATATTCCGCTGTAACAAATTTTTGGCTTATAGTTTTCCTATTGGATAATATTATTAGAACCTTATATTAAATCACAAGGAATTCCAATTGTGGCATAACGTTAAAATAATGTTGAATTGAATATTATAACATTTGAGACGCATGTAAACCGCGTAATTATGAAAGTGACATGATGCGCATCCGATTTTCCAACACAGCGAATCAATACCTCTTATTTGATGTACAGTTTGTCAAATTCTATTTGGCGGCCAAGATGTAGCATCTGCTGCATATTAGGGTGCAAAATACTCTAAAATGGTCATAATTTCCGCGAAGTTCATTTAAATTTTATGCGCATCCGATTTCAATAATCACCATTAAAAAATACATCATTCTATCCCGTTTCAATGCGATCCATCAAGAACCGTGGATGTAGCATCACACTCAATTTTAAGAAAAAATCTATTATATTTCTGGATTTACGAGAGTTTTTAAATATCTGTTTTCGCGCAGTTTAAACACGCGTATCGATATGTTTAATTAAGTAGAAATGACACATCCAAAACGCGTTTTGATATGCGATATTTTCAAAATAATTTTTTGCAAATTTTCGAAATTTGGGGGGTATCATATCCGCCGATCTAGTGGGTGGATTTTTACGCGTCGTTGCTTGTTAGATTCAGAACGTAAAAAAAAACTAAATTCACGCACAAAAATTTCGTGTTTGGGCGCAGATTACTGTGATCCTGTGAGGGTTACACCCTCATGTTATACATTAAAAAATGCGAAATCGCGAGTACTACAATCAAATAATAAGCTTTTAAGAAAATCCAGCTGCGCGTCCCGATTAGAGCAAAAATTCAAAAAACCCCATTTTTCAGGTTTCAAAATGTCAGCATCCGTTTGAGGTAGATACAGTGGTTATATTAAAAAATCATACATTAGAAACTTCAACTCTGAAATGTACTCTTTAACTTCTCCGTTGAGCATTAAGCTCTACATTGTGTTGTAAAACCACTAATTGGAAAATAACATAATGAAACTCGTTTAATTCAACGATTTTTTCCGATTTTTTTACATTAGTGCGACCACAGCTTCCGCTCAAATTATTATTTTAAGAAACCCCTCGGTGAATCGTGCTAAAACAGTTTATTTTACCGAAATGCGGTCAAAAGTTATGGTATAGTAAAACTGATCGCGAGTTACAATACCCCATACCTCAGTTTCAACATAAGTTAATTTTCTACAAAAAGCTTGATATACGAATTTTAGAAATTGGCTCCATATCTAATTCATACACTCCAATAGTAATATTAAATTAAAATTTCAGGTTTATAGCTCTATCCGTCCATCCGTATCAAAATTGTACCAAATTTAGTACCATTTAGTACTTTTAGTACACATAAGTACGAATTTTCAAAACCGTTTCCTTTATCAGCACCACCACCAAATTTCAAGATTCTAGCTATAGCCGTTCAAAAAATACAATTGGTACTAAATTTAGTAACTTTTCGTACAATTATAGGTCGAATTATAAAAAACCCTTTGGCACACCTTTCTAACTCTTCATCAGCGATACTCGTTCCTCTACCGGTTCGCCAAATACAAATGGTACCATATTTTGTACCTTTTAGTACTTTTCGTACCGTTCAAGTTCGAATTTCCAAAAACCGAGTCTAATTTGACCTGTTCGAACCAAGAGTGACCCTAATTCCAAATGTCAGGATTCCAGATCTATCTGTTCACACACATCCAAATTGTACCTTCGTACACATAAGTACGAATTTCAAAAATTTAAAAAATGAATTTCAAAATTTTAAAAATCTTTAAAACGTTATAAACAATCTTTTATTTATTATTAAAAAATACACTTTACACAACACTGTATTGAGCATTATTATGATGATGAATAGTTGGCAGCGGCTTTGGCACAGTAGCGGTCCGATCAATGTTAACGGCAGAATAGTTGGCAGCGGCTTTGGCACGGTAGCGGTCCGATCAATGTTAACGGCAGAATAGTTGGCAGCGGCTTTGGCACGGCAGCGTCCCGATGAATACTGACGGTAGAATTGTTGGTAACCTTTTTGGCACAGCAGAAGCCAAAGAACGTTGACACGGAACTACAGTTGTATATACGTCGGAAGCCAAGGGCACGGCAATCCCCCACTTGACTGTAAACACACACACACTACACAACTAGGTCTAAAGCCAGGGGCACGGCAATCCCCCACCTGACTCTAAACGCACACACACGTTCCACAAATATGTCTGAAGCCAAGGGCACGGCAATCCCCCACTTGACTTCGAACACCCACACACACAGATGTCTAAAGCCAAGGGCACGTTGTAAACCCCACTTGACTCTAAACAACAACACTACTATTTTCTGTTTAGCCGAGGGCAACGTTATAAACCCCACTCAACTCCACAGAACTACTAATAAACTACATCTACAATTTGCCAAGGGAACGTTGTAAACCCCACTTAGCACACCAGCCATCAACAGACGACTGCCCAGATTGTCTGTTTGCAACCTCCTTTTATACCCGTTGGTTGACTGACCATCACACCGACACAGCTACGCCAGCTGATTGTATGGTGTCGTTGTTTGCCCAGCTGATAGTATGGTGTCGTTGTTTAGTTATACTATTGGCCGCCAGGGCCTCGTTGCCTTTCCGTTGATTAGATTCGCGTCCGTTAATTTAAATTGATTTATTTCAATATAATGATGAAATAAATAAGAGATCTTGTAATCAAAAACGAGGCAACGACTTTTGATCGTTACAGTACCTCCCGTTTTCCCTCTGATTTTTGTTTTGTTTTCCAATGTGGCTATCTCTTGGTTGTTACTACTTTAACACAGGAAGCCGGAATAAACTTCTATTTGATTCTCGCCTTCACAATTGCTGCGTCATTTCGGCTAAGGCGAATTGGGAGAAATGTCAGAGGTATTGCAGAGGATTAAAGGAAGACCATAACGTGACAATTATTTTTTTTTTCAGGGGGGGCTGGACTCATTATTTTTGCGGCTGCCATCCGCCAATCAATTTATTCAAAATATTTTTTTAGACCATTAATATGTGCTACCCGGGTATCGCTGTTGTTAGCCCGTAGGACTACGATCACAGGTGATTTGAAGCTTTCCACTGTAAATGGCCCTCCATATTTTGGTGCCAGTTTTGCAGCAAAATTGTTAACAGCTTTTGATTGGGGATGCAACCTCAAAAGAACTTTGTCTCCAATTTTTGGTCTCCATATCCGACGGCGTAAATCATAGTGTCGTTTCTGGTTTTGTGACGCTTTGGCTAGGTTGCGTCGGACGATCGAGAAGATTTCCTTTAATTCATGCGCTCGCTCTTCCGGTTGGACTAGTCGTGCTCCGGTACCTTTCGTGACTTGGTCGTATAATGCTTGTGGTAATCTGGGCTCTCTTCCCTGAGTTATGAAGGCTGGGGAGTATCCGGTCGATTCAGAGGCACTCGTGTTAATGGCCAACATTATTTCCGGCAACACGTCATCCCATTTATTGTGCTGCTTTTGGGAAACTTGTGCGATCATAGTTTTTACAGTTCTATTAGTTCGTTCTGTTGGATTCTCTTGTGGAGTATAGGGCGCCGTTAGTTGGTGTTCTATACCCATCTCCTTCAAGAACTTTTCGAACTGCCTGCTTGTAAATTGCGCCCGTTGTCCGTTATAATTCTTTTTGGGACACCATACCTTGAAATAATCCTCTCTCTACAGCCTTTGATTAGACCGTCGGTGGTGGCCTTTCGAAGAGGGATGAGTTCCGTCCATTTTGAAAACCGATCCACTATTACGAGCAACATTGAATTGCCGTGTTTCGATCGAGGGAGAGGTCCAACGAAATCAGCGCAGATGGTTGCCCAAGGTTCTTCCGGGACTCGCGTAAGCATTTCCCCAGGTGCTGGCTGCTGGCTGACCTTATACTTTTGGCACAATTCACATTTTCTGACGTAACGTTTTATATCCTGGAACATGCCCGGCCAAAAATATCGATTCGCAACTTTGTGACTCGTTTTCCGTATTCCCAGATGACCACCGGCTACACTATCATGATTTTCCCTTAACACTTGTTCTCTGGATGTGGTTGGCACACACAATTTCCAGGGCGTGCAGTCTTCGTCGTTCACTTGTTGAGGCAAATGCCGATACAAATGTCCGGCTATCACGGTATAATCCGGGTACTTTTTTGGATTCTTCTCCATATCTACTTTTAATTTTTTTATCCACGGGCATTCGTTCATGGTTGTATTCTCCACGGTCACCTTTTTCAAAATTTGCCACGGTTGTCTCGAAAGTGCGTCCGCTACCACGTTGTGCTTTCCTTTTCGATACTTCACCACGAAATTGTATTGTTGCAACTCAAGGGCCCAACGTGCTAACCTTCCTGACGGGCTCTCTATTGAATTCAACCATTTTAGGGCGAGGTGGTCTGTTATTACGGTGAATTGATACCCTTCGATGTACGGTCGCATTTGCCGAATACCCCAAATAATGGCGAGACATTCTTTTTCTGTTGCCGAATAGTTTTTCTCTGCTCCGTTCAGATGTCTACTGGCATAAGCTATCACACGTTCCTCGCCCTCCAATTCTTGAGTGAGAACTGCTCCCAAACCATACGCGCTCGCATCCGTCTGCAGGGTAAATGTTACACTGAAATCAGGGCAGGCAAGTACCGGCGCCTCGGTCAGCCTCGATTTCAGTTGGACAAATGCCTCCTGTTGTTCTTTGCCCCATTTAAAATGTTTGCCCTTCTTTAGCAGACTTGTTAACGGCTGTGAGATGGTTGCAAACTGTGGAACAAATCTTCTATACCAAGAGGCCACTCCTAGGAATCGACGTACTTCTTTGACCGACGTTGGAGGTTTCATTTCGGCGATGGCTGCAACCTTATCTGGATCCGTTTTTATCCCTTCGCTGCTCACCACGTGGCCTAAGTACTTTGTTTCTTTTTTGAAAAATTCGCACTTGTCCACGTTTATTTTTAGATTAGCTGCCCGAAGTCGTCGGAAAACCTCTCGCAAATTGTCCATATGCTCTTCAAGAGTTCTCCCTATGACGATTATGTCGTCTAAATATGCAAAGGCATGTGGCTCCATTTCTGGTCCGATCACGCTGTCTAGAGCTCGTTGGAAGGTAGCGGGTGCTGAATGCAAACCGAATGGCATCACCTTCCATTGGTATAGTCCTTTACCCGCCACGGCAAATGCAGTGTATTTTCTGCTCTCCACGGCCAGCGGTATTTGCCAGTACCCATCTTTAAGGTCTAGACTGCTCACATACTTCGCATTTCTCAGACGATTTAATATCGTGTCTACCCGAGGTAGAGGATACGCATCTGGTACGGATCTCTTGTTTAATTGACGAAAGTCCATACAAGTACGCCAATCTCCATTTTTCTTGCGTACGAGCGTTATTGGGAAGCTATACGGACTTTTGGATGGCTCCACACATCCTCGGTCTATGAGTTTGTTCACCTCGGCATCTATAATCGCTTGCATTGCGGGATTTCGCGGGGCATACCTTAATTTGATGGGACGGTCGTCCGTTATAACGATTTTGTGTTCTGCAATATTGGAAATTCCTTGTATGTTTTCGAAGAATGGTAGTTCTCTTGCCAAAAATTTTTTTACAAGTCTTCTCTTTTCGGAACTGAGGTTGTCACCAATCACATGACACTCTGTGTCAGATATCGTCGATTCTCTTACCATAGTCCGATCTTCTGTAATCGTGGTGCAATACTCGACTGCAACCATAGGTTTCGATAATTGAACGCTGAGTCCGGCACAGGTCAGTTTAGTAGAAAATAGCTTGAGGAATTCCAATCCCAGAATTATCTCATCCTGACATTGTGGCATTACTAAAAATGGTACCTCGGTGCAGTGATTCCCCAATGTAATCTGAAGCACTGTCGATTTGGAAATGTTGACAGTTGTTCCATCAGCTAGGATAACGTTTACTTGCTGTTGCATATTTGTCGGCTTCTTCCTTAGGCTCTCCGCATACTCCTTTTTAATGAAACAGCTCGTCGCTCCTGTGTCGATCGTTGCTTTGACTTGATGACATTCAACAAGTACTGTTGCGGTTAAACGATGCTCCTCCAAAGTAATCGATGTCCCATTATTTTCCCTCCGTTTCACAGATGGTTCACACTGAGTTGAGTCTGTTTTCGGAGCCCCATCGCTCTCTTCCGTTCGATAACAATTTGTTTTAGGCCGGACTTCGCTTCTCCTGAAGCTTTGCTGAGGACTTCCAGGTTCATCTTGTACTGAATTCGGGATACTCTCCAAGTCATTTGCTAGCTGATGCAGTTCGGCCAATGAGGTAAAATCTTTGCGCCGTATATAGCACTGGTAATCTGGTTGGGAGTTCTGATAAATGCGTTCTAATTTTTGGCCAGTTGTCATTGCAGTATGACGCATTAAACTTTGAATTTCTAAGACATATTCTTTGAATGATTCCTTAGGCCTCTGGATCCTCTTTCTAATTTCATCATCCAGTTTCTCAAAATACCTTGAAGGCAAGAAGAAATTCAGAAAATCGATTTTAAATGTCTGCCATGAGATCCAATGACTATTATTATTCCTCAACCAGACCAATGCCTTTCCTTGTAGTAGTTCGGGCATAAACTTTATTAGTTGATTTAAATCCACGTTGTACATGCTTGCAAGTTCTTCAAGACGTTCCACAAACTCGATAGGATCCTTACCCCATTCGAACTTAATGTTCCATTTATGTATTAGATCCAGCATTTGTTGTGAATACTGAATCGCATCCACAGACCCGTTTCTTGACGGCTGCGCTTGGTTTGGAGTTCGTTCGTTATATCCCTGGGCGAAACTCACTGCGGTAGACACTGAATAATGTATTCTTTCTGTTTTTACAGGTGATAACACTATAGAATTGTTTGAAGCTGCCGTGAGCTTCGCCGGTTTAGGTTGTGATTTCTTAAATTTTTTTAATATTTCTTCTTCATGATCAATGTTTAACAATCTTGCCCATCGCTTACGCAAGTCGTCCAATTTTCCCGTTGGGTCCGGTTGAAATTCCGTAAGATACGCGAAGATACGCCACAACACTCGCAACATATTTCGTTTTTTTTTTGTTTTTTTTTTTTTTTGTTTACTATACACAAATAGGGTTCACTAATATCTTTAATTTTTTTATTTGTTCGATTGCTGTGACAATATGTTTTAACAATCACTCATACGGTTATATGTTTCTGGTATTTTTAAAAGGAATATTTGTCACCACATTTTAACGATTGTCAACGATTTTTATATATTTTTTTATGATTTTTTTTTCACCTTTCTCTCTTTTTTAATGTCCCTGCTCGGGCGCCATTGTGACGACGTATTATTTACTTTGAAGCTGGGGTAGGTTCAGCGGGGCCAGGGTCGTCACAAGAATTTATTTGTTATGGGGTATTAGAGAGAGGGAAGGCACACAGTTTATTTTCTTTAAAACGTTATAAACAATCTTTTATTTATTATTAAAAAATACACTTTACACAACACTGTATTGAGCATTATTATGATGATGAATAGTTGGCAGCGGCTTTGGCACAGTAGCGGTCCGATCAATGTTAACGGCAGAATAGTTGGCAGCGGCTTTGGCACGGTAGCGGTCCGATCAATGTTAACGGCAGAATAGTTGGCAGCGGCTTTGGCACGGCAGCGTCCCGATGAATACTGACGGTAGAATTGTTGGTAACCTTTTTGGCACAGCAGAAGCCAAAGAACGTTGACACGGAACTACAGTTGTATATTCCGCGGAAGCCAAGGGCACGGCAATCCCCCACTTGACTGTAAACACACACACACTACACAACTAGGTCTAAAGCCAGGGGCACGGCAATCCCCCACCTGACTCTAAACGCACACACACGTTCCACAAATATGTCTGAAGTCAAGGGCACGGCAATCCCCCACTTGACTTCGAACACCCACACACACAGATGTCTAAAGCCAAGGGCACGTTGTAAACCCCACTTGACTCTAAACAACAACACTACTATTTTCTGTTTAGCCGAGGGCAACGTTATAAACCCCACTCAACTCCACAGAACTACTAATAAACTACATCTACAATTTGCCAAGGGAACGTTGTAAACCCCACTTAGCACACCAGCCATCAACAGACGACTGCCCAGATTGTCTGTTTGCAACCTCCTTTTATACCCGTTGGTTGACTGACCATCACACCGACACAGCTACGCCAGCTGATTGTATGGTGTCGTTGTTTGCCCAGCTGATAGTATGGTGTCGTTGTTTAGTTATACTATTGGCCGCCAGGGCCTCGTTGCCTTTCCGTTGATTAGATTCGCGTCCGTTAATTTAAATTGATTTATTTCAATATAATGATGAAATAAATAAGAGATCTTGTAATCAAAAACGAGGCAACGACTTTTGATCGTTACAGTATCTCTATCCGTACATCCAAATCCAAATTGTACAAAGTGTAGTACCATTTAGAACTTTTCGTACACATAAGTACGTATTTGCAAAACTACCTAAAATCCTACACTTCAAAAATAATCTTTATACCAAATTTCAGGATGCCATCTCTATCCGTACACCCAAATCGAAATCTTACCAAATTAAGTAACATTTAGTACTTTTCGTACACATGAGTAGTAATTTCCAAAATACCTAAACCTTACACTCCGACAATAATCTTAATTTCAAATTTCAAGATTCCATCTTGATCCTTTCACCCAAACCAAAATGGTACCCAATTTCATACCATTTAGTACGTTTCGTACTCATAATAGTACGTTTATATACAACCGGATTTAACAAACCCACTGGGTTTCAAATGCCAATTCCTTTGGGTACACGTCAAATAAATTCATTATACATTAAGTTCTTTTCGTACACATAAGTATGAATTTCCAAAACTACCTCCATATGTAATACATTTTAACTCTATCCTTTCACCCAAATCCAAGTTGTACTAAATTTAGTACCATTTAGTATTTTCCGTACATATAAGTACGAATTTCCAAATTTTCCATCATATCTCACTCTTACACTCCAACAATAATCTTATTTTAAATTTTCAGGTTTCTAGCTCTAACCGTTCACACAAATCCAAGTTGTACTAAATTTAGAACCAGTTAGCACTTTTCGCACAGATAAATACGAATTTCCAAAACTACCTCCATATGTCAATACTATACTACGAAGGTAATCCTAATTCCAAATTGCAGGATTTCAACTCTATCCGTACACCCAAATCTAAGTTTTACTAAATTTAGTACCATTTAGTATTTTTCGTACACATAAGTACGAATTTCCAAACTACCTACATATATCATCAGTCCTAGTAAAACTAGACGTATTTTTATACCCTTAAATGCATTTTACACTTAAGACGTTTTATAAAACACAAGTTGTCAATTCCATACAATATCTGTCAAATAAATGACGTAAACTCCCAAAACACCTGTTTTATGTGCAAGTGTAAAATGCGTTTTAGCCTTTAGGCCAGAAAGGGTATATACACTTTGATACGCCCAAAAAATGTGCCTCATCGAAATAACGGTTTTAGACCACAAGTATGTTTCGACGAAATTCGTTTCAGACAATTTGGTCCCGAGCCACACTAGAATAATTTAAATGAAATTTTAACATGAAATTATGAGTCTCTATATTGAGTTCCATAGTAGAGTAAAATCATGAAATTTCTGTAATGGGGAATTTGGCCTAAGAACACCTAATTTCATGAATTTTTTTAATGAAATTTACTCTAGCGTGGACCGGGACTTGGAGTCGATTTCGCCATGTCTGTCTGTCACCACAACTCTTGAACGGATCAGCCGATTGGAACCAAATTTTGGGTATCGTAATATTTTTTCCAAATTTATTGTAAGCTCGAAAATGGGCCATATTGGTCCACTGCTTTGGGTACCTCCCTTACAATAGTTAAAAAATTTTCTATAAAATTGTGTGAATGATAACTCTCTAAGGGAGCAATTGATTTGGTCCAAACTTTGCTCATCTTCTAATTCCTTCCAGATATATCGGCCGTTCGGGCACCTCCCACACAAAATTCGGATGAAGTGAAGTTTAAGAGCTCCTCTTGCATCGCTTTGATTCTTTTTTCAGTAGGTTGTTCTAGCTGCCTCATTCTCTTTGTTCTTTTAACGTATGATTGTTGCAGTGTTTTTCGATTTGGGCTTTCGTATCGTTTTCTCCTTTTTTAAAGGATTTCAATATATTTTTTAAACTAATTCTAGATTTAATTAGTTCTTCGAGAATATTTACATCCACTATTTTTTAATGCTATTTCACCATATGCTGTCTACTTTAATAGTAACCTTTTTACGTATATATGATATTTTAATAAAACACCTCATATTTAAACAGCACAGGAAGTCATTGAACCAGTCTATTGTGCTGTTGAACGTTAAGATAGAAGCTGAAATACATTAGGGAGCCGTTGAGCTAGATAGTGAATATGTTGAACCAAGATTATCTAGGGAAGCCGATAAAAGACATGTTAAGTAATAACAGGGTGGTTACTATACAAAAATATGTAACCATTAACTCATGTAAATAAAGTGGGTAGCCTTTTTTGTTGAACCATATTAGGGTGATGCTGTTGAGTGACTGGCTGAATAAACATCCTTATGTAAACAGTCAGGTTCAAATATATATTATTGGGAAGCTTTGATATAGTTAGAGCTTTGTTTTTATATAGTCAGCCTATCTGTATATATGCTCTCCAGTTGACAAAGTTTGTTACCGTTTCCACATACTGTTAAAATAACGATAACATTAGACATTTTATCCAGAAAAATGACAGGTTTATGTTTCCAAGCTCGTGGTTAAACCCATGATTAATTTTTAACTTGAATTTGATCACCATTAATATACATATCTAAATAAAGATCAAGTTTGATCGTACAAACTATTTTATTTTCTTCTCCTTTGGCAACATCTGTATGTAAATCTTTCTTAGCATTCTCTTTATTAATACTGAAGCGATTATCATTTCTTCGTGTTAGAACATTAAATCAATCTTATTTTCTTATATAAGGTGCTGAATTTTTCAGAATCTTGGCATGTATTTTAATTTACTATCCGATTAAACCTGGTTGAAATGAGACGTAATGCGTTGAACTGATAATATAAGATGTCTTCACAAGGCTTTTTAAGGTACTCAAACATCAGAATTGATAAAGGAAACAAACAACAAATCTATGTGATTTTTCAGTAAATACAGAAAATTTACCACGCAAACTTGTTGCAAGTTTGTTCAGGGGCCTAATTACGTGATTCAATTCTATAGAGTATTTGCTCGTGAAAAAGATTTTGGCACGATAAAAAAGCGGCAGGACGAGATCTATCGGAATCGTTGCTCGAATGTTACGATATTAACCGATAACCGAACTATGCAAACCTATGTTTTCTTCAGGGAAGGTAGAGGCCAAAAAAATGTGTTGATTTTAAAGCAAAAACTAAAAAAAAAAATACTAATGAAAAATGTAAATATTTGTGGAATTTGTTGAACTACACATTGAGTAATAATCTCGGAATAAAGTTGTGCTTAGAAAATAAGAAAATTTTTAATGCTTGCAAAATCTTTTTGGTATGATTTAACTGATTGCTAATAAATCTACCTTAATAATTCTCTCTCGAAATAAATGAGAGAGAGTTTGGTGGGTGTTTTACATTAGTCTCTCTGAGAAAAAATTTCTTTTGGAAAACATTGGGGGATGAAACGAATGTCATCCCGACTGTGACAACTCGGGTCGAAACAGCTGGATATCGAAACACATAATTAGGCCCTAGATTTACAAATATTCAAATTCGTAATGAATACTATCTACTTACATATGTTATATAAAAAAAGATTTTGTTTTCTTACTTTACTTTTTACTTTAATATTACAATAAAAAAATAATGGCATATAAATAGATATCATGGATAACTGGATTGAGCTTCTCGCAGCTCTCCTATAATAAAAACAATTCATTAGCATGATTATAGTTTCCGCGTTGACGAGATTTTAACAAGAACTTTAACCGATCGGCCAATAAACGTACTCCGGTTTAGTACATTATTAGGCCTTTACCAGTATGAGTACCGTCAATTAATTTTTTTATTATCTGTGTGTATTTATAACCTCTGTTGGATTTTATCCTTTCATTTGTAGTATACTAGTCATTAGGTTACTACCCATTTGTCTGTAAGATAGTGTAAATATGTCTAGTTCTTAAGCGTTTAGTAAGTAAGTCGTCCTTTCACTCTTTTACTCCAACTCACTCATTTGTTGCACACTCTCGCGTAAGTTAGGCAATGGGTCGTTGTTGTGTGTAGGCGTTAATGATTTGCAACAGTTGTTAAAGTAAACTCTCATCAGTGCTATTTGTTACACACAAAACGACAGACGTGCTTAATTCACGCGCACACAAAACGATTGTAAGAAAGAAGAAATAAAGAAAACAACTAAACTTGCTGAAGCTGCGTTTCTAATAAAAGACTTGAAGTCACTTGAACATTTCTACCGCATATCAGAGGTGGGATAAGTGCATACAAAATAATAAAAAAATTACGCATTTTTTTCTACCTATTCGGCAACAATTTTTGATTTTGTCAAGTTTCTTGAAGAAAAAACAAATAAAACCGGTTTGCCCTACAATTAAACTATACAGTTAGGCAAGAACAACAAACATTATGAATAGCGAGAAGTACAGTACCAATGCGAATATGCAAAATGCAGAAAAGGTGGATGATAGAAATAGAGACAACGTTACGGTACGACGGATAAAAAAATATAGAGCCGCTGGATAGTAAGGAGGACAACTACAGTGTAGACAGTGGCGAAAACAAAGTGGTACACCAGAATTCAATGGCATCAAAACTTACAGACAAAGCTAGCGAACTAGGGGAGGAAAAAACGGCAGAGAAACAATTAAAGTCAATAATTATGGATGGTGCGTTTGGTGAAGTGCAAGTTCCACAATCTCCCATAAACAAAATACCGACCGAGAAATTACAGAAGGAGCAAGACATTATGGAAAAAGTTTCAGAGAACGAACGAAAAGATGCAGCGACGGCGTTGATTGACAGAGAATTGCAGCTATTGAGAAAAGAGAACGAACTGTTACAAAGAGAAAAGGAAATAGCATTGCGAGAACTCGAATTACTAAAATTATCTTGAGACAACCAAAGTTCAGTACAAATTGCAGACGGCAACATTTCAAATGAGTTGATCGGCAAATTTCTCCCAAATTTTGATGGAAGCTCAGATGCAACTATACAATTTGTCTGACGACTTGATACGGGTGTTATTTGCCATGAAGCTTGCCGGCAAACCTTTATCTTGGTTACATTCACGTCGCAACACGGCTTCGGAAGACCTATCAAAAACTCGCAGTCAGTTCTGTTTGATGTTCGGGTCGCACGACAGTAAGTTGGAGACACGAAAAAAATTTCAACGTCGTGTGTGGCGGTTTGACGAAAATTTTACCGACTACTGTGAAGATAAAATAAGACTTGCCGAGAAATTAAAGTTTGAAGACGACGAGTTCATTGAATACATTATCGACGGCATACCAAATCTACAGCTACGACGTGTAAGTCATTACCTGCAATAAAGTTGCCGAAGGTGGGTGCTGAAACGCGAGATGCCTCTCACAACAAAGTGGAAGTTCGCTGCTATAACTGCAACAGCTTCGGCCATTATGCAGTCGACTGAAGCAAACCGCGACGCCAGCCGGGGACATGCTACGCTTGTGGTGCTGCTGGTCATACAGTGTCCCTTTGTGAACAAAACAAAAAGAAAGATACAGTGAAGGTTAAGAATGATTAGAAAAGGCGCGTTGCCGGCCGGAACAAATTTTTTCCCTTTATCTCAAAAAAAAAATGTAATGGTTAAAATTTTTCTGCTTTAAAAACACTTGCAGTATGTTTTTTATTTTAAAATACGCAAATAAAGTTGTTGAAATAAAACTAGTGGTAGTTGATAATTTGTCTTTGACATATTCGGTGTTGTTGGGACGGGATTTTTTGGAGAAAACCAATAGTAGACTATTGTTTTTTGGTTGTGGTTAGAGGTAGAGCCAGAAGAAAATATTATGAACAGTTTGGAACTAGGTGACAATTCTATAACCACCGAGCCAAAGTTAGATCAAGAATTTAGTAAATTTGAGAGCGACATATTGGCGATAGATGTCTCTTCAAATTATACAGACTACAATTTGAAGGTTGGTAATAATGTGCACCATCACACCTTGAGAGATTTAAATACTTTGTTTAAGGAAACTTTTGTAGATATGGAATGCCCTGGTTTACCGGAAATACATTATGAAATGAATTTAATAGTAGAAAGCTCAAAACCTTTTAACTGTCCTCCGAGACGATTTTCTTATGTTAAAAAATAAGAATTACAGAAAATGTTAGATGATTACTTAGAAAAAGGAACAATTAGTTCGAGCGAGTCTTAATATGCCTCAACCATAGTGTTGGTGAAGAAAAAAACTGGAGACCTTCGAATGTGTGTAGATTTTAGAAAGTTAAACAAAGTTACAGTTAAACACAACTAACTAATTCCGTTAATCGACGATCTTTTAGAAATTGTACTAAATTAGACCTTAAGAATGGATTCCATCACGTTTTTATGAGTGAAGACTCCATTAAATATACGGCATTTACTACGCCGCTAGGACAATATGAATTTCTGCGTATGCCTTTCGGATTAAAAAATGCTCCGTCAGTTTTTCAAATGTTCATAAACAATGTCTTTAAGGACCTAAATAGAACAGGAGATATTGTGATATATTTAGATGACATTATGGTTGCCACTTGTGATATCAAACGACATTTAGAAATATTAAGAGAAGTTATGCTGAGACTGGAACAAAACAAATTAGAGTTAAGTTTAGATAAATGTGAGTTTTTGCGAGATAAAGTCAAATACTTTGTTTATACGATCGACCGTATAGGTATAAGAGCTGATGATAAAGGTTTAGAAGCCATAAACATTTTCTTGTGCCTGATAAAGTAAGTCCCTTTGTGAACAAAACAAAATGAAAGATAGAGTCAATGTTAAGAATGATTATGTAAGGTATTTTCATTATAATTTTAGTGCTAACAATAATTTTTATTCCCCTTTAGAAACTCTAATCGATACCGGTAGCACAATTAGCCTTGTTAGAGAAGACGCGTTGCCGGCCGGAAAAAATTTTTTCCCTTTGTCTCAAAAAAATGTTATGGTTAAAATTTTTCTGCTTTAAATAAAACTTGCAGTATGTTTTTGTTTTTTAAATACGCAAATAAAGTTGTTGAAATAAAACTGGTGGTAGTTGATAATTTGTCTATGACATATTCGGTGTTGTTGGGACGGGATTTTTTGGAGAAAACCAATAGTAGATTATTGTTTTTTGGTTGTGGTTAGAGGTAGAGCCAGAAGAAAATATTATGAACAGTTTGGAGCTAGGTGACAATTCTATAACCACCGAACCAAAGTTAGATCAAGAATTTTGCAAATTTGAGATCGACATATTGGCGATAGATGTCTCTTCAAATTATACAGACTACAATTTGAAGGTTGGTAATAATGTGCACCATAACACCTTGAGAGATTTAAATACTTTGTTTAAGGAAACTTTTGTAGATATGGAATGCCCTGGTTTACCGGAAATACATTATGAAATGAATTTAATGGTAGAAAACTCAAAACCTTTTAACTGTCCTCCGAGACGACTTTCTTATGTTAAACGATAAGAATTACAGAAAATTTTAGATGATTACTTAGAAAAAGGAACAATTAGGTCGAGCGAGTCTGAATATGCCTCACCCATAATGTTGGTGAAGAAAAAAACTGGAGACCTTCGAATGTGTGTAGATTTTAGAAGGTTAAACAAAGTTACAGTTAAATACAACTACCCAATTCCGTTAATCGACGATCTTTTAGAAATTTTACTAAATTAGACCTTAAGAATGGATTCCATCACGTTTTTATGAGTGAAGACTCCATTAGATATACGGCATTTACTACACCGCTAGGACAATATGAATTTCTGCGTATGCCTTTCGAATAAAAAAATGCTCCGTCAGTTTTTCAAATGTTCATAAACAATGTCTTTAAGGACCTAATTAGAACAGGAGATGTTGTGATATATTTAGATGACATTATGGTTGCCACTTGTGATATCAAACGACATTTAGAAATGTTAAGAGAAGTTATGCTGAGACTGGTACAAAACAAATTAGAGTTAAGTTTAGATAAATGTGAGTTTTTGCGAGATATATATGTATACGAGCTGATGATAAAGGTTTAGAAGCCATAAAAATTTTCTTTTTCTTTTCAGTACAAAGTTTCCTTGGCCTCTGCTCATGTTTCCGACGCTTTATTAAAGATTTTTCAATTCTTGCTAAACCACTTTATGACCTGACCAGGAAAGACAAAAAGTTTAGTTTCGGAAAACTTGAGCTCGAAACTTTTGAGTTGTTAAAGAATAAACTTTTAGAATCACCAGTTTAACCGCTGTATGGCCCTTCCGCTGAAACAGAACTACATTGCGACGCCAGTGCGTTAGGTTTCGGGGCCATACTTATGCAAAAACGAGAAGACAAAAAATGGCATCCCGTATTTTATGTTTCAAAGAGAGCTTCGGATGCAGATTCTAAGTTTCACAGTTACGAATTAGAAACCTTGGCGATAGTTTATGCACTTAGAAGATTACGCGTCTATTTATATGGCAAGCTTTTAAAATAATTACTGACTGAAACTCCTTGACTTTAACATTAAATAAGAGAGAGTTTAATCCGAGAATTGCTAGATGGGCATTAGAATTACAGAATTTCGACTATTTCGTCGAACATAGAGAAGGAAAGCGCATGCAGCATATAGATGCGATAAGCCGTTCGTTAGACATTATGATTGTAGACACCAATACATTCGAAGAAAATTTTATCATCGCTCAAAACAAAGATACCGAAATTGTAAAAATTAAAGAAAAACTACAGACAACTGACCATAAATATTATGAGATGAGGAATGGTGTCCTGTACAGAAAACTTAAGACCGGAAAATTGCTTTTTGTTGTCCCTGCTCAAATGGAGTCTCATGCTTTGTTTAGGTACCACGACGAAATGGGCATGTCGGCATTAACAAAGTTACAGAATTAATAAATAAAACTTACTGGTTCCCCATATAAACAACAAGGTTAAATATTACATTCAAAACTGTTTAAAGTGCATAGTTTTTTCCCCTAAAAGCGGTCCTGTTGAAGGATTTCTACACAATATTCCGAAACCGACGAAACCTTTCGAGATGATACAGATAGATCATTACGGACCCGTAGATAGAGACAGTTCAAAGAAACATATATTCGTTGTTATTGATGCTTGTTCCAAATTTGTCAAGCTATACGCCACATAAACTACCGCTACAAAGGAAGTAATAAATGCTTTAGATGAATATAAATTGTCTCCGATAGAGGGTCTTGCTTCACCTCGAACGATTTCAAAAAGTTTATGGAAGACAATGAAATCCAACACATTAAAATAGCTACGTTCTCACCAGAAGCGAATGGTCAAGTAGAACGGGTTAACAGAAATTTAGGTCCCATGATCGCACAACTCATAGATGCAGATACAAACACTACTTGGGTAAAAACTTTAGAAACTGTTGAATTGGCGTTAAACAATTCCTGCCACAGAATGGTTATTGAACACTCCAGTATAATGTTGTTTGGTGTAAATCAACGAGGCAAAATCCCAGATCAAATTAGAGAAAATATTATGAATCAAGATGTTAGAGACTTGAGTTCGGTAAGACAAAGTGTAGACGATAGACAACGTGCCGCACAACAGTACAATAAAGATTACACAGACCCCAAAAGAAAACAACCAGTACGTTACAAAGTAGGTGATTATTAGAGTTGTATAGTTCATGAACGAACTAGTTCCATTGAACGATTCATTGAAAAGAGCGTTTGAACTAGATCAGTCGATATAGTTCATTATAGTTCACTGAACTATAATCAGTCGGTGACAGTACGACCAACGAACGAACGATTCACAATCTAGTTCAACATGTCGTTCACAAATGCAAAGTGACGCCGTCGTCTGTTTTAAGTGATGCCTTCGTAATGTGATGAGTTTGTTTACGTTTTGGATCAAAGTACATGGAATAGCTGCTCGAAAATGTTTGTTTTGGACAGAAAAAATAAAAAAGAAGAAACGCACACGACGCTCAAAGCTTTTTCGAAATGACAATTTTTATACACACACAACATACGATTTTTTGCCAGCCACCTAAATGAAGGACGTTTTTTCTTAAATTACTACCAAGTTAATCTTTCTTATGAATGGAATAAAACTATGTAAATATAATATTTTTGTTCTGGAGTAGTTAAATTACATTATTCAACTGTTTGTTTCTATTTGGTGTATGTTTCCGTCTTCATCAAACGAACGATTAAGAGCCGGTGAACGATTCTGATCCGAATGATCGAAATGGATAGTGAACTATGAACTATATTACTGAACTATTTCGGTTAAAAGAGCTGAACTATTGAACTAGATCTTTCAAATGAACTAGATTGTACAACTCTAGTGATTATATCGTGATAAAAAATATTGACGCTACTACAGGAACATCTAAAAAATTTGTGCCAAAGTTTAAGGCCCTTTTGTGATAACAGAAATACTGGAAAACGATCGCTATGTTTTACAAGATGTAGAAGGTTTTCAGCAAAGCCGAATACCATATAAAGGAGTTTGGGCAGCACACAATATGAAACATTGTCATAAAGGGTCTAATCATTTCATTCAACATAATTTACAGAGTCCACAACAAACCGAATTATCAACAAACCAAGGTACAGAACAATTTTCATTTCATTTCATCTATTACAGATAACG
Organism: Musca autumnalis; assembly: GCF_047663935.1. Classification (NCBI taxonomy): domain Eukaryota; kingdom Metazoa; phylum Arthropoda; class Insecta; order Diptera; family Muscidae; genus Musca; species Musca autumnalis. Next base: position 228,841 of record NW_027411649.1, on the reverse strand, counting down.
ATAACGTTCCATAAGGCAACTATGTCGAAAAGATTCAGGTGATCTTTATAGTCAGAACGGCCGATGTAATATACTAGTCATTAGGTTACTACCCATTAGTCTGTAAGATAGTGTAAATATGTCTAGTTCTTAAGCGTTTAGTAAGTAAGTCGTCCCATTACTCTTTTACTCCAACTCACTAATTTATTGTACACTCTCGCGTGAGTTAGGCAATGGGTCGTTGTTGTGTGTAGGCGTTAATGATTTGCAACAGTGGTTAAAGTAAACTCTCATCAGTGCTAATTGTTACACACAAAACGACAGACGTGCTTAATTCACGCGCACACAAAACGATTGTAAACAAGAAAAAATAAAGAAAACAACTAAATTTGCTGAAGCTGTGTTTCTAATAAAAGACTTGAAGTCACTTGAACATTTTTACCACAAATTAGACCTATATCCCACTTTATGTGCGTTGGAGTCCAATAAAATTTTCTCATATATATATATATATATATATATATATATATATATATATATATCCAATTTAGATGAATCGTGGTTTGTAGGCTGTTTATGAAATTATAGTTGAAACAAGCCTGGTGTATGTGGCCAGGGGCTCAATTCTGTTTCTATGAAAATGTGAAATGAAAACTTCTATAAAGGAAAAAAACTGTCAAATGAAAAAAAATAAAGAAAATATTTTTCATTTCAAATTTTCATAGAACAAGAATCCAGCCCCAGGTCTGATTTCCTATGATAATTTTTTCATCATTTACTTGTAATGGTTTATATCCAAATTTCCAGTCATCATTTATGTCTGTATGTGGTCCATATACAGTATCCCGATTATCGTTCTCAGACATTTGAGAAAGAGTTTCATTTTCATCATCAATTTCTAAATAAATGTTTCTTCATTTGTGTCATCATTTTCTATGGTATGATTTTGGATATATAATAGTTGGTACTCGTCACCGTATGGATTATTTTTTGACGCCTCGTCTTTCATCATTTTCTTAAGTTCCTTGGTGCGAACGCTAGCGTATTTAGTTACATTTTCATATTTTCCTTTGACTACTTTGTTTAATTTATCTGTTATATGTTTAAATTTGTTTTGCTGTTCAGTATCTCTTTCTTGTTCACCAGTTTTAATGCGCTAAAATTTTCTCTTCAATTCATTCCGAGTATCAACTAGTTCTTTCAATACTTTTAATTGATCCTTAATTTATTTCATACTCATTGATTGGGAGGGTTTCATTCCATATAAATATTCCATAATTCTGTCATTACGCTAAAATGCAAAATATAGTATTGCCATATTTTTACTCAATGTGGAAAGCAAGCATCAAATATATGTAGATATTACCAGGAACCACCCAGTTATATATTAAGTTCACCCATAACAAGTAAAAAAGTGTCAGTCAGCTTGGCCGACAGAGATATACCCTCAGCCAATGTGAAGTGAAACTTTCATCTACGGACAGATCGAATGTATTTAAGGTCTCTTCAGAATTTTCTGGCCCTTTTTGAACATTCGAACTTGCCGACAAAAATGTGGATTAGGAAATAACTGCACAAAGACACAAATGTTGAACTTTTGTGGGGGCGGTGCCCTTAGGGAGGACCGATATGGGCCATTTTAGAAGTCAAACTAAACGTAGACAAAATATTGGAGATCCAAAGTTTGGACTAAATTGGTTGCCCCATTCAAGTGATATCGTCCTAGCATTTTAGTGACATTTTTTAAATATTTGGCAAAAGGAAGCTGTGGACCGGTATTGCCACATGAATCTATGTTTGGATAAACTATGACGAAGACCAAATGTTGGACCAAATCGGTAGAACAGTTCGAGAGTTATCGTGGCCGCTACATATGACATAAGGGTTTTTAAACTTTCTAAGCTGTTTCAAAAAAATCAAAGTGATTCGAGAGCAGGTCTTAAAATGAACTTTTCCGAAATTTTGTATGGGGGATACCAGAAGGAGTAGACAAATATAGTTCATATTCGAACCTGATCTATATCTGGGAGATATATTAGTATTTGCAGAGTATGGATTACATCGGTCACTCCCTTCAAGAGTTATCTAGCGCACAATTTTTCCGAACATTTTTGAACTTTTGTGAGGGAGGTACCTGAAGGAGTGAACCGATATGGTTTATCTTCGAACTTAAACTATCAAAATATTACGAAGGCCAAATTTTGCACCTAATCGGTTGATCCGCCAGAAAGACGGACGGACATGGCTAAATCAACTCCATATTGTCTGAAACACATTTCGTCCAAACATACTTGGGGTCTAAAGCCATTATTTCGATGAGGCACATTTTGAAAGTGTATATACCCTCGTTAGCATAACTGCTGAGTGTATAAAAAAGTCTCTGAAAAGTATCTTTTCATATTTACATAAAAATTATACTTTGAAAATATCAACAAGTATGTACACATGTTTTCTTATTCATTCGTTTCAAGAGCATAACTTTCCGGTTCCTATCCAATTTCAAACCTCGTATAGAATTCTGCTTCAATTTGTTCTACTTCTATTTGATCAGCCATTGTTCGGCGATGTTTGTCTGTTTCAAGATCATTCCACCCCAGAGAATCGTCTTCCTCGGTGCAAAGCTCGATGATGCTTTGGGAATCCATATTCAAATTGATTGACAGTAAATTGCGCTTTAATACATTTTATATATTTATAAAAGGTATGTTTTTCATCTTTGTAATCTACTCCCAACATTATTGTTTCACTCATAATAAAATTTTTATATTCATTATGATGTAAACACACAGAAAAATCATATCAAACAATGTTAATATTTCCCAGGTGTTTGGAAAGAGCCACAATATTTGATCTTATAAAGCCTGAATGCTAAAGATCACAATGCATATTGAATACCAATGAACACCTGCATCCCCCCAACCCCATTATTTTGTTGAACACCTGCACAGGTCAACACGTATCAAACTGAAGTTACAGCTTTACGATCTTTGACCACACCTGCAAGCCAACATAAGCCAGCAGAAGTCCACGGAAGTCAGCAGAGAAGAGCGGAGGCTCACATCAATTACTTTCTTTGACATTTATTTCATTCTAATTCAGTGCCTACTAACGTTCCGCCTGAAATTTGTCGGTATATGTCCACGTCTTCATGTAGACCAATAAAACGGTACCTCCCAATTTTCGGTATACGTCCATGTTACATATAGCCCTAATAGAACGGTACCTCCCTTCTTTGAAACTAAAACGTTTGTGTTTTTACTTTTATTTATTTTTCTATAAGCAATTTCGGCACATTCAATTTTTCAATTTCAATTTTATTCATCCATTTATCAATATTTACAATGTAATTATATACTATATTTCGTGATTTATCTCTTAGATATTACAACAAATAATTACTCATAATACATTAAATAGTTTTTTTTATTTACATAATAATTATTTTTAAAGGAAAGTTGGGATAAAACCTTCATCTGAATAGCAAAAGGTAAAAATACAAACACTTAGAAAAATGTATACGTATTATCCGATTATTATAACAGAATAATCGTATATACAGTATATTTTTCTGTTTGGTAATTTATATGTACTTCGTCTATAAGTCAATTCTAAGTCTGCTCAGATTATTATATAATAAACGGAGGATGTATTCAAATGTTTGAATTATAAATTCAATTAATTCTTATATGTCTTATTGTATTTTCCTAAGTTAGGTTAATTCTGAACAATCTCTAATAAGGGGATATGAGGAATTTGTACTTTTTGTAAAGAAGTTTTGATTTTGCCTGTTAATGAATTCGGAAAACATTTCGTATCCTGTTTCGTAATGTAGTTCACGTGTCGAGTATCTCCAAGGTCTTTTAAATATAATTTTTAAACATTTATTTTGCAGGATTTGCATCTTATTGAGGTGAGTTCTAGCAGCTTTATACCAAACTTGGGAACCATACGACAGAATTGGTCTAATGACGCATTTGTACAACAGATTTTTGTTTTTGATATTTAAGTATGAACGACGGTTTAATAAAGGCATGAGAGCTTTTAAACATTTCATAGCTTTATCGCATGCATACCCAGCACAATGTTCGATGCCAAAGATGCTATTCAAGTGAAATGGAATGTCATTTTTTCAGCATCTTCACTCATTCTTTCTACAAGAGCGTGACCCCCAAAAGATGCAATTCATTTTCAGATCCCAAGCATGTCATCTTTACTAACTTGATGAAATGGCATCTTCAACAATTCTTTGGATTATTTTTTGACGCCTCGTCTTTCATCATTTTCTTAAGTTCCTTGGTCCGAACGCTAGCGTATTTAGTTACATTTTCATATTTTCCTTTGACTACTTTGTTTAATTTATCTGTTATAGGTTTAAATTTGTTTTGCTGTTCAGTATCTCTTTCTTGTTCACCAGTTTTAATGCGCTAAAATTTTCTCTTCAATTCATTCCGATTATCAACTAGTTCTTTCAATACTTTTAATTGATCCTTAATTTATATCATACTCATTGATTGGGAGGGTTTCATTCCATATAAATATTCCATAATTCTGTCATTACGCTAAATTGCAAAATATAGTATTGCCATATTTTTACTCAATGTGGAAAGCAAGCATCAAATATATGTAGATATTAAGTTCACCCATAACAAGTAAAAAAGTGTCAGTCAGCTTGGCCGACAGAGATATACCCTCAGCCAATGTGAAGTGAAACTTTCATCTACGGACAGATCGAATGTATTTAAGGTCTCTTCAGAATTTTCTGGCCCTTTTTGAACATTCGAACTTGCCGACAAAAATGTGGATTAGGAAATAACTGCACAAAGACACAAATGTTGAACTTTTGTGGGGGCTGTGCCCTTAGGGAGGACCGATATGGGCCATTTTAGAAGTCAAACTAAACGTAGACAAAATATTGGAGATCCAAAGTTTGGACTAAATTGGTTGCCCCATTCAAGTGATATCGTCCTAGCATTTTAGTGACATTTTTTAAATATTTGGCAAAAGTACCGGAAGCTGTGGACCGGTATTGCCACATGAATCTATGTTTGGATAAACTATGACGAAGACCAAATGTTGAACCAAATCGGTAGAACAGTTCGAGAGTTATCGTGGCCGCTACATATGACATAAGGGTTTTTAAACTTTCTAAGCTGTTTCAAAAAAATCAAAGTGATTCGAGAGCAGGTCTTAAAATGAACTTTTCCGAAATTTTGTATGGGGGATACCAGAAGGAGTAGACAAATATAGTTCATATTCGAACCTGATCTATATCTGGGAGATATATTAGTATTTGCAGAGTATGGATTACATCGGTCACTCCCTTCAAGAGTTATCTAGCGCACAATTTTTCCGAACATTTTTGAACTTTTGTGAGGGAGGTACCTGAAGGAGTGAACCGATATGGTTTATCTTCGAACTTAAACTATCAAAATATTACGAAGGCCAAATTTTGCACCTAATCGGTTGATCCGCCAGAAAGACGGACGGACATGGCTAAATCAACTCCATATTGTCTGAAACACATTTCGTCCAAACATACTTGGGGTCTAAAGCCATTATTTCGATGAGGCACATTTTGAAAGTGTATATACCCTCGTTAGCATAACTGCTGAGTGTATAAAAAAGTCTCTGAAAAGTATCTTTTCATATTTACATAAAAATTATACTTTGAAAATATCAACAAGTATCTACACATGTTTTCTTATTCATTCGTTTCAAGAGCATAACTTTCCGGTTCCTATCCAATTTCAAACCTCGTATAGAATTCTGCTTCAATTTGTTCTACTTCTATTTGATCAGCCATTGTTCGGCGATGGTTGTCTGTTTCACGATCATTCCACCCCAGAGAATCGTCTTCCTCGGTGCAAAGCTCGATGATGCTTTGGGAATCCATATTCAAATTGATTGACAGTAAATTGCGCTTTAATACATTTTATATATTTATAAAAGGTATGTTTTTCATCTTTGTAATCTACTCCCAACATTATTGTTTCACTCATAATAAAATTTTTATATTCATTATGATGTAAACACACTGAAAAATCTTATCAAACAATGTTAATATTTCCCAGGTGGAAAGAGCCACAATATTTCATCTTATAAAGCCTGAATGCTAAAGATCACAATGCATATTGAATACCAATGAACACCTGCATCCCCCCAACCCCATTATTTTGTTGAACACCTGCACAGGTCAACACGTATCAAACTGAAGTTACAGCTTTACGATCTCTGACCACACCTGCAAGCCAACATAAGCCAGCAGAAGTCCACGGAAGTCAGCAGAGAAGAGCAGAGGCTCACATCAATTACTTTCTTTGACATTTATTTCATTCTAATTCAGTGCCTACTAACGTTCCGCCTGAAATTTGTCGGTATATGTCCACGTCTTCATGTAGACCAATAAAACGGTACCTCCCAATTTTCGGTATACGTCCATGTTACATATAGCCCTAATAGAACGGTACCTCCCTTCTTTGAAACTAAAACGTTTGTGTTTTTACTTTTATTTATTTTGCTATAAGCTATTTCGGCACATTCAATTTTTCAATTTCAATTTTATTCATCCATTTATCAATATTTACAATGTAATTATATACTATATTTCGTGATTTATCTCTTAGATATTTCAACAAATAATTACTCATAATACATTAAATAGTTTTTTTTTTATTTACATAATAATTATTTTTAAAGGAAAGTTGGGATAAAACCTTCATCTGAATAGCAAAAGGTAAAAATACAAACACTTAGAAAAATGTATACGTATTATCCGATTATTATAACAGAATAATCGTATATACAGTATATTTTTCTGTTTGGTAATTTATATGTACTTCGTCTATAAGTCAATTCTAAGTCTGCTCAGATTATTATATAATAAACGGAGGATGTATTCAAATGTTTGAATTATAAATTCAATTAATTCTTATATGTCTTATTGTATTTTCCTAAGTTAGGTTAATTCTGAACAATCTCTAATAAGGGGATATGAGGAATTTGTACTTTTTGTAAAGAAGTTTTGATTTTGCCTGTTAATGAATTCGGAAAACATTTCGTATCCTGTTTCGTAATGTAGTTCACGTGTCGAGTATCTCCAAGGTCCAAACTGGGGAACCATACGACAGAATTGGTCTAATGACGCATTTGTACAACAGATTTTTGTTTTTGATATTTAAGTATTAACGACGGTTTAATAAAGGCATGAGAGCTTTTAAACATTTCGTAGCTTTATCGCATGCATACCCAGCAAAATGTTCGATGCCAAAGATGCTATTCAAGAATGGGTGCAAGTGAAATGGAATGTCATTTTTTCAGCATCTTCACTCATTCTTTCTACAAGAGCGTGACCCCCAAAAGATGCAACTCATTTTCAGATCCCAAGCATGTCATCTTTACTAACTTGATGAAATGGCATCTTCAACAATTCTTTGGCATGGCATCTATACCAATCCTTTGGCATGCCATCTTAACCAATTCACAAGAATAGCATTTTCACTAATCTATGGCATGTCATTTTCACCAACCCTTTGGCATGTAATTTTCACGTCTTGTTCGGAAAATGGAAAATGCTGTATTGAAAAATGATTTTCATTTTTTTTTTATTTTATTAATTCAAAGGAATTAATGAAATAACTATAATTTATTTATCATCATAAAGTTTACATCTATAATTGCAGTTTGTTCTCGTTGTTGTAACAGTAGTTAATATGTTTGCATTCTCATTTTTCTGCTTAATCTGACTCTGGGTCTTATCAGGATTGGTAGGGCAATTGAAAAGGAGCAGTGTGCTGTATGCTGGGCAGATGTTTTCCACGGTGTCATCAGTACTTGCCCTATAGGAATTTTGACGTCTGCACCATCTCGAGCGTATTGACCCAAAACTACTCTGGTTTGTCCTGACAGCTGGCGCTTCTCAGCTGAGATAGATGGTGGATGTTCTCCAAGGACCGCATTCACACGATAACTGTTTACTGCATCTGCGACTGCATTCTTTTGAATGCTACTTAAACCTGGTTGAAAGGCTTGTTGATCTAGAGGTTCTCTCTTGTAACGTTACACTTCTCTTTCTAGATTATGAGCACGGCTTGCTCTGAGTGAGTCCTCTGCTAATATGGAGATGGCCTTCAGCGCAGTTGTTGTGCTGCTTACGGATCCTATGCTATTGATCGGCAACTGGAAAGTTATTTCTGATGCTGGAAGAACTATAGCCACAAGGGTCCTTGCTACGGGCGACAAAAGCGAAATCGGGTTGTAAGATTCACCTTTGCTGGCATCCTTTTCGGGCTTCAGTAGCTGGCCTGTTTTCCAGACTTCGGGAACGATGTGTTTGGCAAGCGATAGGTTGTAAATTTAAGTGAGAAACTTGACTTCCGGCCGTCCCAGTTGTGGCAGTCTAAACACCGCCGCTGCACGCAACAGAGTTTACTTCCTCCGCAACAGGTTTTGATTCATCTTACAAAAGGATTTTAATTCGCAGTGCAGTGCAGATTTCGACATTGACTCCAACTGCAGATTACTATTTCGTGAATTTTATTTTATAACGTTTTGGAAATTTTTGTTGTTTTGTAGGGATTTACACATCGACTTGTTGAGCAGGGTTCTCTAGAGCATTCAAGGAAACTTTTATAATTGGTATGTTCCTTTACTTTTAAAAATGGTAATTGTTGCAAAAATGGTAAAAGTGGTGAACTGCTCTCATATAAATTGTATGCTTTTAAAAGTAAGGAAACACTTTGCGGGTAAAAACTGGTAACCTCAGGCATGTAAAGGAACACGACTAATACCAAAGACTGCAGTCCGACTTTACTTTTTGCTCAATGATTGGGACTTCCTAGCATAATAAATCTTACATTGCTTTAAGCGTATATATTTAGATAAAAAAAAGAATATATACATGTGTAAAAATAAAAACACAAAATTCATCTCTATTGGAACGATGAAATGGGTTCAAATGCTAAGGAAAAGATCGGATCTACCACGACTTCCTTTGAATTGATGCAAATGCTGATGAAACGATCGGATCTTTCACGACTTTCTTCGAATGGTTTCAAATGCTGATGAAAAGATCGGATCTTTCACGACTTCATTAGAACCAATGCACAGTGAAATCATGGCATATCATAGAACCACTTCCATAAAATTTTGCTGGGTATTTGACATGTTTTGCAAATAATAACTTTTTATCAAGAATGACTCCAAGGTATTTAATTTGATTTTGTGTATGTATGTTTTGATTGAACCAATTGGGAGGCCTCATTGGATGTCTTTTTGGAGATTTATTGTAGGGAAATAAAATTGCTTGGGTCTTTTCTTCGTTAATTTTGATTTTCCATTTGTGGAAATATTTGTAGCACGAGATCATACTTTTCTCCATTTTCTTTAGTAATGCGCTTGTGAGCTTTCTGGAAGAAATGAGCACCGTGTCGTCCGCATAATAAGCCACATCGAAACAGTTCAGGGGTTTAAAATCAGCAGTATATAAAGAGTAAAGGAGTGGTGAGAGAATAGAGCCTTGAGGCAAGCCCGCCGGTATTATTTTTGTTGTTGAAAGTTCATTTCCTGAAACTACAGTAAAACTCCTATCTTCGAGGAATTCTGTAATATTTTTGCATATATATTTCGGCATTTCATATGACATTAATTTATAAATAAGTCCTCGGTGCCAAATGCTGTCAAAAGCCTTTTCAATTCCCAATGATATTATTCCAGTCGTCCTTTTATTACGCCTGTTTGATATAATTTTGTTTTTGGGTGTACATAGTTGATTTCTCTGGGAGATTTTTTAATAATATGTTGGGTATATTATCTAATCCTGGCGATTTAGTAGTTTTTAACTTAGATATGACATCATATAATTCGACCAGAGTAATATACTCGGCTCCTTCCACATTGGCTGGTTCATTTTTCAGGTTCTCTACGGTTTCATCATCTTACAAGAGCCTAATACAATTTTTTTCACCACAATATTTGTTAGCAATGGACACTCTTGGCCTTTATTTTGAATTATATTTGGTTTATAATAAAAGTTTATCGCGAAAAACAAACGATTTACGTAAATTTATAGAATGGTTCTATTCTGGTGAACCATGTAAACATGCTAAAATATGCATATATTTCCATAAAGCGAGTAAAAAGTACCGTTGTAAGGCATATGTGAAACATGTTAGGTATTGAAAATTTCGGCGTCAATTCCTCTCCTACCGTTAGATATAACGGTATTTGTAAACTTGTAAATACAAAAAACTTAAGGTAGGTTGCACAGCATGGCACTAGGAAGCAAAATATCATCAACATACACAAGGAAAGACAAACTGTCCGACACTAAAATACACACAATAACAACATACAGCATACATGGAAGGATACACTGCATGATGCGATCATTCACTTTTCAATCTTTACAACATTACGATGGAAATGTGACCAAGTAACAAATATTATGACGATATGCAAACAAGTGGATTGGGGAATAATCAAAAGGTCACAATGCATATTGAATACTAATGATCACCTGTATCCCTCCACTCATATTATTTTTCTGAACATCGGCATAGGTCAACACGTATAAAACTGAATTGACAGCTTTACGATCTTTGACCACACCTGCAAGTCAGCATAAGCCAGCAGAAGTCAGCGGAAGTCAACAGAGGCTCCCATAAATCACTTTTTTGATATCTATTTCATTTCAAGTCAGTGCCTACTAACTTTCCACCTGAAATTGGTAGGTATATGTACACATTTGTAGGTATAGACACAAAAAACGGTACCTCCCAATTGTCGGTATACGTCCATGTCTACATATAGCCCCCCCATAGAACGGTACCCCCGGTTTTCGGTATGTTGAAGGTTGTACTATGGGATACATCATAATGACTGACAGTTGGTAGTTAGTCTTCGTTGAGGTATAAAACATTCCACTTTAAATTTGTCGGTATAGGTCCACGCCTTTATGTAGTCCCCATAGAACAGTTCCTCCCGATTCTCGATATTTTGAATGTTGTAGCCTCAATTCCCCACTGAAATAGCTGATATTTGGAATTAAATCGTTGATAGGGGTACGAAACATTACACCCGAAATTTGCCGGTATAGGTTGACGTCCTCATATAGCTCCCACAGGACGGTGCCTCCTGATTTTCGGTATTTTGAAAGTGTTGGCCTCAATATAACATCTATATGACTGAAATTTAGTATTTAAACTGCCATGGGTGTATAAAATATTGCAGAAGAGAATTATCAGTATAAGTCTATATTTTCAAATAGCACCCATAGAAGCGTACTTTCTGTATTTTGAAGGTTGTGCCATCAATATTCCACCGAAACGGATGAAATTTAATATTTATTCTCCTTTGGTGGTATAAAACTTCCGATCTGTAATTTTCCGGTATTATACCATGTTTTTATATAGCCCCCATAGAAATTCCCTCCCAATTTTCGGTCTTTTGAAAGTTTTAGTCGCGTTACTCCACGGGAATAACTGAAGTTTGGTATTTAGTCTTCGCTCGATTTACGACACTTTCCTCCAGAAAATTATCGATGCAGGTGCGGCCGAACTTAACCCAGTTCTTACTTGTTATTTACTCAATAAAGCTTCTGCTTTTATATTCTTTATTTTTATTTATTTTTCGATACGCAATTTCGGCATATTTACTAATTGTTTCCATCGATTTCTCTATAAGAACAATTATTATAGCTCTAAACATCGATTTTCATCATCTTACAAGACCATAATACAATTTTCCACCCCAATATTTGTTAGCAATGGACACTCTTGGCCTTTATTTTTAATTATATTTGGTTTATTTTAAAAACAATCAATTTACGTAAATTTATAGCATGTTCAGTAAATACAGAACATTTAACACGCAAACTTGTTGCAAGTTTGTTCAGGGGCCTAATTACGTTATTCAATTCTATCGAGTATTTGCTCGTGAAAAAGATTTTGGCACGATAAAAAAGCGGCAGGACGAGATCTATCGAAATCGTTGCTCGAATGTTACGATATTAACCGATAACCGAACTATGCAAACCTATGTTTTCTTCAGGGAATATTACGAAGGTGGATGGCAAAAAAATGTGTTGATTTGAAAGCAAAAACTAAAAAACAAAATTATTAATGAAAAATGTAAATATTTGTGGAATTTGTTGAACTATACATTGAATAATAATTTCGGAATAAAGTTGCGCTAAGAAAAGAAGAAAATTTTTAATGCTTGCAAAATCTTTTTGACATGGTTGTAACAGATTGCTAATACATCTACCTTAATAATTCTCTCTCAAAATAAATGAGTGAGAGTTTGGTGGGTGTTTTACATTAGCCTCTCTGAGAAAATATTTCCTTTGGTAAACATTGGGGGATGAAATGTTTAAAATGTACTTTACCTATAAAATAAAGGGTATTAATACTAAATCCTTTTTTACTGTTTTGTAGAAATACTTATTTTTTCAACTTATTTTTAACGACTGCAAACGCCAATTTTTTGTTAATGATTGTATGCATTTTAATTCTAAGTTTATCACAACATCTCAAAACGACTGCAAAGGACTTTTCCCAATTACTATTGTTATATTGTGAAAAAAAAAATGCTGCCAATTATTTACTAAATCCTTTTTCATCTATAAAACGATAACGAACAACAACTTTTACATTTTTTTTACATTTTAAACACTTAATTTGTTTACGATAGGCAATTTGGCCTATTTACATTTTAAACATTTAATTTGTTTACCATAAGCAATTTGGCCTCGAGAAATTACTCGCAAATTTATGTTCAATTACTCGATAATTTTACTCGGTAACGAATGTCATCCCAACTGTGAGTACTCGGGTCGAAACAGCTCGACATCGAAACACATAATTAGGCCCTAGATTTACAAATATTCAAATTCGTAATGAATACTATCTACTTACATATGTTATAAAAAAACAACAACTTTGTTTTCAAATATACTTTTTACTTTAATATTACAATAAATAATAATGGCATATAAGTAGATGTCATGGATAATTGGATTGAGCTTCTCGCAGCTCTTCTATAATAAAAAACAATTCACTAACATGATTATAGTTTCTGCGTTGACGGGATTTTAACAAGAACTTTAACCGATCGGCCAATAAACGTACTCCGGTTTAGTTACATTTAATCTTATTAGTCCTTTACCAGTATGAGTACCGTCAATTAATTGCTTTATTATCTGTGTGTATTTATAACCTCTGTTGGATTTTATTCTTTCATCAGACCTATATCCCACTTTATGTGCGTTTGAGCCCAATAAAATTTTTTCATATAACATATGTCCAGTTTAGATTAATCGTAGTTTGTAGGCTTTTGATGAAATAATAGTTGAAACAAGCATGGTGTATGTGCCCAGGTATGATTTCCTATGATAATTTTTTCATCATTTACTTGTAATGGTTTATATCCATATTTCCAGTCACCATTTATGTCTTTATGTGGTCCATACACAGTATCCAGATTATCGTTTTCAGACATTTAAGAAAGAGTTTAATTTTCATCATCATTTTCTAAATAAAATGTTTCTTAATTTGTGTCATCATTTTCAATGGGATGATTTTGGATATAAAATAGTTGGTACTCGTCGCCGTATGGATTATTTGGTTTTAAAGCCTAGTCTTTCATCTTTTCCTTAAATTCCTTGGTGCGAACGCTAGCGTATTTAGTTACATTTTCACGTTTTCCTTTGACTAATTTGTTTAATTCATCTGTTATAGTTTTAAATTTGTTTTGCAGTTCAGTATCTCTATCCTGTTCACACCTTTTTAGGCGTTGAAATTTTCTCTTCAATTCATTCCGGATATCAACTAATTCTTTCAATACTTTTTACTGATCCTTGCATTATTTCATACTATTGAACATTATTGTTCACTCATAATAAAATTTTTGTATTAATTATGATGTAAACATACAGAAAACTCTTATCAAACCATGTTAATATTTCCCTGGTGTTTAGAAAAGAGTCCCAATATATAATCTTATAAAGCCTGAATGCTAAAGGTCACAATGCATATTGAATACAAATGAACACCTTCATCCCCCCCAGCCCCATTATTTTGTTGAACACCTGCACAGGTCAACACATATCAAACTAAATTGACAGCTTTAGGCTCCCATCAACCACTCTTTGACATTTATTTCATTCCAAGTCAGTGCCTACTAGCGTTCGGCCTGAAATTTGTCGGTATATGTCCACGTCTTCATGCAGACCAATAAAACGGTACCTCTCAATTTTCGGTATACGTCCATGTCCATATAGCCCCCATAGAACGGTACCTCCCTTCTTTGAAACTATAACGTTTGTGCTTTTATTTTTATTCATTTTTCTATACGCAATTTCGGCACATTTACAAATTGTTTCTATCGATTTTCATCATCTTACAAGACCCTAATACAATTTTTTCACCCCAATATTTGTTAGCAATGGACACTCTTGGCCTTTATTTTTAATTATATGTATTTGGTTTATTATAAAAGTTTACCGCTGAAAACAAACGATTTACGTAAATTTATAAAATGGTTCTATTCTGGTGAACCATGTAAACATGCTAAAATATGCATATATTTCCATAAAGCGAGTAAAATGTACCGTTATAAGGCATATGTGAAACATATTAGGTATTGAAAATTTCGGCGTCAATTCCTCTTCTACCGTTAGATATAACGGTATTTGTAAATTTGTAAATTCAAAAAACCTAAAAGGTAGGTTGCACAGCATGATACTGGGAAGCAAAACATCATCAACATACAAAAAAGAATACACAGCTAAAAAAAAAAACAACACACAAGGAAAGATAAACTGTCCGACTAGAATACACACAATAACAACATACAAGGAAAGACAAACAGTCCGACACCAGAAGACGCACATAACAACATACAAAGAAGGACACGCAGTCCATAGTAGCAAACATAACAGCATACATGGAAGTATACACTGCATGATGCGATCATAACAAAGGTCTAAAAACACTCACTTTTCAATTATTACAACATTACGATGGAAATGCGACCAAGTACCAATTACAAGGGACAACGATTTCTAATAATAAGAGAAAAACTCTGGCGATCAAACAAAAAGATCCTTCAACAAATTTTTCCATGGAAAATGTCCACTAAATACAATGACAAGGGACAAAAAGAACCATAGATTTGTCATTTAAAAAAAAGGACAAAAAACATTGACGATCACACAAAAAGACTCAGATCATTTATTCGCGCTATTATGACGATATGCAAACAAGTGGATTGGGAAATAATCAAAAGGTCACAATGCAAATTAAATACTAATGATCACCTGCATCCCCCCACCCTCATTATATTTTTGAACATCGGCATAGGTCAACACGTATAAAACTGAATTGACAGCTTTAGTATCTTTGACCACACCTGCAAGTCAGCATAAGCCAGCGGAAGTCAGCAGAGGCTCCCATCAATCACTTTTTTGATATCTATTTCATTCCAAGTCAGTGCCTACTAACTTTCCACCTGAAATTTTTCGGTATATGTACACGTTTTCATATAGACACATAAAACGGTACCCCAATTTTCGGTATACGTCCATGTCTATTTAGGGTACGTGCACCAATAGTCGGCACTTTAAGAGTTTGCGTAACTTCAATCCTTCGTCATTCCGAGATAATTTGGCCAATTGCAAAATATAAAGCCTATTTGCATCGAAATTCAGTTTACTTTCCGATGACATAAAGAAATGTTGAATGACCGGCACCATTTTTCAATAGTCGGCATGACATGTTCCAACAGTCGGCACCTTGTATTTTAGTACATAAATGTTCTTTTTTATTATTTTAAATAACGATATTGATTTTAAAAAGCAAGTAAAAAAAGGTTTTGTTAACATTTGGAATTCATTTAAAATTGTTCGTTTTAGATTTGTTTTTAACATTAACTAAATGATTTGAAAGGTCTATAGTATCTACAGCATTAGTTCATCTTCCAACTAATTGTGCATCATAAAAGTAGGAAACTGTAAATATATTGCTTAAATAAATTAGTTGGTGCTATAGTCGGCAACTATTACCCAATTGCCGGCATGACACAAATGTACGCACTCCAAACCATGCCTAAAATCACTAAAAAGTCATTATTTTAATCAAACTATTTTTATTAATAATATATATATATATATATATTTTTTTTTATTATAATATATATAATATAATATTAATAATTAGACTTTATAGTATTTATTTAACATTTTTGTACAATTTTGAGCTAAGTATAACGGACAAATCCCGTCTTTTTCATCCCATGCCGACTTCTGGCAAACTTTACATTTTGTTGTCCCTAAAGTCGGCATCGGCAAATTTTTTAATAATTTGTTTTTCTAAAGTGTTCTTTTGACTATTCTCTACGAACGCAACAACAATTTTGCAACACTAATTTTTTCTTAAGAGACATGCCTTTTCGGCTCAATGAAATTTTACACAGAGTTAGCTGGCAATATTGTTGAAACATTTTTAAGATCATTTTCATATTTTGTTATAGTAATTCTGAGTTATTTGAATTCAAATACAAAAGGTGCCGAATACTGGTACATGCCGGAGTTAGGAGCACTTACCCTATAGCCCCCATAGTACGGTACCTCTCTTCTTTGAAACTAAAACGTTTGTGTTTTTATTTTTATTTATTTTTCTATACGCAATTTCGCACATTTACAAATTGTTTCTATCGATTTCTCTATAAGAATATTTATTATAGCTCTAAACATCGATTTTCATCATCTTACAAGACCCTAATAAAATTTTTCACCCCAATATTTGTTAGCAATGGATACTCTTGGCCTTTATATTTCCATACATCGAGTAAAAATTACCGTTATAAGGCATATGTGAAACATGATAGGTATTGAAAATATCGGCGTCAATTCCTCTCCTATCGTTAGATATAACGGTATTTGTAAATACAAAAAACCGAAAAGGTAGTTTGAACAGCATGGCACTAGGAAGCAAAACATCATCAACATACACTAGAATACACAATAACAACATACCAGGAATGGCAAACAGTCCGACACTAGAAGACGAACACAACAACATACAAAGAAGGACACACAGTCCACAGTAGCAAACATAACAGCATACATGGAAGGATGCACTGCATGACGCGATCATAAAAAAGGTCTAAAAACATTTACTTTTCAATCTATAACAACATTACGATGGAAATGCGACCAAGTACCAATTACAAGGACAACGATTTCTAATGACATCAGAAAAACTGTGGCGACCAAACAAAAAGACCCTTCAACAAATTTTTCGATGGAAAATGTCCACTAAATACAATGACAAGGGACAAAAACAACCATAGATTTGTCATGTTAATAAAAGTACAAAATACATTGACGATCCCACAAAAAGGCTCAGATCATTTATTCGCGCTATTATGACGATATGCAAACAAGTGGATTGGGGAATAATCAAAAGGTCACAATGTTTATTGAATACTAATGAACACATGCATCCCCCCACCCCCATTATTTTTTTGAACATCGGCACAGGTCAACACGTATCGAACTGAATTGACAGCTTTACGATCTTTGACCCTGTAAGTCAGCATAAGCCAGCAGAAGTCAGCAGAGGCTCCCATCAATCACTTTTTTGATATCTATTTCATTCCAAGTCAGTGCCTACACGTCTTCATATACACATATAAAACGATACTTCCCAATTTTCGGTATACGTCCATGTCTACATATAGCCCCCCATAGAACGGTACCTCCCGGTTTTCGATATTTTGAATGCTGTAGCCTAAATTCCCCACCGAAATAGCTGATATTTGGAATTAATTCGTTGATAGGGTACGATATTTAGAATGCTGTAGCCTCAATTCCCCACCGAAATAACTGATATTTGGAATTAATTCGTTGATAGGGGTACGAAACATTACTCCCAAAATTTGAGATAGCTCCCATAGGACGGTATCTCCTGATTTTCGGTATTTTCATTTCATTTATTTCATCTATCGAGATAAACTCTTACAGACTACTTACAAACACTATTAATATAAATATAAATAAATTAAATGCTTTATATTAATATTTGAATATTATTTTTTTTATTCCCTAGCATTCCGACAAATTTAGCCTTAAAAACAATCACAGACAAATGGAACATAATTAAAGAACACACAAATATACCAAAGGATCTCTTCATTGAAATACTGACTCTTTGTATAAAAGAATCAAGATATTTTATGTATGATGACAAGGTGTACCAACAGCTAAAAGGTCTTCCTATGGGATCTCCAGCGTCACCGATTATTGCGGATATTGTAATGGAGGAGTTATTGGACGCTGCAATGGAGAAATGGACGATAAAACCGAAACTACTAACGAAATATGTGGACGATCTGTTTTGTATTGTGAAGAAAACAGAAGTTGAAAACACTTTAAATGTATTGAATTCGCTTGATAAGCATGTACAATTTACCCACGAAACAGAAGAAAATGGAAAGATGCCTTATTTGGACGCCATAATAATCAGAAAGAACAAGAAATTAATATTAGATTGGTACCAAAACGGACAGCATCTGGACGATTGATCAATTTTTACTCTAAACATCCCAGACGAATAAAGATAAATATCGCCATTAACTTCATTAAGAGAGTTTATAATATAAGCGACGAACAATTCCACAAAAAGAATGATGAACGAATACGAAATATTCTAATTAAGAACGATTTCCCAAAGAAGACTATTAACGAGTTATTTAAACATGCTAACAAGACCACTAAAGAAGAGAAAGTGGAAAAACTATATAAGCCAATCACGTATATACCTGGACTTTCGGAGAGACTTTGCAATTCAAACATATACAATAAGGATACCTACCAATTAGCTCTAAAATCAAAAAATAACGTTAATAGCCTATTTAGTAGAACAAAATAAACAATAACGATAAGTAAGTATAAGATAGGTTGTAAAGGAGACGGAGCCAACATATGCCAAAAGGTATATGTTGGTACAACAAAGACTAAACTTAAGACTAGGTTATCAGGACACAAATCTGATCAGAGAACGGACAAACCACTTGAACAGAAGACGGCGCTTGCAGCACATTGCACTATGACTGGGCATAAACCAAATTTTAATGACGTTAAAATATTGACACAAGAAAATAATTACAAGAGAAGGTTTACCTAAGAAATGTTAAATATAATAAATATTCCAAACGAAAAAAGAATGAATTTTAAGACTGATACGGACCATTGTGCACACATTTATAGAAACTTAGTTCATAAACATAAACGGACAAAAGCTTAGTTTAGCATAGACGGTGTAAGAAACCTGTTGCTTTTCTCAGTAAAGTAAGAATTTTTCGTGTTAGTACGATTTTCCATTTGTTAATATGTGTTATTTTTAGTATTTCCCTGAAGATGACTGCAGATTGCAGCCGAAATATTGGAAAATAAAGAAAATAATAAAATATACCAATTCTTTTATTGACCTTAAGCCGAAATAAACCAAACAAAAGGATAAAAACAAAACAGGTCAACAATAACAACAACACAGTATTTAAATATTATCTATAATTTCAAGAACAGATTTTAGGAGGGTTGGCGTTTTTTATTTGGTATGCGACTTCTATTTTGTTTTTCAAAATAGCCAGGCTTAATCCCATAGTCGTTGTTTTAATATTTTATTAAAACAACTTTCATTTATTAGTGGGAAAAAATTGGCGATATTTACCAAGGGGTAAGGCAGGGAAGACTGTAGTTTCAGATTTCGCCACAGATCTTCATCAGTTCCCTTGTTTCTTGTTTTTCAACAAGAAACTTTTTATACCCAAGTGTTAATTGCCCGTTCAAATAGATACGTGTGCAAAGAAATACTCTGATCGAGAATTTCTTTGGTACTACCTAAACTCGAGCAATTTCACTTGCAAACAAATCCAAATCTTTTCCACTGCTATGCGTTCGTTGATTCTCAGCGAAAAACACATAACTAATTTGTTGGTATTGCATACTACAGCAATAGACAACATTTCGACGGTGCCCGGTCTCAGAATTAGGAGGGTTGGCGTTTTTTATTTGGGGTGCGATTTTTTAAACATTATTTTATTCTGATCTACGTCAACAAAATCGGCTACACTATTAAATAGGAGTAAAAGGTGTAAACATCGCGTTAGGGGTTCATTCATCCCATAGTTTGTTCTATGATAATGTATGGTAAATAAGTGATTATTTCTTAGCCGACGAGGGGGCACATATGATGGGAAAATATTCAATATATTAGGAGAGTCTATATTCGAATCTAATATGTCTTTAACGAATAGTATACTCTGAAGTTTTCTACGGTTTTCAAGACTCACAACTCCAAGCAAATGGCAACGAGTTTCGTATGACGGCATAGTTTCAAACGAAAATTCATTTCGTAGAACATTTCTTGTAAATCTCTTCTGTATTTTTTCTGTACGGTTTACAGCGACAGCGTAAAATGGACCCCAAATAAGGCTTGCATACTCCAGGTGGGATCTTACTAAAGTCTCAAACAAAACAATTATAATTACATAATTGTTCCACAAACATCCCATAAGGGACAAGGGAGACTTCTCGCATATTAATGAGTGCACCCTGATTCATATTAGCTCAATGATATGGGACCTACAATTTATCGCCGAGTCCGAACGGCGTTTCTAAGACAACACTTTTGTAGAGAAGTTTTACATGGCTGAAATACTCAGGAAATATCGTTAACATTACTGAGGGGTATTTTGCCACCGTTGAAAAGTGTTTTTGATGTTGCCTGGCCGATTTTGATGAAATTTGGAATGCGTGACTGAATTCGATCTATAGATAAATGTGCCAAATAATATCGAAATCGGTTCAGACCTGGATGTAGCTCCCATATCTATTTTCGGCCGATTTGACGTATTTGCTGCACCAAACACGCTATATACCACCGAATTTTCAGATTTGGATAAAGCTCCCATATATACATTCGCCCGATTTCACGTATTTGCTGCACCAAACACCCTATATCTGCCAATTTTGATGAACTTTGGAATGTGTGACAGCATTTTGTCTAGTAATAAGTGTACTATATTATATAGAAATTAGTTCTAATTGATATACATATATCTCCTATATTTTACATATTCACTGTGGTGTAGTGTATCATGTAGTCGGCCCTGCCCGACAATAATCCTTTCCTTACTGGTTTTAAATTTGAAAATTGTTTAGAATTTCTTTTTTAAAATCAAATTGCGGACTTGCTTTAGATATTATGTTATCAATATGATCTTTAAACATTAGAGTGCAGTCAAAATAAACTCCCAGATCCTTTATGGAATTCTCACGTGAAAACTGCAACTGATTTTCCTACTTATAGTTGTATAAGATTGGTAAAAGCTTGTGTGAAAATAAAACGATTTTGCACCTGGAAAAATTTAAAAAAAGTGGTTATATTTGCACCACTAAAGTAAAGATTGGATTTAATTTTCGAAAGCCAAACAGTCAGACATTGAGTTAATAACACTAAATATATTTAGGTCGTCGGCATACAACACAAGTGAGCAAAGGCTACAGTCGGGACGGGGCTGACCATGTGATACCCTACACAACTACCCCTATGCGTAAGCTTTTCACTGGTAAACATTTTTTTTTTGGGAATATAATGCGACTACCACCAAATATAATATTCCCTTTTTCTCTCTGGGACCCCCATAAGCAACCAAAATTTCGTGACCATCCGATCAAAATATCGACCACTATTGTGGAATCTCCTTTGTTTGGCCACCTTCGCCAACTACTTTACTCCAAGGTAATATTTTATTCTAATAGGCTTTAACGTTGGAATACCCCTACTAGAAGCCGATGTATTCACAAAGAATAAAACTTTGAATTTGTCTCCACATAAGTTTTCAGCATTGAGACCCCTAAATATTATCCGACTATCTGTGGGGCCACCATCAACCCCAAAATTTAGTGACGATCCCATCAAAATTGCGACCTGTAGAGCGATTTCGGGAAAAAATGAAAAAATGGATGTATTGCCGACTATTGCTATACATCCGTTATTTGACCCCCTACGCCAACCTACTATGCATCATTGTAAAGATGGGATTTTCTACTTTCATACCCAGGCTTTGCTTTTGGAAAGTCTCCATCCAAATCTGTGATATTCGTCATTATGACTAAAATCGCAAAATTGAAAAGTTGGGTTGTATGTGCGACTATTGTGATATCTTCGTTGTTTGATCACCTACGACATCCTACTTTACGTCGTTAGAAAGGCGATATTTTCTACTTTCATTAGCATTTACATTGTAGATGCACAGATATTTGCTTTGGAAAAAAACGTTGACTTTTTCTCCAAATAAGTTTTTTCCCATTCCGAGCCTTAAATATTATCCGAGCATCACTAAAATCAATAGGCTTCTTCCCCTCCGGGACCCTTATCAACATCCAAAATTTGGTGACGATTCCATCAACATTGCGACCTGTAGCGTGATTACAAGGTTAAGATGGACAGACGGACGGACACACATAGCCAGATCGACTCAGCTCGTCGAGACATTCATGAAGGCAAACTTGTAGCTCTTGTCATAAAGAACATCAATTCTGGACAAATGGAATCCACCAAAACTCATTTTAAAGGTCAAAATCGCCAAGGTCAAACCCCTAGAAAAAGTTATAGAAGATGATGAAGATGAGGTCTGGTGGATTTCATGTGTCAAGAATTTATATTTTTTATGACAAGAGCTACAAGTTTGCCTCCATGAACAAATTAAAATTCTTTGCGGTTTAGAAGATATGCGCCTGCCAAAATGCTCACTTTTGACTTAATTTTTCAAGGATATTTTTGATGTCCTTTTTATCCTGGAATGGAATAATTGATAATAATAATATAAAGCCTATACTCTCCTCTTTAATATGACACCAATACCAGCATTGCACCAATAGTCGGCACTTTAAGAGTTTGCATAACTTCAATCCTTCGTCATTCCGAGATAATTTGGCCAATTGCAAAATATAAAGCCTATTTGCTTCGAAATTCAGTTTACTTTCCGATGACATAAAGAAATGTTGAATGACCGGCACCATTTTTCAATAGTCGGCATGACATGTTCCAACAGTCGGCACCTTGTATTTTAGTACATAAATGTTCTTTTTTATTATTTTAAATAACGATATTGATTTTAAAAAGCAAGTAAAAAAAGGTTTTGTTAACATTTGGAATTCATTTAAAATTGTTCGTTTTAGATTTGTTTTTAACATTAACTAAATGATTTGAAAGGTCTATAGTATCTACAGCATTAGTTCATCTTCCAACTAATTGTGCATCATAAAAGTAGGAAACTGTAAATATATTGCCTAAATAAATTAGTTGGTGCTATAGTCGGCAACTATTACCCAATTGCCGGCATGACACAAATGTACGCACTCCAAACCATGCCTAAAATCACTAAAAAGTCATTATTTTAATCAAACTATTTTTATTAATAATATATATATATATATATATATATATATATATATATATATATATATATATATATATATTTTATTATAATATATATAATATAATATTAATAATTAGACTTTATAGTATTTATTTAACATTTTTGTACATTTTTGAGCTAAGTATAACGGACAAATCCCGTCTTTTTCATCCCATGCCGACTTCTGGCAAACTTTACATTTTGTTGTCCCTAAAGTCGGCATCGGCAAATTTTTTAATAATTTGTTTTTCTAAAGTGTTCTTTTGACTATTCTCTACGAACGCAACAACAATTTTGCAACACTAATTTTTTCTTAAGAGACATGCCTTTTCGGCTCAATGAAATTTTACACAGAGTTAGCTGGCAATATTGTTGAAACATTTTTAAGATCATTTTCATATTTTGTTATAGTAATTCTGAGTTATTTGAATTCAAATACAAAAGGTGCCGAATACTGGTACATGCCGGAGTTAGGAGCACTTACCCTATAGACCCCATAGTACGGTACCTCTCTTCTTTGAAACTAAAACGTTTGTGTTTTTATTTTTATTTATTTTTCTATACGCAATTTCGCACATTTACAAATTGTTTCTATCGATTTCTCTATAAGAATATTTATTATAGCTCTAAACATCGATTTTCATCATCTTACAAGACCCTAATAAAATTTTTCACCCCAATATTTATTAGCAATGGATACTCTTGGCCTTTATATTTCCATACATCGAGTAAAAATTACCGTTATAAGGCATATGTGAAACATGATAGGTATTGAAAATATCGGCGTCAATTCCTCTCCTATCGTTAGATATAACGGTATTTGTAAATACAAAAAACCGAAAAGGTAGGTTGAACAGCATGGCACTAGGAAGCAAAACATCATCAACATACACTAGAATACACAATAACAACATACCAGGAATGGCAAACAGTCCGACACTAGAAGACGAACACAACAACATACAAAGAAGGACACACAGTCCACAGTAGCAAACATAACAGCATACATGGAAGGATGCACTGCATGACGCGATCATAAAAAAGGTCTAAAAACATTTACTTTTCAATCTATAACAACATTACGATGGAAATGCGACCAAGTACCAATTACAAGGACAACGATTTCTAATGACATCAGAAAAATTGTGGCGACCAAACAAAAAGACCCTTCAACAAATTTTTCCATGGAAAATGTCCACTAAATACAATGACAAGGGACAAAAACAACCATAGATTTGTCATGTTAATAAAAGTACAAAATACATTGACGATCCCACAAAAAGGCTCAGATCATTTATTCGCGCTATTATGACGATATGCAAACAAGTGGATTGGGGAATAATCAAAAGGTCACAATGTATATTGAATACTAATGAACACCTGCATCCCCCCACCCCCATTATTTTTTTGAACATCGGCACAGGTCAACACGTATCGAACTGAATTGACAGCTTTACGATCTTTGACCCTGTAAGTCAGCATAAGCCAGCAGAAGTCAGCAGAGGCTCCCATCAATCACTTTTTTGATATCTATTTCATTCCAAGTCAGTGCCTACACGTCTTCATATACACATATAAAACGGTACTTCCCAATTTTCGGTATACGTCCATGTCTACATATAGCCCCCCATAGAACGGTACCTCCCGGTTTTCGATATTTTGAATGCTGTAGCCTAAATTCCCCACCGAAATAACTGATATTTGGAATTAATTCGTTGATAGGGGTACGAAACTGATATTTGGAATTAATTCGTTGATAGGGTACGATATTTAGAATGCTGTAGCCTCAATTCCCCACCGAAATAACTGATATTTGGAATTAATTCGTTGATAGGGGTACGAAACATTACTCCCAAAATTTGAGATAGCTCCCATAGGACGGTATCTCCTGATTTTCGGTATTTTCATTTCATTTATTTCATCTATCGAGATAAACTCTTACAGACTACTTACAAACACTATTAATATAAATATAAATAAATTAAATGCTTTATATTAATATTTGAATATTATTTTTTTTTTATTCCCTAGCATTCCGACAAATTTAGCCTTAAAAACAATCACAGACAAATGGAACATAATTAAAGAGCACACAAATATACCAAAGGATCTCTTCATTGAAATACTGACTCTTTGTATAAAAGAATCAAGATATTTTATGTATGATGACAAGGTGTATCAACAGCTAAAAGGTCTTCCTATGGGATCTCCAGCGTCACCGATTATTGCGGATATTGTAATGGAGGAGTTATTGGACGCTGCAATGGAGAAATGGACGATAAAACCGAAACTACTAACGAAATATGTGGACGATCTGTTTTGTATTGTGAAGAAAACAGAAGTTGAAAACACTTTAAATGTATTGAATTCGCTGTATTGAAATGGAAAGTTGCCTTATTTGGACGCCATAATAATCAGAAAGAACAAGAAATTAATATTAGATTGGTACCAAAACCGACAGCATCTGGACGATTGATCAATTTTTACTCTAAACATCCCAGACGAATAAAGATAAATATCGCCATTAACTTCATTAAGAGAGTTTATAATATAAGCGACGAACAATTCCACAAAAAGAATGATGAACGAATACGAAATATCCTAATTAAGAACGATTTCCCAAAGAAGACTATTAACGAGTTATTTAAACATGCTAACAAGACCACTAAAGAAGAGAAAGTGGAAAAACTATATAAGCCAATCACGTATATACCTGGACTTTCGGAGAGACTTTGCAATTCAAACATATACAATAAGGATACCTACCAATTAGCTCTAAAATCATAAAATAACGTTAATAGCCTATTTAGTAGAACAAAATAAACAATGACGATAAGTAAGTATAAGATAGGTTGTAAAGGAGACGGAGCCAACATATGCCAAAAGTATATGTTGGTACAACAAAGACTAAACTTAAGACTAGGTTATCAGGACACAAATCTGATCAGAGAACGGACAAACCACTTGAACAGAAGACGGCGCTTGCAGCACATTGCACTATGACTGGGCATAAACCAAATTTTAATGACGTTAAAATATTGACACAAGAAAATAATTACAAGAGAAGGTTTACCTAAGAAATGTTAAATATAATAAATATTCCAAACGAAAAAAGAATGAATTTTAAGACTGATACGGACCATTGTGCACACATTTATAGAAACTTAGTTCATAAACATAAACGGACAAAAGCTTAGTTTAGCATAGACGGTGTAAGAAACCTGTTGCTTTTCTCAGTAAAGTAAGAATTTTTCGTGTTAGTACGATTTTCCATTTGTTAATATGTGTTATTTTTAGTATTTCCCTGAAGATAACTGCAGATTGCAGCCGAAATATTGGAAAATAAAGAAAATAATAAAATATACCAATTCTTTTATTGACCTTAAGCCGAAATAAACCAAACAAAAGGATAAAAACAAAACAGGTCAACAATAACAACAACACAGTATTTAAATATTATCTATAATTTCAAGAACAGATTTTAGGAGGGTTGGCGTTTTTTATTTGGGATGCGACTTCTATTTTGTTTTTCAAAATAGTCAGGCTTAATCCCATAGTCGTTGTTTTAATATTTTATTAAAACAACTTTCATTTATTAGTGGGAAAAAATTGGCGATATTTACCAAGGGGTAAGGCAGGGAAGACTGTAGTTTCAGATTTCGCCACAGATCTTCATCAGTTCCCTTGTTTCTTGTTTTTCAACAAGAAACTTTTTATACCCAAGTGTTAATTGCCCGTTCAAATAAATACGTGTGCAAAGAAATACTCTGATCGAGAATTTCTTTGGTACTACCTAAACTCGAGCAATTTCACTTGCAAACAAAACCAAATCTTTTCCACTGCTATGCGTTCGTTGATTCTCAGCGAAAAACACATAACTAATTTGTTGGTATTGCATACTACAGCAATAGACAACATTTCGACGGTGCCCGGTCTCAGAATTAGGAGGGTTGGCGTTTTTTATTTGGGGTGCGATTTTTTAAACATTATTTTATTCTGATCTACGTCAACAAAATCGGCTACACTATTAAATAGGAGTAAAAGGTGTAAACATCGCGTTAGGGGTTCATTCATCCCATAGTTAGTTCTATGATAATGTATGGTAAATAAGTGATTATTTCTTAGCCGACGAGGGGGCACATAGGATGGGAAAATATTCTATATATTAGGAGAGTCTATATTCGAATCTAATATGTCTTTAACGAATAGTATACTCTGAAGTTTTCTACGGTTTTCAAGACTCACAACTCCAAGCAAATGGCAACGAGTTTCGTATGACGGCATAGTTTCTAACGAAAATTCATTTCGTAGAACATTTCTTGTAAATCTCTTCTGTATTTTTTCTGTACGGTTTACTGCGACAGCGTAAAATGGACTCCAAATAAGGCTTGCATACTCCAGGTGGGGTCTTACTAAAGTCTCAAACAAAACAATTATAATTATATAATTGTTCCACAAACATCCCATAAGGGACAAGGGAGACTTCTCGCATATTAATGAGTGCACCCTGATTCATATTAGCTCAATGATATGGGACCTACAATTTATCGCCGAGTCCGAACGGCGTGTCTAAGACACCACTTTTGTAGAGAAGTTTTACATGGCTGAAATACTCAGGAAATATCGTTAACATTACTGAGGGGTATTTTGCCACCGTTGAAAAGTGTTTTTGATGTTGCCTGGCCGATTTTGATGAAATTTGGAATGCGTGACTGAATTCGATCTATAGATAAATGTGCCAAATAATATCGAAATCGGTTCAGAACTGGATGTAGCTCCCATATCTATTTTCGTCCGATTTGACGTATTTGCTGCACCAAACACGCTATATACCACCGAATTTGATAAAATTTGGATTATATTACTGAATTCGGTCGTAAAACAAATGTGCCAAATTACAACGAAATCGGTTCAGATTTGGATATAGCTTCCACATATATTTTCGGTCGATTTGAGGAATTTGCTGCACCAAACACGCTATATACGACCGAATTTGATGAAATTTGGTTTGTGTGACTGAATTCGGCCTAAAAATGAATGTTCCAAATTATATCGAAATCGGTTCAGATTTGGATATAGCTCCCATATATACATTCGCCCGATTTCACGTACTTGCTGCACCAAACACCCTATATCTGCCAATTTTGATGAACTTTGGAATGTGTGACAGCATTTTGTCTAGTAATAAGTGTACTATATTATATAGAAATTAGTTCTAATTGATATACATATATCTCCTATATTTTACATATTCACTGTGGTGTAGTGTATCATGTAGTCGGCCCTGCCCGACAATAATCCTTTCCTTACTGGTTTTAAATTTGAAAATTGTTTAGAATTTCTTTTTTAAAATCAAATTGCGAACTTGCTTTAGATATTATGTTATCAATATGATCTTTAAACATTAGAGTGCAGTCAAAATAAACTCCCAGATCCTTTATGGAATTCTCACGTGAAAACTGCAACTGATTTTCCTACTTATAGTTGTATAAGATTGGTAAAAGCTTGTGTGAAAATAAAACGATTTTGCACCTGGAAAAATTTAAAAAAAGTGGTTATATTTGCACCACTAAAGTAAAGATTGGATTTAATTTTCGAAAGCCAAACAGACAGTCACTGAGTTAATAACACAAAATATATTTAGGTCGTCGGCATACAACACAAGTGAGCAAAGGCTACAGTCGGGACGGGGCTGACCATGTGATACCCTACACAACTACCCCTCTGCGTAAGCTTTTCACTGGTAAACATTTATTTTAGGGAATATAATCCGACTACCACCAAATATAATATTCCCTTTTTCTCTCTGGGACCCCCATTGGCAAACAAAATTTCGTGACCATCCGATCAAAATACCGACCACTATTGTGGAATCTCCTTTGTTTGGCCACCTTCGCCAACTACTTTACTCCAAGGTAATATTTTATTCTTCCATTAATAGGCTTTAACGTTGGAATACCGCTACTAGAAGCCGATGTATTCACAAAGAATAAAACTTTGAATTTGTCTCCACATAAGTTTTCAGCATTGAGACCCCTAAATATTATCCGACTATCTGTGGGGCCACCATCAACCCCAAAATTTAGTGACGATCCGATCAAAATTGCGACCTGTAGAGCGATTTCGGGAAAAAATGAAAAATGGATGTATTACCGACTATTGCTATACATCCGTTATTTGACCCCCTACGCCAACCTACTATGCATCATTGTAAAGATGGGATTTTCTACTTTCATACCCAGGCTTTGCTTTTGGAAAGTCTCCATCCAAATCTGTGATATTCGTCATTATGACTAAAATCGCAAAATTGAAAAGTTGGGTTGTATGTGCGACTAT
The DNA here is from genome assembly GCF_047663935.1 of Musca autumnalis. NCBI lineage: Eukaryota > Metazoa > Arthropoda > Insecta > Diptera > Muscidae > Musca > Musca autumnalis. The sequence goes on along the minus strand of NW_027411649.1, from coordinate 199,045 downwards.
TGTGATATCTTCGTTGTTTGATCACCTACGACATCCTACTTTACGTCGTTAGAAAGGTGATATTTTCTACTTTCATTACCATTTACATTGTAGATGCACAGATATTTGCTTTGGAAAAAAACGTTGACTTTTTCCCCAAATAAGTTTTTTGCCCATTCCGAGCCTTAAATATTATCCGAGCATCACTAAAATCAATAGGCTTCTTCCCCTCCGGGACCCTTATCAACACCCAAAATTTGGTAACGATTCCATCAACATTGCGACCTGTAGCGTGATTACAAGGTTAAGATGGACAGACGGACGGACACACATAGCCAGATCGACTCAGCTCGTCGAGACATTCATGAAGGCAAACTTGTAGCTCTTGTCATAAAGAACATCAATTGTGGACAAATGGAATCCACCAAAACTCATTTTGAAGGTCAAAATCGCCAAGGTCAAACCCCTAGAAAAAGTTATAGAAGATGATGAAGATGAGGTCTGGTGGATCATGTGTCCAGAATTTATATTTTTTATGACAAGAGCTACAAGTTTGCCTCCATGAACAAATTAAAATTCTTTGCGGTTTAGAAGATATGCGCCTGCCAAAATGCTCACTTTTGACTTAATTTTTCAAGGATATTTTTGATGTCCTTTTTATTGATAATAATAATATACAGCCTATACTCTCCTCTTTAATATGACACCAATACCAGCATTGCACCAATAGTCGGCACTTTAAGAGTTTGCGTAACTTCAATCTTTCGTCATTCCGAGATAATTTGGCCAATTGCAAAATATAAAGCCTATTTGATGACATAAAGAAATGTTGAATGACCGGCACCATTTTTCAATAGTCGGCATGACATGTTCCAACAGTCGGCACCTTGTATTTTAGTACATAAATGTTCTTTTTTATTATTTTAAATAACGATATTGATTTTAAAAAGCAAGTAAAAAAAGGTTTTGTTAACATTTGGAATTCATTTAAAATTGTTCGTTTTAGATTTGTTTTTAACATTAACTAAATGATTTGAAAGGTCTATAGTATCTACAGCATTAGTTCATCTTCCAACTAATTGTGCATCATAAAAGTAGGAAACTGTAGGGTTGGCGTTTTTTATTTGGGATGCGACTTCTATTTTGTTTTTCAAAATAGTCAGGCTTAATCCCATAGTCGTTGTTTTAATATTTTATTAAAACAACTTTCATTTATTAGTGGGAAAAAATTGGCGATATTTACCAAGGGGTAAGGCAGGGAAGACTGTAGTTTCAGATTTCGCCACAGATCTTCATCAGTTCCCTTGTTTCTTGTTTTTCAACAAGAAACTTTTTATACCCAAGTGTTAATTGCCCGTTCAAATAGATACGTGTGCAAAGAAATACTCTGATCGAGAATTTCTTTGGTACTACCTAAACTCGAGCAATTTCACTTGCAAACAAAACCAAATCTTTTCCACTGCTATGCGTTCGATGATTCTCAGCGAAAAACACATAACTAATTTGTTGGTATTGCATACTACAGCAATAGACAACATTTCGACGGTGCCCGGTCTCAGAATTAGGAGGGTTGGCGTTTTTTATTTGGGGTGCGATTTTTTAAACATTATTTTATTCTGATCTACGTCAACAAAATCGGCTACACTATTAAATAGGAGTAAAAGGTGTAAACATCGCGTTAGGGGTTCATTCATCCCATAGTTTGTTCTATGAAAATATTCAATATATTAGGAGAGTCTATATTCGAATCTAATATGTCTTTAACGAATAGTATACTCTGAAGTTTTCTACGGTTTTCAAGACTCACAACTCCAAGCAAATGGCAACGAGTTTCGTATGACGGCATAGTTTCAAACGAAAATTCGTTTCGTAGAACATTTCTTGTAAATCTCTTCTGTATTTTTTCTGTACGGTTTACTGCGACAGCGTAAAATGGACTCCAAATAAGGCTTGCATACTCCAGGTGGGATCTTACTAAAGTCTCAAACAAAACAATTATAATTATATAATTGTTCCACAAACATCCCATAAGGGACAAGGGAGACTTCTCGCATATTAATGAGTGCACCCTGATTCATATTAGCTCAATGATATGGGACCTACAATTTATCGCCGAGTCCGAACGGCGTGTCTAAGACACCACTTTTGTAGAGAAGTTTTACATGGCTGAAATACTCAGGAAATATCGTTAACATTACTGAGGGGTATTTTGCCACCGTTGAAAAGTGTTTTTGATGTTGCCTGGCCGATTTTGATGAAATTTGGAATGCGTGACTGAATTCGATCTATAGATAAATGTGCCAAATAATATCGAAATCGGTTCAGAACTGGATGTAGCTCCCATATCTATTTTCGGCCGATTTGACGTATTTGCTGCACCAAACACGCTATATACCACCGAATTTGATAAAATTTGGATTATATTACTGAATTCGGTCGTAAAACAAATGTGCCAAATTACAACGAAATCGGTTCAGATTTGGATATAGCTTCCACATATATTTTCGGTCGATTTGAGGTATTTGCTGCACCAAACACCCTATATCTGCCAATTTTGATGAACTTTGGAATGTGTGACAGCATTTTGTCTAGTAATAAGTGTACTATATTATATAGAAATTAGTTCTAATTGATATACATATATCTCCTATATTTTACATATTCACTGTGGTGTAGTGTATCATGTAGTCGGCCCTGCCCGACAATAATCCTTTCCTTACTGGTTTTAAATTTGAAAACTGTTTAGAATTTCTTTTTTAAAATCAAATTGCGAACTTACTTTAGATATTATGTAATCAATATGATCTTTAAACATTAGAGTGCAGTCAAAATAAACTCCCAGATCCTTTATGGAATTCTCACGTGAAAACTGCAACTGATTTTCCTACTTATAGTTGTATAAGATTGGTAAAAGCTTGTGTGAAAATAAAACGATTTTGCACCTGGAAAAATTTAAAAAAAGTGGTTATATTTGCACCACTAAAGTAAAGATTGGATTTAATTTTCGAAAGCCAAACAGTCAGACATTGAGTTAATAACACAAAATATATTTAGGTCGTCGGCATACAACACAAGTGAGCAAAGGCTACAGTCGGGACGGGGCTGACCATGTGATACCCTACACAACTACCCCTCTGCGTAAGCTTTTCACTGGTAAACATTTATTTTAGGGAATATAATCCGACTACCACCAAATATAATATTCCCTTTTTCTCTCTGGGACCCCCATAAGCAACCAAAATTTCGTGACCATCCGATCAAAATATCGACCACTATTGTGGAATCTTCTTTGTTTGGCCACCTTCGCCAACTACTTTACTCCAAGGTAATATTTTATTCTTCCATTAATAGGCTTTAACGTTGGAATACCCCTACTAGAAGCCGATGTATTCACAAAGAATAAAACTTTGAATTTGTCTCCACATAAGTTTTCAGCATTGAGACCCCTAAATATTATCCGACTATCTGTGGGGCCACCATCAACCCAAAATTTAGTGACGATCCGATCAAAATTGCGACCTGTAGAGCGATTTCGGGAAAAAATGAAAAATGGATGTATTACCGACTATTGCTATACATCCGTTATTTGACCCCCTACGCCAACCTACTATGCATCATTGTAAAGATGGGATTTTCTACTTTCATACCCAGGCTTTGCTTTTGGAAAGTCTCCATCCAAATCTGTGATATTCGTCATTATGACTAAAATCGCAAAATTGAAAAGTTGGGTTGTATGTGCGACTATTGTGATATCTTCGTTGTTTGATCACCTACGACATCCTACTTTACGTCGTTAGAAAGGTGATGTTTTCTACTTTCATTAGCATTTACATTGTAGATGCACAGATATTTGCTTTGGAAAAAAACGTTGACTTTTTCTCCAAATAAGTTTTTTGCCCATTCCGAGCCTTAAATATTATCCGAGCATCACTAAAATCAATAGGCTTCTTCCCCTCCGGGACCCTTATCAACACCCAAAATTTGGTGACGATTCCATCAACATTGCGACCTGTAGCGTGATTACAAGGTTAAGATGGACAGACGGACGGACACACATAGCCAGATCGACTCAGCTCGTCGAGACATTCATGAAGTCAAACTTGTAGCTCTTGTCATAAAGAACATCAGTTCTGGACAAATGGAATACAAAAAAACTCATTTTAAAGGTCAAAATCGCCAAGGTCAAACCCCTAGAAAAAGTTATAGAAGATGATGAAGATGAGGTCTGGTGGATTTCATGTGTCCAGAATTTATATTTTTTATGACAAGAGCTACAAGTTTGCCTCCATGAACAAATTAAAATTCTTTGCGGTTTAGAAGATATGCGCCTGCCAAAATGCTCACTTTTGACTTAATTTTTCAAGGATATTTTTGATGTCCTTTTTATCCTGGAATGGAATAATTGATAATAATAATGTAAAGCCTATACTCTCCTCTTTAATATGACACCAATACCAGCATCATACGACGAGTACAAGTATTTAAAATATTTTTTTGAAAAATGTTGACCTTTGAAATTTGTTTGACCTCTAAAAGGTCAAAACGATGAGAAAACGAAAAATTAAAAATGCCATTTTAATCCATTTTGCCTATATTTTCAAACGTATATAGTCCGGTTCAAGTGTAATTTTTGCTGTCGGACAGTGAAACAGTAGAAATGTCATTTATAAACAATATAAAAAGTAAAGGGTACAAATGACTCCGTTGGGGAATACCCGATTTAACTACTATGGGATTAAAATAAGAATTCCCAACTTTGATATACAGTACCCTATTAGTAATGTAAGAATCAATCCATTTCAAAAAGTTGGAATGCAAAGCCAATTTATAAAATTTTTTAATTAGAATTAAAAGCTGAATTTCATCGAACGCTTTTTTTAAAATCTGTATACAAAACATCTAATTGAAGGCCATCTTCTATTGCTTTAATACAGTGGTTGGTAAATGTAACGAAAAACCCATGCTGCTGCTGAATAGTGTTGTTTTTAAAAACATCGAAAAGTTTCCGGCTTACAATTTTGTTCAACAGTTTGGGAATGTCCGACAGCTTCATGATTGGTCGGTAATTGGTGGATAATTACTTTTCGACTTGATTTATGTATAGGCGAAATTAGTGCATGTTTCCAGTCATCCAAAAATACTCCTTCAGAAAGGGATTGAATGAAAATCGAGGTGAGGGAAATTAAATTGAATAAGCACTGCAAAACAGAAACAAAGGGGATATTGGGTCGGTCCCGAGCACTTATTAATATGCATGTGCAGCCTCGAATTGCTCACACTTATCAGCAGTATGAACAACAGACGAAGAAGCAAGGGGAACAGAGGGAGGATCCAAAACCGGTTTTTGCGTTTGTTTAGGTTTTTTCGTAGATTTATTGATGGGTTTCTTAATTTGTTCGTTGTTAGAAGCATTTAATCTGCACTCAACAGACAATATTTTCTCCTGCATTTCTCTCATTTGCAAAGAGAGTATTTCAATTTTACTTTCCGTATCATTTGAAACAACAATGCACGAGTCGCAGCGCCACAATAGATTTGGATTATATGTCAAAATTTTGATGTGATCCGACAGTAAATTTACACATTTTACATGGAAAATTCAACCGCAAACCGAATCGCATTTTACGAAATTAAAATATTAAAATAGATTATCAAAATATGTGGCTATATACCACCGAATTTGATGAAATTTGGTTTGTGTGACTGAATTCGGCCTAAAAATGAATGTTCCAAATTATATCGAAATCTGTTCAGATTTGGATATAGATCCCATATATACTTTCGCCCGATTTCACGTATTTGCTGCACCAAACACCCTATATCTGCCAATTTTGATGAACTTTGGAATGTGTGACAGCATTTTGTCTGGTAATAAGTGTACTATATTATATAGAACTCAGTTCAAATTGATATACATATATCTCCTATATTTTACATATTCACTGTGGTTTAGTGTATCATGTAGTCGGCCCTGCCCGACAATAATCCTTTCCTTACTGGTTTTAAATTTGAAAATTGTTTAGAATTTCTTTTTTAAAATAAAATTGCGAATTTGCTTTAGATATTATGAAATCAATATGATCTTTAAACATTAGAGTGCAGTCAAAATAAACTCCCAGATCCTTTATGGAATTCTCACGTGAAAACTGCAACTGATTTTCATACATATAGTTATATAAGATTGGTAAAAGCTTGTGTGAAAATAAAACGATTTTGCACTTGGAAAAATTAAAAAAAGTGGTTATATTTGCACCACGAAAGTAAAGCATCGTCGGCATACAAAACAAGTGAGCAAAGGCTATAGTCGGGACGGGACGGACCATGTGATACCCTACACCACTACCCCTCTGCGTAAGCTTTTCACTGGTAAACATTTCTTTTAGGGAATATAATCCGGCTACCACCAAATATAATATTCCCTTTTTCTCTCTGGGACCCCCATAAGCAACCAAAATTTCGTGACCATCCGATCAAAATATCGACATGTAACGCAATTGCAAAAAAAATGGAAGAATTGGGTGCATTACCCTCTATTGTGGAATCTCCCTTGTTTGGCCACCTTCGCCAACTACTTTACTCCAAGGTAATATTTTATTCTTCCATTAGCAGGCTTTACCGTTGGAATAGCCCTACTAGAAGCCGATGTATTCACAAAGAATAAAACTATGAATTTGTCTCCACATAAGGTTTTTAGCATTCAGACCCCTAAATATAATCCGACCATTGGCCACCATCAACCCCCAAAATTTCGTGACTATCCGATCAAAATTCCAACCTGTAGCGTGATTACAAAAAATGGAAAAATTTGATATATTACTGACTTTTGCGATATCTCGGTTGTCTGCCCACTGACGCCAAAAAAATCGGAAAATGGAAAGTATTACCGACTATTGCGATGTCTCTGTTGTTTGACCACCTACAACAACCTACTTTACATCAATGTAAATGTGATATTTTCTACTTTCCTTGCCATGTTTTGCTTTTGATATACCTCTTAAAGAAACAGAGATCTTCACTTTGTAATACAACGTTGACTTTTTCTCCAAAAATGTTTTTGGCCCATTCCGAGCCCTAAATATTATCCGACCACCACCAAAATTAATAGGCTTTTTCCCCTCCGGGGCCCTCATCAACACCCAAAATTTGGTGACGATCCGATCAAAATTGCGACCTGTAGAGCGATTTCGGGAAAAAATGAAAAATGGGATGTATTACCGACTATTGCTATACCTCCAACCTATTATGCATCATTGTAAAGATGGGATTTTCTACCCAGGCTTTGCTTTTGGAAAGTCTCCATCCATATCAGTGATATTCGTCATTATGACTAAAATCGCAAAATTGAAAAGTTGGGTTGTATTTGCGACTATTGTGATATCTTCGTTGTTTGATCACCTACGACATCCTACTTTACGTCGTTAGAAACGTGATATTTTCTACTTTCATTAGGTTCTGCTTTTAATATATATACATTGTAGATGCACAGATATTTGCTTTGGAAAAAAACGTTGACTTTTTCTCCAAATAATTGCGACCTGTAGCGTGATTACAAGGTTAAGATGGACAGACGGACGGACACACATAGCCAGATCGACTCAGCTCGTCGAGACATTCATGAAGGCAAACTTGTAGCTCTTGTCATAAAGAACATCAATTCTGGACAAATGACATCCACCAAACCTCATTTTAAAGGTCAAAATCGCCAAGGTCAAACCCCTAGAAAAAGTTATATAAAATGGTGAAGATGAGGTCTGGTGGATTTCATGTGTCCAGAATTTATATTCTTTATGAAAAGAGCTGCAAGTTTGCCTCCATGAACAAATTAAAATTCTTTGCGGTTTAGAAGATATGCGCCTGCCAAAATGCTCACTTTTGACTTAATTTTTCAAGGATATTTTTGATGTCCTTTTTATCCTGGAATGGAATAATTTATAATTATAATATTAATCCTATACTCTCCTCTTTAATATGACACCAATACCAGCATCGTACGACGAGTACAAGTATTTAAAATATTTTTTTGAAAAATGTTGACCTTTGAAATTTGTTTGACCTCTAAAGGGTCAAAACGATGAGAAAACGAAAAACTAAAAACTAAAAATGCTATTTTAATCCATTTTGCCTATATTTTCAAACGTATATAGTCCGGTTCAAGTATAATTTTTGCTGTCGGACAGTGAAACAGTAGAAATGTCATTTATAAACAATATAAAAAGTAAAGGGTCCAAATGACTACGTTGGGGAATACTCGATTTAACTACTATGGGATTAGAATAAGAATTCCCAACTTTGACATACAGTACCCTATTAGTAATGTAAGAATGTATCCATTTCAAAAAGTTGGAATGCGAACCCAATTTATAAAATTTTTTAATTAGAATTAAATGCTGAATTTTATCGAACGCTTTTTTTAAAAATCTGTATACAAAACATCTAATTGAAGGCCATCTTCTATTGCTTTAATACAGTGGTTGGTAAAAGTAACGAGATTAGATGCAGTTAATCTCCCCCGAAAAACCCATGCTGCTGCTGAACAATGTTGTTTTTAAAAACATCGAAAAGTTTCCGGCTTACAATTTTGTCCAACAGTTTGGGAATGGCCGACGGCTTCATGATTGGTCGGTAATTAGTGGATAATTACTTTTCGACTTTATTTATGTATAGGCGAAATTAATGCATATTTCCAGTCATTCAAAAATACTCCTTCAGAAAGGGATTGAATGAAAATCGAGTTGAGGGCAAAATAGATTGAATAAGCAGTGTAAAGCAGAAACAAAAGGGATATTGCGTCGGTCCCGAGCACTTATTAACATCCGATACATAGTAAAAAAAAAAACGGTTGGGAAATCCTCTCCAACTGAATCATCATATACCGTCGAAAAGTATGAACCGAACAGCTCAGAAATAGCCGACTCGCCACACACCGTCACATGTCCATGACCCATTGATGTAGGGATACCATTTGACTTCCGTTTTTAATTGAAAAATAGCCAAAAACTCTTTGAGTTATTAATAATTTTCGATTCCATTTCGGCAACATATTTTTTGTATAAGAAATTAGGCAAAAATTCGGATTCTCTTCTTAATCGAAAGAAGCAATCTCTATCAGCCACTGAACCGGTCCTCTTGAACAGTTTGTTGGCCTTGTTTAGGCGATTCTTTAAATTCATTAATCTTCGATTGTGCCATGGAAGATTTAAATATCTCTTTTTTATGGGGACAAACGGGTTGAATGTTTCATTCATAACATCAATGAATATTTTCGCCATGCTCATCAGATCATGTAATGGAATGTAAAAATTCATTAATGTGAATGTAGTTAGCAGCTTTGAAATCGCAATAGTATTCATCATTAATTACTGGATATCTGCGTCATAAAATGAAATCGCTATTTCCAGTGCTTTATGATTCACAGATTCTGCCGTGAGGGGAATGTAGCATCTCTGAAAGTTACAAATGCAATCATCATTAAGAAACACCAAATCCAGTATCCGGTTGATATCATTCAAAACGTTGTTATATTGGTATAACCCTAAAGAATGCATTTTATCACAAAAATAGCTTTCAGTGACACTATGTATATTAAAAGGTATTAACATTTGCTCAGCTTCGCAATGTTCCCATACTATATTGCCAAGATTGAAGTCTCCCAGTATGCAAAGGCATTGAAATTCTGTTAATGATGAAATAATTTGTTCTATATTTCACAAATGCATCTGGTATAACTCCAGTCTGCTCTGGGGTGGAATATTGCTGATGATAAATAAAATGTCTCGTTTTGGCTGATTATTTGTATTCAGCACAGTAGTACTTATACAAATTTGCTCAACTTCATCGCTGTTATAAAGGAGTTCGATTTCCATACTAACAAAATTAGAATCTACTGCTAACATTACGCCACCGCCTCTTGTAATGTTATTACTAAGGATCCGATCACGTCTAAATATTTGATAATATGTTTCAAAAAGCTCGCTAGATAATAATTGCGGTATTAACCAAGTTTCGGCAATAGCAATTATATTATAGTCATGTGAACTGCCAAAACCCAATCATTAGCTTTCGTTCTTAAGCCGCCAGCATTGTGATAATATATGACAAGAGATTTGTTATGAATTAAACGGCGTTCGATGCAATTTTTTCCCGGATTGCTTTTGCCGCTCAGGGGATCCATGTTTTTTGGTTTTGAAATGAAACGGGTAAGTTTAATTGATACAGGCCAAACATCCTTGTTAATGAATGTTCCAAATTATATCGAAATCGGTTCAGATTTGGATATAGCTCCCATATATACTTTCGCCCGATTTCACGTATTTGCTGCACCAAACACCCTATATCTGCCAATTTTGATGAACTTTGGAATGTGTGACAGCATTTTGTCTAGTAATAAGTGTACTATATTATATAGAACTCAGTTCAAATTGATATACATATATCTCCTATATTTTACATATTCACTGTGGTGTAGTGTACAATGTAGTCGGCCCTGCCCGACAATAATCCTTTCCTTACTGGTTTTAAATTTGAAAATTGTTTAGAATTTCTTTTTTAAAATCAAATTGCGAATTTACTTTAGATATTATGTAATCAATATGATCTTTAAACATTAGAGTGCAGTCAAAATAAACTCCCAGATCCTTTATGGAATTCTCACGTGAAACCTGCAACTGATTTTCATACTTATAGTTATATAAGATTGGTAAAAGCTTGTGTGAAAATAAAACGATTTTGCACTTGGAAAAATTAAAAAAAAGTGGTTATATTTGCACCACGAAAGTAAAGATTGGATCTCATTTTCGAAAGCCAAACAGTCAGACATTGAGTTAATAACACAAAATATATTTAGGTCGTCGGCATACTAAACAAGTGAGCAAAGAATATAGCCAGGACGGGGCGTACTATGTGATACCCTACACCACTACCCCTCCGATCAAAATATCGACCTGTAACGCAATTGCAAAAAAATGGAAGAATTGGATGCATTACCCACTATTGTGAAATCTCCCTTGTTTGGCCACCTTCGCCAACTACTTTACTCCAAGGTAATATTTTATTCTTCCATTAACAGGCTTTACCGTTGGAATACCCCTACTAGAAGCCGATGTATTCACAAAGAATAAAACTTTGAATTTGTCTCCACATAAGTTTTTCAGCAATCAGACCCCTAAATATTATCCGACTATCTGTGGGGCCACCATCAACCCCCAAAATTTCGTGACTATCCAAACAAATTTCCAACCTGTAGCGTGATTACAAAAAATGGAAAAATTGGATATATTACTGACTTTTGCGATATCTCGGTTGTTTGCCCACTGACGCCAACATACTTTGAATCAATATAAAGGAGATCTTTTCTTCTTCCATTGACGGCCTTTGGTATTGGAATACACCTACCAGAAGCGGAGATATTCACATAAAAAACGTTGACTTTTCTCCATATATCCGACCATCACTAAACTTAATAAGCTTTTTCGTCTGTGGGACTCACATCAACTTTCAGAAAATTCGTGACGATCCGATCAAAATTGCGACATGTAGCGTGATTACAAAAAAATCGGAAAATGGAAAGTATTACCGACTATTGCGATGTCTCTGTTGTTTGACCACCTACAACAACCTACTTTACATCGATGAAAAGGTGATATTTTCTACTTTCCGTGCCATGTTTTGCTTTTGATATACCTCTTAAAGAAACAGAGATCTTCACTTTGTAATACAACGTTGACTTTTTCTCCAAAAAAGTTTTTGGCCCATTCCGAGCCCTAAATATTATCCGAGAATCACAAAAATTAATAGGATTTTTCCCCTCCGGGACCCACATCAACATCCAAAATTTGGTGACGATCCGATCAAAATTGCGACCTGTAGAGCGTTTTCGGGAAAAAATAAAAAATGGGATGTATTACCGACTATTGCTATACCTCCAACCTATTATGCATCATTGTAAAGATGGTATTTTCTACCCAGGCTTTGCTTTTGATATTCGTCATTATGACTAAAATCGCAAAATTGAAAAGTTGGGTTGTATTTGCGACTATTGTGATATCTTCGTTGTTTGTTCACCTACGACATCCTACTTTACGTCGTTAGAAAGGAGATATTTTCTACTTCTATTAGCAGGCTTTGCTTTTGATATATACATTGTAGACGCACAGATATTTGCTTTGAAAAAAAACGTTGACTTTTTCTCCAAATAAGTTTTTTGCGCATTCCGAGCCTTAAATATTATCCGAGCATCACTAAAATCAATAGGCTTCTTCCCCTCTGGGACCCTTATCAACACCCAAAATTTGGTGACGATTCCATCAAAATTGCGGCCTGTAGAGTGATTACAAGGTTAAGATGGACAGACGGACACACATAGCCAGATCCACTCAGCTCGTCGCGACATTCATGAAGGCAAACTTGCAGCTCTTGTCATAAAGAACATCAGTTCTGGACAAATGAAATCCACCAAACCTCATTTTAAAGGTCAAAATAGCCAATGTTATAGAAGATGGTGAAGATGAGGTCTGGTGGATTTCATGTGTCCAGAGTTTATATTCTTTATGACAAGAGCTACAAGTTTGCCTCCATGAACAAATTAAAATTCTTTGCGGTTTAGAAGATATGCGCCTGCCAAAATGCTCACTGTTGACTTAATTTTTCAAGACTATTTTTGATGTCCTTTTTATCCTGGAATGGAATAATTTATAATTATAATATAAAGCCTATACTCTCCTCTTTAATATGACACCAATACCAGCATCGTACGACGAGTACAAGTATTTAAAATATTTTTTTGAATAATGTTGACCTTTGAAATTTGTTGGACCTCTAAAAGGTCAAAACGATGAGAAAACGAAAAATTAAAAATGCCATTTTAATCCATTTTGCCTATATTTTCAAACGTATATAGTCCGGTTCAAGTGTAATATTTGCTGTCGGACAGTGAAACAGTAGAAATGTAATTTATAAACAATATAAAAAGTAAAGGGTCCAAATGACTCCGTTGGGGAATACCCGATTTAACTACTATGGGATTAGAATAAGAATTCCCAACTTTGACATACAGTACCATATTAGTAATGTAAGAATGAATCCATTTCAAAAGTTGGAATGCAAACCCAATTTATAAAATTTTTTAATTAGAATTAAATGCTGAATTTTATCGAACGCTTTTTTTTAAATCTGTATACAAAACATCTAATTGAAGGACATCTTCTATTGCTTTAATACATTGGTTGGTAAAAGTAACGAGTTTAGATGCAGTTAATCTCCCCCGAAAAACCCATGCTGCTGCTGAATAATGTTGTTTCTAGAAACATCGAAAAGTTTCCGGCTTACAATTTTGTCAAACAGTTTGGGAATGGCCGACAGCTTCATGATTGGTCGGTAATTAGTGGATAATTACTTTTCGACTTGATTTATGTATAGGCGAAATTAATGCATGTTTCCAGTCATCCAAAAATACTCCTTCAGAAAGGGATTGAATGAAAATCGAGTTGAGGGCAAAATAAATTGAATAAGCACTGTAAAGCAGAAACAAAGGGGATATTACGTCGGTCCAGAGCACTTATTAATATCCAATTGTTGTAACTCCTCAAGAACTTCAGCCACTTCCAATTGCATATGTCCTAAATCCGTAACATCCGATACATTGTAAAAACAGAAATAGCCGACTCGCCACACACCGTCACATGTCCATGACTCATTGATGTAGGGATACCATTTGACTTCCGTTTTTAATTGAAAAATAGCCAAAAACTCTTTGGGTTATTAATAATTTTCGATTCCATTTCGGCAACATATTTTTTGTATAAGAAATTAGGCAAAAATTCGGACTCTCTTCTTAATCGAAAGAAGCAATCTCTATCAGCCACTGAACCGGTCCTCTTGAACAGTTTGTTGGACTTGTTTCGGCGATTCTTTAAATTCATCAATCTTCGATTGTACAATGGAAGCTTTAAATATCTCTTTTTTATGGGGACAAACGGGTTGAATGTTTCATTCATAACATCAATGAATATTTTCGCCATGCTCATCAGATCATGTAATGGAATGTAAAAATTCATTAATGTGAATGTAGTTAGCAGCTTTGAAATCGAAATCGTATTCATCATTAATTTCTGGAATATCTGCGTCATAAAATGAAATCGCTATTTCCAGTGCTTTACGATTCACAGATTCTGCCGTGAGGGGAATGTAGCATCTCTGCAATTTACAAATGCAATTATCATTAAGAAACACCAAATCTAGTATCCGGTTGATATCATTCAAAACGTTGTTATATTGGTATAACCCTAAAGAAAGCATTTTATCACAAAAATAGCTTTCAGTGACAATAAGTATATTAAAAGGAATTAACATTTGCTCAGCTTCGCAATGTTCCCATACTATATTGCCAAGATTGAAGTCTCCCAGTATGCAAAGGCTTTGAAATTCTGTTAATGATGAAATAATTTGTTCTATATTTCACAAATGCATCTGGTAAAACTCCAGTCTGCTCTGGGGAGGAATATTGCTGATGATAAATTAAATGTCTCGTTTTGGCTGATTATTTGTATTCAGCAAAGTAGTACTTATGCAAATTTGCTCAACTTCATCTCTGTTATAAAGGAGTTCGATTTCCATACTAACAAAATTAGAATCTACTGCTAACAATACGCCACCGCCTCTTGTAATGCTATTACTAAGGATCCGATCAGGTCTAAATACTTGATAATATGTTTCAAAAAGCTCGCTTGATAATAATTGCGGTATTAACCAAGTTTCTGCAATAGCAATTATATTATAGTCATGTGAACTTGCTGCCAAAAACCAATCATTAGCTTTCGTTCTTAAGCCGCCAGCATTGTGATAATATATGACAAGAGATTTGTTATGAATTAAACGGCGTTCGATGCAATTTTTTCCCGAATTGCTTTCGCCGCTCAGGGGATCCATGTTTTTTGGTTTTGAAATGAAATGGGTAATTGATACAGGTCAAACATCCATTGACAAAATGCAAACTGCTAACATCGGCATCTTTTTTACCAATTTATATCAAGAAAAAAGCTTTGTATCCACATTCAATTTCCCAGCAACGAACCTTATTACTGCCTCCGGTTCAGTTGTTGTTTTAAATTTGGATACATGTAGATATTTCATTCTGTGGAATATTTCGAAGTCATTAGACACAGCATCTCTGCCAAATACATTTCTTCTTTGTTTTTGTTTTCTTTTTCTCCTTCTCGTAACATTCCAATCATTGCGACTCTCAACGTTGCTGACATTATCGTTGAGTGCATCCTCGAATTGCTTACACTTATCAGCAGAATGAACAACAGACGAAGAAGCAAGGGGAACAGAGGGAGGATCCAAAACAATATGTATATTAAAAGGTATTAACATTTGCTCAGCTTCGCAATGTTCCCATACTATATTGCCAAGATTGAAGTCTCCCAGTATGCAAAGGCTTTGAAATTCTGTTAATGATGAAATAATTTGTTCTATATTTCACAAATGCATCTGGTAAAACTCCAGTCTGCTCTGGGGTGGAATATTGCTGATGATAAATTAAATGTCTCGTTTTGGCTGATTATTTGCATTCAGCACAGTAGTACTTATGCAAATTTGCTCAACTTCATCGATTTCCATACTAACAAAATTAGAATCTACTGCTAACATTACGCCACCGCCTCTTGTAATGTTATTACTAAGGATCCGATCAGTAGTGCGATTCTGTAACTTTTTTAAATAACGAACCGACATCGGTAGTTAACAAAAATATTCGGTTGAATTAACGAATGTGCTATTCTGTAACTTTATGTTACCGATTGTAGAAATCGTTAGCACATACCGACGAATATAGATGGAAAGAAAAATGTCAAAAATTATATTTTAAAATTTATTAATGAATTTTTGTGTTAAAAAGATAATTCCTTCGCAACTACTGAACATAAATCGTATAAATCTAGAAAAAAGGACTGCTGTTTGGAGGAATGTGCCGAAAATAAGTATCCGCAAGTACCCCAACAACACAAGGATAAAGCATCAAATGTTGTTGTTGTAACAACATATGCTGTTGCAGCATAGAAACCTACGTAGAAGCACAGGTTTGATGCTGGGTTGGCAGCCGCTAGCTATAGTTTCGGGTCGATCCGGTACGAAAGAATCAAATGTTTATTTGAGTAAAGTTAGGAGCAAAATGAACAATACATGGTTGACATAGGTTTTGGTGGTTTTATTCCAGGATATGAATAACATTTATGTAAATGCAGAATATCTCTATTTTATGGATTTAAAGTGGACCAATAAATTTGCCAACAATCTAAGGAAGTGTGCATCTATACACAGTGTGTGGTGTAGCAACAGAAGCTGCATGATTTATCTTTAATAGATGTAATGAGTGTGTGATATAGAAATATAAATGTGGTAGATCCTACATATATGTATGTATGTATTTAAGTCGCTGTTTTATTTTGTCCAATTACAAAGGTAGGATCATATTTTTCGGTTTTGGCGCTTTGTAAGGAAATTCTCAATACCGCAATTAAAAGTAGAACTAAAGGAAGATTGAGGTTGAAAATTTGAAATGATATCGTGGATCCACGATACTTCCCGACTTTCGGTATTTTGAGGATTTTAGCTACAATTTTTAACAGAACTAGCTGTAACTTGCCATTTGAGGGTCCTAGCGGTCACAACACTTCTCCACTAAATATTTTCAATATAGGTATTTTGAGAATTTGAACTACTTGCCTGTCATTTTCATTTGAGGTTGTGGTCACGAAATTTATCCACCGAAAGTTGTCAGCATAGGTCAATAATGCGGAATTTGTTTATCCACCTCAATAACATACATATGTTCAAATAAAAACGCCTTTTTTAAAGAAATCAGTTAAATATTGCAATAATGTACTGTCGTTAAGACCTAACGACTACTTTTTTTTGGTTGTTAACTTAACAATAATTTTCGGTAATTAACGACAAAATTTACCGACAAAAATCGTTAAAATTGGTTACAGAATAGCACTTACCGAAAATTGTCGTTAACTACCGACAATCGTCGTTAATTCTTTCGTTAAGGAGTTACAGAATCGCACTACAGGTCTAAATACTTGATAATATGTTTCAAAAAGCTCGCTAGATAATAATTGCGGTATTAACCAAGTTTCTGCAATAGCAATTATATTATAGTCATGTGAACTTGCTGCCAAAACCCAATCATTAGCTTTCGTTCTTAAGCCGCCAGCATTGTGATAATATATGACAAGAGATTTGTTATGAATTAAACGGCGTTCGATGCAATTTTTTTCCGGATTGCTTTTGCCGCTCAGGGGATCCATGTTTTTTGGTTTTAAATGAAATGGGTAATTTTAATTGATACAGGTCAAACATCTTTGTTAAATACCCGATTAAATAACGACTCTGGGACGCCCAAATTAGAATTGACAAAATGCAAACTGCTAACACCGGCATCTTTTTTACCAATTTATATCAAGAAAAAAGCTTTGTATCCACATTCAATTTCCCAGCAACGAACCTAATTACTGCCTCCGGTTCAGTTGTTGTTTTAAATTTGGATACATGTAGATATTTCATTCTGTGAAATATTTCGAAGTCATTACACACAGCATCTCTGCCAAATACATTTCTTCTTTGCTTTTGTTTTCTTTTTCTCCTTCTCGTAACATTCCAATCATTGCTACTCTCAACGTTGCTGACATTATCGTTGAGTGCATCCTCGAATTGCTTACACTTATCAGCAGTATGAACAACAGACGAAGAAGCAAGGGAAACAGAGGGAGGATCCAAAACCGGTTTTTGCGTTTGTTTAGGTTTTATCGTAGATTTATTGATGGGTTTCTTAATTTGTTCGTTGTTAGAAACATTTAATTTAAATGCAAAGAGAGTATTTCAATTTTACTTTCCGTATCATTTGAAACAACAATGCACGAGACGCAGCGCCACAATAGGTTTGGATTATATGTCAAAATTTTGATGTGATCCGACAGTAAATTTACACATTTTACATGGAAAATTCAACCGCAAACCGAATCGCATTTTACGAAATTAAAAGATGACAATTAGTCCGGTCAAAATAGACATTGAAATAGCAAAAATTCCCACAAAGCTGCATTTTGGTGGAGAGCTAGAGTTTGCCATTAGAAGCAACGTCCTAAAAGACCCCATCCATTCTTGAGATATAGCTGTTCTAAAAAACACATGACTTTTATGCACTTATAAGGGAAATATGCACATATTCAGACGAAAAGGCTAAAATAAGCGAAGTAATCGGGTCTGCCCCCAAAAAAATATATATTTTCTTGAAGAGCGAAATTATAGCTATCTTCTAAAAAAAAATCCAACAAAATCGGAGTGTGTTTAGTAGAGTTATTCAATGTTAGAGTCATTTTATGCAAAAATAGCCCATTTATCCCACATGCATAATCGAAAGCCCAACGGGAACGACCCCAACGAAAACTCTCCGATTTTTTTTAAGTTTTGTCCGAAGGTAGGGTTTGTTGCGCTGATTACGGAAATGTATAATTTTCAACGGTTGCGGATCCGGTTCGCCGGTTATTTGACCCGAAAGGCCAAATTTAAAAACCGGGTTAGACCCGGTTCTACTGAACCGATTACTGCAAAGTGGATATCGTTTGAAAGCTTACGCAAGTATCTAACACACAGTGTCGTTACTTTAACCGGTTCGCCTCATAATGTACTTACGCGGCTAATTTTTTATTTGACCTTTAGATCGAGATATCTCGAAAATGGTAAGTCTTTTTTAAGAATCATAAAGACCAATCTTGTAGACAATTATTGAATCTACAACTTTTACTTTAGCCGGCTTTTGCTTGGTATTACCGTCTTTGAGAAAAATTAAAAAAACTGAATAATGCCTCCAAAAATGACCTTTGACCCCGAATAACTTGTTTTGCACACATGGGATCGATGGGGACTTTTAGGACGTTGCTTCTAATGGCCAACCCTAGCTATCCACCAAAATTCAGCTTTGTGGGAATTTTTGCTATTTCCCCCTTATACGCATGTCTATTTTGACCGGACTACATGTAAAAATGCTAAAATATGCATATATGTCCATAAAGCGAGTAAAAAGTACCGTTATAACGGATATGTGAAACATGTTAGGTATTGAAAATTTCGGATTCAATTCCTCTCCTACCGTTAGATATAACGGCATTTGTAAATTCAATCTAGTTGGTTCTAATCAGATGAACGGGAGTGTATCTATATGGTCCCATGTATTGTCCAAATATAGAACTAAGTTGAAAAATGGGTGCATGTATCATTAATTTTCCGCGGTATATAAAATTATCTCGGAGTCGTAAATAAACTGAACTGGAGTCCGAGTCGAGCCCAAAATGCATGAAAGCATTTCCAGAGATTGACATTTCAGCTACTCTCTAATATTTCTAGCGGTTTTTTTGTCCTTACTAGTTATGTTGAACGGTACATTTGTATGTAAATATATAAATACTTTCTTCTATTTTTTATTTGTAGAATTTGAGTGCACCCATTATCCCGATGTATTCGCAAGGGAGCGTTTGGCAACAAAAATAAATTTGCCCGAAGCAAGAATACAAGTGTGGTTCTCAAACCGGAGAGCAAAATGGAGACGTGAGGAAAAACTTCGCAACCAAACACGTGAAGTAGATCCGGGAAGAAATGATACATTAAATATTTCCAGTATCAAAGTTTCTGACAATATATCCAAACATGAGGACATACTACCAGTGAATCATAATGGTACAAATATGTTACTATTTTTATACAACAAGAATAATAAACATAAAATTACATTTAATTTGTAGATTCAAAGCCAGCTACTTTCACTAATGCTACTGAGAAAAGCAAGGATGACTGTCAATTGCTCTACAAGACTTGTCAAAATGTTCATAACGGTAACACTGCAGAATCTGAATCTGTATCTAAAAATGCACATGTCAGACAAGATGCAAGATTGGTAATTGATAGTAGTTCCGAAAGCCCACATGAACCAGTTGTTGTGTTTAATCAAACGTCAAATGGTATTCGTAGTATTCTGACCACAAATGAATTTCCAACTGATAACCGAGTTAATGTGGATAACGTATTCGGTTCTTCAACAACTTCCAGATACTCATCCATACAATATATGCCTTTGGGCGAAATTTATACGTGAGTAATAGGATAATTCTATACTTGATAAACAACGGAACTATGTATATTAAAAAGTGCGAATTACTATGAAAATATTCGTATGTCTTATCCTGAAATTGCAGTATTGGAGAAGTCGGTCTAAGTTCGAATAAATAAACATATGGTACATCCACCACATAATGAAAGGTAACTCCTCGAAATAATCGCATTAGAATCCACGAAATATATATTCTTGATCTACATCGGTTTGGTCACGTCCGTCAATTTGCTTGTCCGTCGCTCTAGTGTTAGAGCTATTGATAATATCGATACTTTATTTTGAATGTCACTATCAATTGATAGATTTTTTCAATCGATATTATCGGGCAAAGCTGAATTGTCTAAATTTCCAATGTTTTTTTGGATACTTATCATTCCGCTATGGTATTTATTTAGAATTCATGGAAACTCGCAAACCAATGCATGGTTTACATTCGGCGTCATTTCAGGCAAAACTTGGCATGATTTCGCATGCAAAATTGAAATCATCTCATTTCATGATTTCAGCGAAATTAACATCGAAATGATATACAGCCCTGTTTTTGCCTAAAAAAGTACCAGAATTATAACACTTTTCACGTAGCAAAATAAAAACTTGCTGCATTGCTGCAATAAAGAAATTTTAATATCAACATTCTGAAAAAAGTGAGGGTATTGTCAAAAGATGGTATTGTCAAAAATTTCTTTCCCATAAAAATTTGTTCAAGTTTCTAGTTTCCACTCGGCACAAATTTCTATAGCAACAAATATGAGAAGAGGGTGTTATTCAGTGTCATTTTTATTTGAAGAGATGCGCAAGTTTTACTTGTTTTCAAAAGACGGGTCCTCATTTCCAGAACAAAAGGGTAAAAATTAGAGTTGTGTAGTTCCGGAACGAACTAGTTCAAGGAACTATTCCGGATAAGGAACTAATGGAACTATATCCGGCTATTGCTTTCATATATTTCCTTCCCTTCAAATAGTTCGCCGATAAAACAATTTTTTATTTGTTAGTACTAGCTGCTAAATTTACGATAATTTTCAACAAAAATCAGTAATATTCTATATTTCATACATTTTAAATGAAAAATTTAATTTAAAACACTTATATTTTCGTTAATGTTCGATCAGCTGCGCATATGCATCTACCTTGATTTGTATATATGTTTTAAATCAACAAAAAAGTTTTTGAGAGCCAGCAAATTGCTTGCGTTTTTATTGGTTGAGAGTTTGTTTTCCTTTTTACTTTCATAAAATGGACACAAATATGTCTCTTTCAGAACCTGCAAGAAGCTACTAATTTTTACTACGATAAAGTTGTTTTCCTTTATAATATCGAAAAAATAGTAAAAATTAATAGATTCTTGAAATTCTGGAACAGACATATTTTAAGAAGCTGCAAATGTTTTTAAACATCACAAAATACCCTATATTATGTGGAACCATTATGTGGGAAATTTTACAAAAATTGGACCTACAAAGTTGATTTGGGCGGTTTTAATGTTTTTCTTTACCAGAAACCAATACTGGAAATTTCAGATCTAGAAATATTTTTGCTACCTCTTTCCACTGTGTGTTGAAAGGAAATACTATCGATAGTTTAAAATGAAAATATCAAAACTATTGAATGTTGTGGCTATCGATAATTTGCCAGCTCTATCTATTGTCCGAACGGATTCAAGTACATTAATAAAATTTTGGTAATGTTTATTGCATTTATTTTGAATATTTTTTGAATTGAATATGAGCTATATAGGTTTACGATTTTTTATAGCCAACATACAATCTGTCAACGTTTGAAAAATTTTAGTCCCACATGATCACCGAAATTTCGTCAAATGTATATATACGTCCACATTTTGGTATAGCCCACGCAAAAAACCCCTAGTCCTATGTTCCAAGACGCTAAAAAATTTTTGTCAAAAATTTTTTATACGAGTATAGATTAGGGTGGAGCGATTTGCAAACCACCACGGGCGCCTGGATTTTCTGATTATTGGGATTGTACTGAGCAAGAAAGTCCACTGGACCATATGTCTACGGAGAAAATCGCGCCCCCGGATTTTGACTTGAAGTTTTTTTTCAAGGTTTTTTCGATATTTTGGCATATATGTAACAGCCAAACCACTGAGATTTTCGACAAAAGACAAAAATTGTAGCCAAGACAATAATTAAGAACTCTCTAGTACAGGCAGTGATGGCCCCGAAAATGTGCACATTTTTCGGAAAATATCGATAAATTACACTGTGCTACAAAATTTGACTCAAAGTCAGTGGGTGGAAATTTCCTTTTGGAGATGAAAGCCCTTGGTGAGTCTACTAAGAACTTACTTACTTACTTAGCTGGCCTTTTACAGAACATTTGTTCCATAAGCCGAACTAAGAAAAAATCTCCAATCCTCTCTGTTTGCTGCTGTATTTTCCCAATCTGGGATATGTAGCTTTGTGATATCTCGTTTCACTTGTTCGCTCCAACGAAGCTTTGGCCTTCCAGATCTGCGAGAACCTCCATGCGGCCCGTATTTATACGCCTTTTTAGCGGGTTCATCATCACTCATTCTTATAACATGGCCTAGCCATCGCAATCGTTGTATCTCGATTCGTTCAACTATATTGATGTCATTGTATAGTTGATACAGCTCGATGTTCATACGACGCCGATATTCGCAGTCAACACAGATTGGCCCGTAGATCTTTCGAAGAATTTTTCTCTCAAACACACAAAGCACTGCCTTATCTGCTTGAGCAAGTACCCATGCTTCGGAACCATACATTAGCACGGGTAGTATCAGAGTTTTGTACAGTGTTATTTTTGTTTGACGAGAGGTGGCTTTATTCCTAAACTGCTTACTCAGCCCAAAGTAGCATCTGTTAGCCAACACTATTCTTCTTCGTATTTCACAACTGATGTTATTTGTTGTGTTTATGGCGGTGCCGAGGTAGACGAAGTCCTTTACTACCTCAAAATTATAGGTACCAACATTCACAGATGGTGCGGTGTTTATGGACATATTACGCGTCGATACCATCAACTTGGTTTTTACGCCGTTTACTGCCAGACCAACTTTAGCAGATTCTCTTTCGACTTTTGCAAAGGTGTCAGTTACTTCCTTTTCCGATCGACCCATGATGTCAATGTCGTCGGCATAAGCCAGTAACATGTGGCTGTTCGTGTATATCGTTCCATTTCTTTTGACCTTCGCGTCTCGTATGACCTTTTCCAGCAGGATGTTGAATAGATCACACGACAGGCCGTCTCCTTGTCTGAAACCTCTTTTGGTAGTAAACTCTTCGGAGAGGTTCTTTCCAATTTAAACTGAGGATCTCGTCTCAATTAATGTCATTCTACAAAGTCGAATGAGCTTTGCAGGAATACCAAAATCAGACATGGCTTGGAACACCTTTGAACGTATAGGGCTGTCGAATGCTGCTTTATAATCGACGAAAAGATGGAAGGTGTCGATCTGCATTTCTTGGGTCTTTTCCAGGATTTGTCTCAAGGTAAATATCTGGTCAATGGTGGATTTGCCAGGTCTAAAGCCGCACTGATAGGGTCCAATAATTTCATTGACCATAGGCTTTAGTCTCCCACACAATATGCCAGATACTATCTTATATGCAATAGGGAGCAGACTTATGCCCCTATAATTGGAGCACACAGTCTTATCACCCTTTCTTGTGGACTGGACATAGGATGCTCACGTTCCAATCGTCGGGTACGCGTTCTTCCTGACAGATGGTGCTAACTAGCTGATGCATACACCTTATCAGCGTGTCGCCTCCGGTTTTGAACAGCTCGGCTGGTAGGCCATCGGCTCCTGCCGCCTTATTATTCTTCAGCCGGTTTATTGCTGTCCTTACCTCATCTTGGCTGGGCGGTATACATTCAATACCATCATCTGGGATTGGATCTGTGGTATCTTCGCCGTCTTCACTGCTATCGGATACCAACAGTTTGGAAAAATGTTCTTTCCATATCCTGAGCACACTATCTGTATCAGTTACCAAATTACCTTGTTGATCTCTACAGGACGATATTCCTGTACCAAAGCCATCAGTTTGATGCTTCACTCTTTGGTAGAATTTTCGGACTTCGTTTGTCTCCTGTACATCTCCATTTGTTCACACTCCCTCTTTTCCATTTCTCTCTTTTTCCTGCGGAAAAGACGTTTCTCCTCTCTCCTTTTCTCCCGATACCTCTCTCGTGCGCTACGCGTTGCTACAGATTGTAAAGTATCCCTATATGCCGCATTTTTTTCTTCGGTAGCAGCACGGCCCTCCTGGTCATACCACGGATTCTTTGGTGGAGGTCTCTGGTATCCAAGTACTGATTTTGCGGCTGTTTGCATGGAGTGGGCAATATTTTGCCATTGTGCTGATATGTTATCGGGACGAGAAGCGCTATCATTAAGCAATTGGGTCAGTTGAGTGGAATATGCTGTGGCTATCTGTTGTGTTTGCAGCTTGGCGATGTCCAACTTTCGTGTTGTGTCTGTCCGTGCTTTATTTGTAACGTTTAGATGGATACGTACCTTTGCTGCAACGAGGTAATGGTCCGAATCTATGTTTGCTCCTCGGAACGATCGTACATCCAACACGCTCGATGAATGTCTTCCATCTATCATAACGCGATCAATTTGATTTATGGTTCTTTGGTCTGGAGACAGCCAAATGCCCTTATGAATATCGAGATGCTTAAATCTGGTACTGCTAACTACCATGTTTTTTGCCGCTGCGAAGTCTATCAGCCTCATTCCATTGTCTGATGTTTCACTATGTAGACTGAATTTCCCAACTGTTTGTCCAAAGATATTCCCCTTTCCAATTTTGGCATTAAAATCGCCTAGAACAATTTTAATGTCATGGGCAGGACCACGGTCATATGTTTCTTCTAAGCTCTGTTCGTCCTTGTCTTCGGTTGGGGCATGAGCGCAGATAAAGCTGATGTTGAAGAATTTTGCTTTAAATCGAATTGTAGCAAGTCTTTCATTCACTGGGGTGAAGCTGGAGACCAGATGTTTTAACCTCCGACCAACTACAAAACCGCAACCAAACTCATGCTTTGTGTCATGGCAGCTATAATACAGTGCGTCACCTTTAGGTGTTGTTGTGACATCTTTCCCAGTCCATCGTATTTCCTGTATGGCAGAAATATCGGCTTTGTACTTTCCAAGTACGTCTGCCAATGCGAAGACTGCACCTTCTCTATAAAGAGTGCGAACATTCCAGGTGCAGATTCGCAGATCATGGTCCTTAAAACGTTTGCGGGGTTCGTCAACTTTAGAGGGGTTTGTTTTTCTTTTCTTTCGTTTTTTCATAGTAGGCTGTTTTTTTTTTAGGGGAGGGTTACTAACCCGACGCCCAAACCCAAGTTTTTAACGTTCTTATGGGTGAACGCGCGGCACATGTTAGCTCACTACCTTTAACGGGTGTTAAAGGCAGTTCCCCAGGTGACACCACGGGGAGGTCAGTGTCCACTTGAGATGAAAGAGGGACCAAGATAAATCCTGGGCTTTGCCATGTTAAAACCGGTCAGGACCGTTCCTTGGTATCTTCCATCCCCTACGTCACCCAAGTCTACTGAGACCGCAAAAGGAAATTTTCAGGATAGGTCAAAATTCTGAGATAATGTCTAACACCGGAGATTGACTCGTGCAGATTTTCTTATTAGTGGACTTCATGACGGTTTAAATTATTTGGTTGAAATTGTGATTTCTATAGCAGCTTCTTTTAATGTGAATTTGGAACGTCGTGATGTTGGTTTAGCTTGTTACATTAATAACAAGAAGCTTATTTTAGTGAAACTTAATTGTGCAGTAAATCCGAGACAAAATCATGCGGCAATATTTTAAGATTCGATCCCTAAAGGGATATAGAATAATTAATGGAGATAAAGCTTAAGCAAAAATCAGTCTGCCTGATAGTAAACAAATCATCACGTCCGATGCTACCGGTTGTTCCTTACTATTAACGAGTAATAGTTGATTTATATTTTTTTAAAGATTTTTTTTCCTACAATGTAAAACCTGTATACAACTGTAACTGCTTTTGAATTTCCATTTTGCCTCTTTGACGTTTTTCAGTTGGATCCTGGTTCTATCGTTTTATTCGCTGTCGTATACATATACATATTTGATATTTTATTGTATGATCTCATTTTTAATGTTTGCGATGAGTTGTAAAATTAGAGTGAAATATATTTACAAAGATCCGTAGTAGTTGCATAAATCTCTCGCATTTACGTTCATTGCTTGGCTCCCTGGCGGCTATACTTTTGATGTATTTTAACGAAAATCTCGGTCCAATAGTGAGTGGTAGCTTATATCTAAAGAATGTTTTGTATCTGTGTAGTAATAATCTGGATAATGCGTTTGATATTTTTGCTATTTCTGAGACATGGCTATCGTCTAATATATTGGATTCTGCTGTTCCAATTTCAAGTTGTAATATGTGCCGTAATGACCGTCAAATATGTGGTAGAGGTGGCGGTGTGGGATTATATGTTTCTAAAGGTTTTTGATACAGGTGTGTTTATAAAACGTCGGTTCAACATTGTGAACCCCTTTTCATAGAGTTGAAATTTTTAACTACAAAACTTTTTTTCGGTGTTGTGTATTTGCCTTCGGGAAATAAAGATATTTTTGGAAGCCTTCATAAAGACATTTTTGCTGTATATGTGAATATATACACTGTTGGAGAATTAAATTGCAATTTATTAACCATTCGAGTGCGCACCTGTTTCGGCCACATTGTACTACATTGAATCTAAATATTGCTCACAACTCGGTCGACATCTCTGATTGACTTCATGTTAGTCAGTGACTGCGCTCTGTTGAACTACTCAAATCAGGTTCAGTGTCCTGCGATTTCTGACCATGCTCTTATTTTTGCATCTCTCTCTATTAATTATAATCCTTTACCAGAGTTTGTTGCAGGCAAAATAGAAATCGGCTCCGAGTCATCAGATTCCCTAACAGATCGTGATTTTGGAATCGGCACCACGCGAGCTGTCTTCCACGCAGATGGGAAAACGGATGTAGTCAAAATAGAGTTAAAAAGATTCAGTATAAGATCTGAGACATATGAAAATACAAGTTTAATGAAGAATATAGGTATGCCGTCAATACCGACAGATTTAGATGTAAAATTACTCACTACTTGACAAAGCTCTTCTTCATTAATTCTGCGAAATGAAAATGACGAATCAGCATCTAGGAAATCATCAACATTAAAAAATAAATCAATAGATCCAGCAGAGGCATTAGCAAAAAACTCATTGATAGTATTTACATCAATATTCATCCCCTCATTGTTGTTACCGACACAACCATGACTTCTTAGAACCTTCCAAAGCCTAGTAGAATCCATTCTCCCATTAAGCCTTGCATAATGAATTCTCCTTTCTTTGCGTAGATTTTGCCTTGTTCCTGTACTTGCAATAGATCCGACAGTTTTGGCGAGATGGATCCCTTTGGAAAGAAAAGAAAGCCTAACACTCTACACTCTATAATCAAATTGTTATCGACAGAGGCAAGGAATGAAAATAAACCATCCCAATAATCGCGGAATTCAACAAACTCCGGTAAAGGATTACACTGGTTAACTGGACTTTTGTTTCAAACGAAGTTGCAGTTGTGCCTAGATGAAATTGGCGAGTTATTTTCAAATCCGGTCCCGGTTTTTCTCTATCAGCTCTTGTATTTGAGATATCTCAAAATCGGGTTTTACGTGTTGAACCCAGACTTTCGTTATTTTCGGATACAAACAAATATTTTTTGTGGGTTTTTTGACATTAATATATTAAGGAGATGTTGTACGCTCGATACAAATCGTTTTTTAAATAGTTATGGTGAGTATATATTCGGTTATGGCCGAATCATGGGCGCTATGAACTTTATATTATATATTTAAATACTGGACTATATAGTAGACACCCTAAGCATATCCGCATTGCCATATGGAGATCCTATGACTTCCCCCAATGACGTAATTACAGCTTAAAGTACTCAAAATAAGCAATTTTTACAAGGTCCGTCGTATATTTTCTATATTTTTTGATATGTACTCACCATAACTATTTCAAAAACGATTAGTATCGAGCGTACAACATCTCCTTAATATATTAATGTCGAAAAACCCAAAAAAATATTAGTTTGAATCCGAAAATAACGAAAGTCTGGGTTAAACTCGTAAAAACCGATTTTGAGCTATATCTCAAAAACAAGAGCTGATGGAGAAAAACCGGGGCCGGATTTGAAAATAACTCGCCGATTTGATCTAGAAACAACTGCAACTTCGTCTGAAACATTCAACTTTTTCAATTTTGTTGAGCAGTGTTATAGTTAATAGAGAGGGATGCAAAAATAAGAGCATGGTCCGAAATCGCAGGACACTGAACCTGAATTGAGTAGTTCAAGAGAGCGCAATCACTGACTAACATGAAGTCAATAAGAGATGTCGACCGAGTTGTGAGCAATATTTAGATTCAATCTAATACAAAGTGGCCGAAACAGGTTCGCTCTACAATGGTTAAATAAATTCAATTCAATTTTATTTAACTTGTAATTCAAAGCCAATCGGTCCATCAGTGTAAATTACAAAATGCATAAGAATTGCTTATAACATGTCTCAGAAATAGCAATATATATATAAGTTAATTGTATGGGGATTTACTTTGCTCCCTTCCGCACCTTTGTTGTTTAATTAAAAATCTTGTTGATTGTTTTGCGGTGCTATGCACCTCTTTATTTGGTTGCCAATTTGGAAGTGAATTTAATTGTGTCTTATAACTATAATTGAGGAGTGCTGTGGCGATCACGCCACTTGCATAAACTGCTACGTTGGCTAAATGTCGTTCCCACCGTTGAGTGGAATATGATCCTCTCGTTGAAGGTTGATTGAGTTCGCTGGACTGATGTTGTGGTGTCAGCGGAAAGTTGGGAGTTGTTTTGGTATGACAAGGTGGTGTGGTTGGATTAAGGTGTTAACTCCTCCCTGCTGAAAAATCAAGCGTCCGTTTGATTAGTAAAATGGAATATTGTAAAGACTCTTGCGGCACGGATTCCCCTGCACTGTAACAGGAGTAGGTAGTGACATCAAATTTCTGTTAGGCCCGTCATTAATTCCTGCTGTTTCAGTATTGAATTCATTCCGGACTACAATCTTGTCCGTGTTCCTGTTTCTTCTAATAGCCATCACCAATGCAACGCATATCATTATAGTCACGAGGCCAGCGTTGGTAAGTATGCTGGTTTCGAATTTAAAATGCAATCGCTCGATTCTTTGGTTGTTCCTTACATGCAATGATTTTAAAAATTCCAAAGATAAAATTTCTTCAATATCACTCCTCGTTGACACATGTTGAAGTAATGCTGGTAAAGGTTTGGAATATGCTACTTCTTTAGATTCGAATACAGAGTTGTTGATCTTAACAGAAACATTGGAATCTTATCAAATAACTACCGTTTAGTTTTTTTCAGATTCATTTACCAAAATATTTCCAGTGAAATCGTTTAACAATATTAGTCCAGATTCGACTTCTTCTATTTGCTTAATATGTTCAGCATTCGTAATAGAGCAGTTATGAGGGATATTTCTTATTAATTTTGGGATACAATTATTATTTGTCAAATTGGTTAATTCGCTGGATAGGCACAGTGTGACCCCATCAATTATGTTACAATTATTTCTAATTCCAAAATTACTTTTTTCGCATACAAGTATTTGCTTAAAGTCTAGATTTATAATGGTATTGTTTCTCTTAATAGGTTTTAAAATTAATTTTTTACAAACATTATTCAGAGTTTTTGGTATTATAATTTGGTAACTAATAAATTTATCATTACATGCTATTTTGATATTAGCAAAATTCAATGCTTCTTCTAAATTCATAAAAGGGATGTTGTCGTCGTAGAATATTTTTTCTACTTCAAGCATTTCTTCATCAGATAACATAAATGTGTTTACAATGTTTGATTTTGACAATTGTATTGAAATATTTATATTCTTAATTTTCTCTTTAATTACATCAGTTTTATATTTTTCGTTCAGGATTAGGGTGTTTTGCACATTTTCATTACTTTTGAGAGATTTCAAGATTTTATTATTTGTGATAGTGACATTGTTAACCTGTTCAATAAGTCTTTCGCTAATGATAATCTGATTATTACTATTTTCTATGACGTTGTTCATTTTGTCGGCCAAAATCTGGAAGTCGTCGTGGTCAGGGCTTCCGGCAAGCCATTTCCAAACAGTTCCTATTTCATTAATCGCCCTGGTATGTATTTCAATGTCCAGGATGCGTTGGTATATGAGTTACATGAAGTTTCGGAACGTTCGGATGTCGTTCGTACTTATTTTCCTTGCATATTTTACAGATGTTGAGCAAATTTTTTATTTTCCTCGTCATAGAAGGGAAGTAAAAATTTTCTTGGATTTGCTTTCTATTTTCGGCATTGTTCCTATGCGCTCTATTGTGAGTTTCGATTATAATTTGATTCTGTCTTTCCTCGTCGATCACGTCTTCAACCAATATGCGAGCAAATCTAATTTGAATATTTCTGAAGTAATCAGGGTACAACGCTTGAATTTTAAGCATGATTGGTTCGGTGGTTTTGATCCCATTAATGACGGTTGGATTCAAGTACTTTGTCAGTATAGGCTTTAATTCAGATTCCATTAGAATTGGTTCTTTGATCGTATGCCGATGATAGGAAGGGAATACTATCTTGAATTCATATGAGGATTCTGTGGACTCCTCGATAAGAATTTGATTTTCTAGTGTTCGGAATATTATTTCTAGATTCGCAATGTTTTCTTCCTTACTCTTGCCGAATACTAAGATGTCGTCGATGTAAACGTAACATCTCTTCCCGATATGATTTCTGAGAATGTCATCAAGTGCTCTTTGGAAGATTGCTGAAGCCTTACGTAGGCCGAATGGTAGTCGTGTGAATTCAAACTTTCCATTCTTGACGGAGAAAGCCGTTTTCTCAATGTCAGATTCTCTAAGGGGAATTTGATGAAATCCGCTCTTCAAATCTAGGGTGGAAAAATACTTTTGGTCTCCCAAGTTAGCTAAAATGCCTGTAATTTCTGGTATGGGGTACCTAGCAGGTTTTGTCACCTCATTTAACTTCCTGTAGTCAATTACCATGCGATATTTCTTTACGCCTGAGCTGTCTTGCTTTTTCGGCACTATCCATACGGGGGCATTGTATGCAGATCGGGAAGGACGAATTATTCGGTCCTTTAACATTTCTTCGATTTGCTTGTCAATTTCGGATTTCAATGCCATTGGATAGGGATATGACTTTGAATAAACTGGGTTGTCATTATTTGTTTTAATTTCAGCTTGTACTACTGTTGAATAAGTGAGCTTTTTGTTAGGGTCTGCGAATAAATTGGTATACTTATTCAGAATTTTCTTAATTTCATCCCCATCCTCACGACACAGATGGTTCAAACGTAGGTTTATATTATTCATTTCCGTTACTTTCAGTGCCTTTAAAGGAAATTTCATGTCGTTCAGTATAGTGATATAGGATCTCCACGTATAGATTATAGCATTCAAAGATTTCAAACTATCATTTCCAATTATCCCATCAAAAGTCTCTATACCAGGAAGGATATTAAATTTGAGTTTTCCTGTCCCGCAATCGAAGATGTCTATGAAGCTATGGTTTTCAATCTTAACTACACCGCCTACGGAATTAACAAAGAAAGGGGTTTTATTTCTAAAAGGATTTCTGATGAATTTGCTGTTAACATAATTTTTGTTTGATCCGGTGTCTATTAGAAATTTTAGTTCGTTACCATTTTTTGTTCTGTATGGAAAGTATGGCAACGTAGAAGCTAATCTAAAAAATTAACGCCATCGACTATTGGTTGCTGTTCCAAATCTTCTTCATACTCGTCGTCATAGCTTACTTCATATTGCTGCACTGTTGAGTCTTCATATTCATCTGGTTCATTGTCTTCATGAGCATTGGCCTAGATATTGAACATTCTTTGCTGTTTTTGCGGCTGATGAATGTTTCCAGAGTTTTGTCGTTTGAAGTTAAACTGTCTGTTGTTGCTAGTACTATTCATCTGTGGCCTATTTTGGTAGTTAACCTGTCTGGTCTGTATGGATTGATCTACATCCTTTGGGACTGCAGGTTTTGGTGGACGAGCAGGTCTGTGCCCAATAAACTGATTTTGTCCAAAATGATTCCTTTCTGGAGGTCGGTATGGAAAATTTCCGGTTGCTTGGTACTGCTGTTAGCCATTCTGAAAAGTCCGATAACGATTATCAGCTGGACCTCTGTATCTTAGTTCCCTTTGGATATTCCTGTCCCCGAATGTTAATTGAGGATAGAATTGTTTTGGGAGATTTGTTTGTAGAACTATATTTGGTTATTTTTCAGTGGCATGTTGGATGCGAACACCCAAATTCCATAACTTCAGACAGGCATTGAGTGCCTTAGGCAAACTTGTTGGGTTAGTTATACCCAATAAGCTGGGAAGATTACCGTTTAGTCCACGTACAAACGTGTCTAAAGCCTTGTCCCTGTACGTCTGAGTCAAAACTTCCAAAGCTTCACTTCCCAGCTCCAAACAGTCGATCTTGTCTAGGATCAGAGATAGGTGGTGGTAAACCTTTTCGTAAAATTCAGTAACCGTTTGACCACCCTGACATAAAACCGTCATCTGGTATTCCAGAGTCGAAATGTCCCTCTTGTCTGAGAAATGTAGGACTAAGCATCTCCTAATGGCCTTCAGCATCTCCTACTACTTTATGCCTTATCGTGTGTATGATTGCGAAGTATTTCGCAGTTCCTTTCTGAGGCTCGTAAATATTCATTATCCTATCTACCGCTTTTCTCCATGACGTGAATTAACCTGGCTTTCCTGCGAATTCCCTTAATGTCTTTACTATGTCCGGAATTCTCTCACCCTCTGAGATGTCCCCAGAGCTGAGTATGCTGATATCTTCCGTGGTACCAACATTCTCCCCCTTTTAAGATGGCTTGCCACAGTCTAAGCTATGATCCGATTCAGTTCTTTTTTTTGAGATTCAGTAAAGGGGTCTATCTTTCTTCTTTGTTCGATTTTATCTCTCTTTTGAAATATGATTTTAGTTTTTTTTTCCAAATTTCCTAGTTCACAAATATTTATTTGATTTTTTTTTTATGATTACACGAATTAATTTTATTTTATCTTTTCTTTGTTTTCACAAGTTTAATACACTTATTGCTACTTACTAATATTATTATATTCCTCATATTCTTTTTATACCGGGCGGCAGCTGGTCTGTACGGACGTCCTTTTCTCTTAGCGATACTCAGGGGCTTCCTCCTACTCGGTTGGGTCCTTGTTGGATTGAATGTTGGGCGCCAGTAATTGTATGGGGATTTACTTTGCTCCCTTCTTTGTCGGTGCTACGCACCTTTGTTGTTTAATTAAAAGTCTTGTTGATTGTTTTGCGGTGCTATGCACATCTTTATTTGGTTGTCAATTTGGAAGTGAATTTAATTGTGTCTTATAACTATAATTGAGGAGTGCTGTGGCGATCACGTCACTTGCATAAACTGCTACGTTGGCTAAATGTCGTTCCCACCGTTGAGTGGAATATGATCCTCTTGTTGAAGGTTCATTGAGTTCGCTGGACTGATGTTGTGGTGTCAGCGGAAAGTTGGGAGTTGTTTTGGTATGACACAGTGGTGTGGTTGGATTAAGGTTTTAACTTATATATAGTAATTTTCCAGAATTAGAAAGCATAGAAATGGTTTTAAATTGTTAATACCCGAATTATATAATTATTACATTATATATTCGTTATCTACAAAATAATTTGAATTTGAATTTATATTACTTTCAAGCATATTGCAAGTATCACGTATACCATTACAGAGCAAGAATATATCATCTGCAAAAATAAAAGTAGAACAAATAGCAGAATTTGTGTAAATAGGAAGGTTATTCACATAAAGGATTAATAGAAGTGGACCAAGGACATATCCTTCTGCAACACAAGACAACAAAGGTAGGCAACTAGAGTGACAACCATTTAAAACAACAAACTGGCTCCTATAATACAAGTAGGAAAAAATTAGTTTACAGGCAGATTTACAAAACTCATCTCTCAATTTTAATATAAATGAATAGTATTATGTCCCGACTTTCGCAAATCTGAAGCATTTGATTTTTAATGACATGTTCCATAATCTTAGATACAGCAGGCAAAATAGAAATTGGCCTGAGTCATCAGATTCCCTAACAGATCGTGATTTAGGAAGCGGCACCACGCGAGCTGTCTTCCACGCAGATGGGAAAACGGAAGTAATCAAAATAGAGTCAAAAAGATTCAGTATAAGATCTGAGACATATGCATATGTCATATGTATATGTCGGTATAAATAGTTTCAACCTGGCACCCAGATCCTAGTGATCTTATAAAATAGTCAGTAAACGCAGAAAGATTGGAGATAGTAGATCTTTTGCTGTAAATGCCATGTTGTTGCGGAATAATTATTGACTTGAACGCAAAATTTAATTTTTCGTGAATGATATTTTCAAAGATTTTGGAAATTACTGTAATTTTGGATATCGGACGGTACGATGAAACATTATCTTTGGAACCCTTTTTGAAAATAGGATTAATGTTTGTGAATTTCAATTTATCGGCGCTTTGTTAAACAGTATTTGAAGCGGTACAGGATTTCAAAACATTTGCACATATACCATCAGCATCTACGTTAACGGAATTTTTAACGTTATGGATACCACGAAGAATATCACTGCCAGATAATGTTATTCTGGATAAGTTGACATCAAATGAATTATGAGACAATTGACAAGAAGATCTATTACCATTGTCAATGGAAGACCTACCAAATGTTGATTTAAAGTAGTCTGCAAAAAGATTAACGATGCCCTCTGGAAAGTCCGAAGATTTCTCAAAATAGACCATCGAAGAAGGAATATCAGTACATTGTTTCTTGGATTTTATAAAACTCCAAAAACATTTTGGATTCTGTTTGACTTGACTTTCGATGCTCATGATGCATTGATTATACAGAAATTTAATCAAGAAATTAAACTCCCTGTGGCATAACTTATATTCCTGGAATATCAGCAAATGAGATGAATTTAAGTACGTATTATATAATTTATTTCGGCGATTTTTCAATTTCTTTCAATTTTTATTGTACCATGGATGAGATAAGATTGTCCTCTTCTTTTTAGGAATAAACTGGTCACAAATATCTAAAGCAATTTTTAGAAAAATATCATAACTTTCATTTGTGTTATGACCCTAGAAAGCAGATACCCAATCAATCATACTTAACGATGAAATAAGTGCAACAAATTCAGCATGTTTAAAATCAAAGCGATCAATAATATTATTTGATTTATATTTTATAAAGGAATAAGTTTGAAGTTCAATAACAATAGCTGAGTGGTGAACTGTATTGGGAGAGAACGAATTTAAACACTCATGTATGTAATATTTTATTTCTGACGGTATGAACAGCAAATCTAGTATTTTGTGCAATTTATTGTAAATGTTATTGACTTCAATTAGGTCAATGCTTAGCAATGAATCGATTAAGTCTATTTCAAAATCTTTGTTCATATTTGAAGGAGTAATATTATTACCATCATTTCTCCAAACAATATTATTTAAGTTGAATGCACCGAAAATACAGAAATGAGTGTTAATATCCGATTTCTCATGCACAGCATTAATATTGTTAATATGGCCACAATAAATTTCATAAGTACTATTTGGAGGGATATATGAAACACCAATGCATAATTTCAAGTTATTATTATATATTATATAAACAAAAAGTTGGTCTAGCAAACTATCAATGCTAACTTTATTAGATGTATAAGACTTAATACGCTTTTTAACAACTATTAAAGCACCTCCTCCGCGAGATAATCCCGTGGCTTGAAAACTTCTATCCGTACGATGGACATTAAATAAATTAACATTAAACAATTCCCCAATAAAGAAATCGGCATTTAACCAAGTCTCAACAATTATATAAATATCATAATCCGATTGATCAGAGAAGTTATATAGCAGATTGCACTTGGAACGCCTACCTGTGACATTTTGGTAAAAAACTTTTAGGCCAGATACATCAATTAATTTGTTAGAAGGGTTGCAGGTTTTCTTTTGAAAAAATAAATAGGCAAACACTAACATTTACGGGCCGCAATGTTGGTTGGTCAGCTCTGCATAAAAACTAGTTGAAACTCCAAGTTTTAAGTTGACATGTCTCAAAGTGTACACATCAACATCTTTCTTAACAAGGAGAGAACATTCCATATGCTGTTTAGGAATGTCTGAATGCTTTTCAATATACGCAATTACTTGATCTGGCGTCATACTTGTATGGAATGAAAACAAATGAAGAAATTTCTTTTTCTGCAGAACATTTAAATCCCTTGTTTCGTTCTGCCCAACAGCAATAACACGGTTTCTTCGCTGGCGTCTATGCACTTTCGTCCAATCAGTGTCATACAGGTTTGATCTAGCCTCCGACAAAGCAGTTGGGTATGAGAGGGAAGAAGAAGCATCACATTGTAAATGCTGCGACTGATGAATCTCAACAGTGTGTTGTTCAGTGATAATGTTGTTGTAATTTTGGCGGTTAACTCTATTGCTCGCATTAGATACTGATGACTCATTTAAGTTGGTGTGTTTAGGTGGTTGTTTACATATTCTTTCAAGGTTTTTCGAAAGTTCATCGAACCTTTTATGCACATTTTTCACATCATCCACAAGAGAGACTAGGGTTGCCTGTTTTATTTGTCTCAATTCATGAGATAGAGAGGAAATCATAGAGACCATATTAGCAGCAGCACTCAGACAACCGTCACAATTGAAAACAATGTTTTTATAGTTTTTAAACAGATCAATAGTTTTTTCTTTTTCTCCATCCAATTGAACGCATAAAAAATGGAATTTTGCTTCGCAAATGTGGCAAGAAATAGCATTTGATTTTGCCGATTTAAAATATTTTGCACACAATACTGCAGGTGGTGTTGTCATTGTTTCAGTTTATAATGTTCTTAAGAAAAACACAGAAGCAACTTAGATTGACGGAGCGAAATAAAAACTCGTCTGTTCACTCGAACGTTTGTTAGGCAACTCAGTCGACATCTCTGATTGACTTCATGTTAGTCAGTGACTGCGCTCTCTGCGATTTCTGACCATGCTCTTATTTTTGCATCCCTCTCCATAATTTTCTAATCCTTTACCAGAGTTTGTTGAATTCCGCGATGATTGGGATGGTTTATTTTCATTCCTTGCCTCTTTTGATAACAATTTGAATATTGAGTGTACTGACGTGGATGTTAAATGTTCTTATTTATGTTCGCTCTTCGATGAACTTTTTATATCCTACACCACTATGTGGGGAGGGTATTATAAGTTGGTTTTGGTCAAAAAGTTTGTAACGCATCGAAATAATGGTCGTAGACCCATACTTATGTATACCAAAGTGAATGTCTCGACGAGCTGAGTCGATCTGGCTATGTGTGTCCGTCTGTCCATCTAAACCTTGTAATCACGCTACAGGTCGCAATTTTGATCGGATCGTCACGAAATATTGGATGTTGATGAAGGTCCCGGAGGGGAAGAAGCCTATTGATTTTGGCGATGGTCGGATAATATTTAGGGGTCGGAATGAGGGTTAATGGGGGTCTCACATAGGAAGAAGCCTATTGATTTTGGTGATAGTCGGATAATATTTAGGGGTCGGAATCGGCAAAAAACTTATTTGGAGAAAAGTCAACATTTTATTTCAAAGCCAATATCTCTGTTTCTTTAAGAGGTATATCAAAAGCAAAACTTGGCAAGAAAAGTAAAAAATATCACCTTTATAACGATGTAAAGTAGGTTGTCGTAGGTGGTCAAATAGCAGAGATATGGCAATAGTCGATAATGCATCCCATTTTCCGATTTTTTTTGTATTCACGCTACAAGTCGCAAATTTGATCGGATCGTCACGAATTTTTTGGGAGTTGATGCGGGTCTCACAGAGGAAAAAAGCCTAGTAAGTTTTGTGATGGAGTCGGAATAAGCGAAAAGCTTATGTGGAGAAAAGTCAACGTTTTTTTCTAATGTGAATATTTCCGCTTCTAGTAGGAGTATTCCAAAAGGAAAGCCCTCCAATGGAAGATGAAAAGATGTCCGTTATATTGGCGCAAAGTATGTTGGCGTAAGAAGGCAAACAACCGAGATATCGCAAAATATATTATAAAATATAATATATCCAAATTTTCCATTTTTTGTAATCACGCTACAAGTTGGAATATTGATCGGATAGTCACGAATTTTTGGGGGCCCCACAGAGGAAGATGTCTATTGATTTTGGTGATGGTCGGATAATATTTAGGGGTCGGAATGGGGAAAACTCTTTTGGAGACAAATTCAAAGTTTTATTCTTTGTGAATATATCGGCCTCTAGTAGGGGTATTTCAACGGCAAAGCCTGTCAATGGAAAAAGAAAATATTACCTGTACATTGGTGTAAAGTAGGTTGGCGAAGGTGGTCAAACAAGGGATATACCACAATAGTCGGTAATGCATCCAATTCTTCCATTCTACAGGTGGAAATTTTGATCGGATGGTCACGAAATTTTTGTTGCTTATGGAGGTCCCAGAAATAAAGAGGCATATTTTTTTTTTATTAAAAACCAAAATACGTTTGGTAGTAGTCGTATTATGTTCCCTAGAATAAATGTTTACCAGTGAAAAGCTTATGCACAGGCGTAGTGGTGTAGGGTATCACATGGTCGGCCCCGTCCCGACTATAGCCTTTGCTCACTTGTTTTCTTTGTTCCTATTGCTAGGAAAGAAATCCGACACTTCGGTGATCCTTGGATGCAGTCTAGATAAATCAGGTTTGCGACATCGATAAGGAATTTGGCTTTGCTTTCTTTCCAAAGGGATCCAGCTCGCCAAAACTGGCGGATCTATTGCAAGTACAGGAAAAAGGCAAAATCTACGCACAGAGACTAGAATTCATTATGCAAGGCTTAATGGGAGTATGGATTCTACTAGGCTTTGGAAGGTTCTAAGAAGTCATGGTTGTGTTGGTAACAACAATGAGGGGCTAAATATTGATGTAAATACTACAATGAGTTCTTTGCTAATGCCTCTGATGGATCTAATGATTTATTTTTTAACGTTGATGATTTCCAAGATGCTGATTCGTCTTTTTCATTTCACAGTATTAATGAAGAAGAACTTTTTGAAGCAATGAGTAAGTTTACATCTAAATCTGTCGGTATTGACGGCATACCTATATTCTTCATTAAACTTGTATATCCATAGGTCTCAGATCTTATACTGAATCTTTTTGACTCTATTTTGACTAATTCCGTTTTTCCATCTGCGTGGAAGATAGCTCGCGTGGTGCCGATTCCTAACTCACGATCTGTTAGGGAATCTGATGACTCGAGGCCAATTTCTATTTTGCCTGCCTAAGATTATGGAACATGTCATTAAAAATCAAATGCTTCAGATTGGCGAAAGTCGTATTAATGAGTGTAATTTGCTTTTAGCAAGGGACATAATACTATTCATTTATATTAAAATTGAGAGATGAGTTTTGTAAATCTGCCTGTAAACTATTTTTTCCTACTTGTATTATAGGAGCCAGTTTGTTGTTTTAAATGGTTGTCACTCTAGTTGCCTACCCTTGTCCTCTGGTGTTGCAGAAGGATATGTCCTTGGTCCACTTCTATTAATCCTATATGTGAATGACCTTCCTATTTACACAAATTCTGCTATTTGTTCTACTTTTATTTTTGCAGATGATATATTCTTGCTCTGTAATGGTAGACGTGATACTTGCAATATGCTTGAAAGTAATATAAATTCAAATTTAAATTATATTGTAGATAACGCATATATAATGGGATAAATGGGATGTATTACCGACTATTGCGATATCTCCGTTATTTGGTTACCTACGCCGACCTAGTCTGCATCATTGTAAAGACGGGATCTTCTACTTTCATAGTCAGGCTTTTCTTTTGGAAAGTTTTCAACCAAAGCTGTGATATTCGTCAATATAATTAAAATCGCAAAAATGAAAATTGGGATTTATTTGCAGGTATTGTGATATCTTCGTTGTTTGATCACCTACGAGCACCAACTTTACATCATTAGAAAGGTAATATTTTCTACTTTCATCGTCAGGTTTTGCTTTTGGTAGACCCCATATAGAAGCTGAGATATTCGCTTTGGAAAAAAACGTTGTCTTTTTATCCACCTAAGTTATTTGCCCTTTCCGACCCCTAAATATTATCCGACCATCACCAAAATCAATAGGCTTCTTCCCCTGCGGGACCTTCATCAACATCCAATATTTCGTGACAATCCGATCAAAATTGCGACCTTTAGCGTGATTACAAGGTTTGATGGACAGACGGACGGACACACATACCCAGATCGACTCAGCTCGTCGAGACATTCATTTTGGTATATATAAGTATGGGTCTACGACCATTATTTCTCTTCTACCAGAAGACGCCCTGCTCTTCTATGAGCAGACCTCCTGCTCTTGTACAATAAGTCCTCCTGCTCTTCTATGAGCAGACCTCCTGCTCTTGTACAAGAAGTCCTCCTGCTCTTCTATCAGAAGACGTCCTGCCCTTATATATGCAAACGTCCTGCTCTTCTATGAAAATACGTCCGGTTCTTCAAGAAGAGAACCTCCTGCTCTTCAAGGAGAGGACCTCCTGCTCTTCTATAAGGAGACCTCTTGATCTACTATAAGATGACCTCCTGCTCTTTTATATGAAGACCTCCTGCCCTTCTATATGCAAACGTCCTGCTCTTCTATGTGAAAACATCCTGTCTTTCTATGAGACGACCTTTTGCTCTTCCAGAAGAAGACATCCTGCCCTTCTATGAGAGGACC
Source organism: Musca autumnalis (assembly GCF_047663935.1). Classification (NCBI taxonomy): domain Eukaryota; kingdom Metazoa; phylum Arthropoda; class Insecta; order Diptera; family Muscidae; genus Musca; species Musca autumnalis. The sequence goes on along the minus strand of NW_027411649.1, from coordinate 157,992 downwards.
TTCTGCTCTTTTATGAGAAGACGTCCTGCTCTTCTATAAGAAGACCTCTTCCTCTTCTATAAGGCCTCCTTGTCTTCTATAAGATGAAATTTAATTAAAAACTTGAATATTTTAGTTTTGTTTTTTTTTCCTTTAAATACATTCTATGCCATATGGCATAGTGTCCAAAAACCACCTTTCCAAACAAAATGTTAAAAAGTTAGTTTTGATTATTCATATAGTGGGCTTAAGTATATATAAAATTGGAAAAATATATTTTTCAGATCAAAAACAAAAAAGAAGCACCGAAAGGGTTAACTCTATTGCTCGCATTAGATACTGATGGCTCATTTAAGTTGGTGTGTTTAGGTGGTTGTTTACATATTCTTTCAAGGTTTTTCGAAAGTTCATCGAACCTTTTATGCACATTTTTCACATCATCCACAAGAGAGACTAGGGTTGCCTGTTTTATTTATCTCAATTCATGAGATAGAGAGGAAATCATAGAGACCATATTAGCAGCAGCACTCAGACAACCGTCACAATTGAAAACAATGTTTTTATAGTTTTTAAACAGATCAATAGTTTTTTCTTTTTCTCCATCCAATTGAACGCATAAAAAATGGAATTTTGCTTCGCAAATGTGGCAAGAAATAGCATTTGATTTTGCCGATTTAAAATATTTTGCACACAATACTGCAGGTGGTGTTGTCATTGTTTCAGTTTATAATGTTCTTAAAAAAAACACAGAAGCAACTTAGATTGACGGAGCGAAATAAAAACTCATCTGTTCACTCGAACGTTCGTTAGGCAACTCAGTCGACATCTCTGATTGACTTCATGTTAGTCAGTGACTGCGCTCTCTGCGATTTCTGACCATGCTCTTATTTTTGCATCCCTCTCCATAATTTTCTAATCCTTTACCAGAGTTTGTTGAATTCCGCGATGATTGGGATGGTTTATTTTCATTCCTTGCCTCTTTTGATAACAATTTGATTATTGAGTGTACTGACGTGGATGTTAAATGTTCTTATTTATGTTCGCTCTTCGATGAACTTTTTATATCCTACACCACTATGTGGGGAGGGTATTATAAGTTGGTTTTGGTCAAAAAGTTTGTAACGCATCGAAATAATGGTCGTAGATCCATACTTATGTATACCAAAGTGAATGTCTCGACGAGCTGAGTCGATCTGGCTATGTGTGTCCGTCCGTCCGTCTGTCCATCTAAACCTTGTAATCACGCTACAGGTCGCAATTTTGATCGGATCGTCACGAAATATTGGATGTTGATGAAGGTCCCGGAGGGGAAGAAGCCTATTGATTTTGGCGATGGTCGGATAATATTTAGGGGTCGAAATGAGGGTTAATGGGGGTCTCACATAGGAAGAAGCCTATTGATTTTGGTGATAGTCGGATAATATTTAGGGGTCGGAATCGGCAAAAAACTTATTTGGAGAAAAGTCAACATTTTATTTCAAAGCCAATATCTCTGTTTCTTTAAGAGGTATATCAAAAGCAAAACTTGGCAAGAAAAGTAAAAAATATCACCTTTATAACGATGTAAAGTAGGTTGTCGTAGGTGGTCAAATAGCAGAGATATGGCAATAGTCGATAATGCATCCCATTTTCCGATTTTTTTTGTATTCACGCTACAAGTCGCAAATTTGATCGGATCGTCACGAATTTTTTGGGAGTTGATGCGGGTCTCACAGAGGAAAAAAGCCTAGTCAGTTTTGTGATGGAGTCGGAATAAGCGAAAAGCTTATGTGGAGAAAAGTCAACGTTTTTTTCTAATGTGAATATTTCCGCTTCTGGTAGGAGTATTCCAAAAGGAAAGCCCTCCAATGGAAGATGAAAAGATGTCCGTTATATTGGCGCAAAGTATGTTGGCGTAAGAAGGCAAACAACCGAGATATCGCAAAATATATTATAAAATATAATATATCCAAATTTTCCATTTTTTGTAATCACGCTACAAGTTGGAATATTGATCGGATAGTCACGAATTTTTGGGGGCCCCACAGAGGAAGATGTCTATTGATTTTGGTGATGGTCGGATAATATTTAGGGGTCGGAATGGGGAAAACTCTTTTGGAGACAAATTCAAAGTTTTATTCTTTGTGAATATATCGGCCTCTAGTAGGGGTATTTCAACGGCAAAGCCTGTCAATGGAAAAAGAAAATATTACCTGTACATTGGTGTAAAGTAGGTTGGCGAAGGTGGTCAAACAAGGGATATACCACAATAGTCGGTAATGCATCCAATTCTTCCATTCTACAGGTGGAAATTTTGATCGGATGGTCACGAAATTTTTGTTGCTTATGGAGGTTCCAGAAATAAAGAGGCATATTTTTTTTTTTATTAAAAACCAAAATACGTTTGGTAGTAGTCGTATTATGTTCCCTAGAATAAATGTTTACCAGTGAAAAGCTTATGCACAGGCGTAGTGGTGTAGGGTATCACATGGTCGGCCCCGTCCCGACTATAGCCTTTGCTCACTTGTTTCCTTTGTTCCTATTATTTTATTTTATTTTTCTTTCGAACGTTCCCACGCCTCACTTTCCCACCCCTGCCGACCGAGGGGGCGACCTCCCTTTTACGTAGGGATCGCGTACACACCATGATCCGCATCATGATGGGGTATGAGAGGGAAATTGAAAACCAGCTACAGAATTTACTTCATCAGCTAGTTAGTTACTTACTAATACATTTTTATATACTATTCATTTAAAAATAAAATTATGTTAGATTTTATAAGGTCAAGGCTCATGCCAAAGTCTACATTACAATACATGGAATTAAAATCTACACACATTTTGTTAATAGGATCTCCCATAGAGTAATTCGTGCGGTGGAAATCTCTAAATAAGGGTTGATAGTTTCTAATTGTTCTACAAGGAATATTTATTCTAATAGATGATATTAAGAAATCCGAGGGAATATTACCCATTAAAATTTTATGCACCATCATAGTGTTTAACATTGTGCGTCTACTTTTTAATGTAGGTAATCGAATTAATTTTAACCTGCTTGTATATGAAGGCAAGACAAAATCGCTATTCCAATGTAAACCTCTCAGTGCAAAAAGCAAAAATTGTTTCTGCACTGATTCAATTTTATCAGAATACACTGCGTATTGAGGGTCCCATACAACAGAACCATATTCTAATATAGGTCTTACAAGTGACGTAAATAGTTGTTTTGTTATATAGGGATCTGAAAATTCTTTGGCCCATCTTTTTATAAATCCTAAAACTCCATGCGCTTTATTAACAATAGAAATTACATGATTATTAAATTTTAATTTTCGATCCATCAAAAGGCCAAGATCAACAAATGATGCTACAGTTAATAATTGAGAACCGTTAATATTGTATTGCCTTATTAAAGAAGAAGATCTGGAAAAACACATATGTTTACATTTTTTTAAGTTTAAGTCCATACAGTTGATTTTACACCATTGAAAAAGGCTATTTAAATCACTCTGGAGAAGATCAGCTTGCTTTTCCGATTTATGAGTAATGAATAGCTTGACATCATCAGCGTACATTAGCAATCTAGAATGCATTATTGAGTTTGGCAAGTCATTTATAAATAAGAGAAAGAGAACCGGTCCGAGGTGACTTCCTTGCGGAACACCCGATGGCACGTCAATCGATTTTGAGACACATCCATCAAACAAAACTGTTTGTGATCTATTTTATAAATAAGAAGATATCCATCTTACTAAATTAGTATTAAAGCCCATATAATCTAATTTATACAACAAAAGCCTATGGTTAACCCTATCAAATGCTTTGCTGAAATCTGTATATATTGTGTCAGTTTGATTATGCCGAACAAATCCTTTTATTACATTCGATGTGAATTCTATAAGGTTTGTTATGGTCGAAAGACCACTACGAAAACCATGCTGATATGGACTTAGCATGGGTTGAATTTTATGGGAAATTACAGAAGTAATTAATTTTTCGAACAATTTAGGAATTGCACTTAATTTTGCAATTCCTCTATAATTGGATACATTAGTCAGACTGCCTGACTTATGTAAAGGTACAATATAAGACTTTTTCCATATTGCGGGGAAATGACCGAATTTAAGGGAATAGTTAAACAATAGAGTTAAAGGGGTTGACAATGCAACTGAACAATGCTTCAGAATTAAACTAGGTATTCCATCGGGACCTGGACTTTTAATGGGTTTTAAACATCGCAGACTTTTGGAAACGTCTTGGTATTGTAAGAAAGGCATGTAAATTTCATCAATCTGAGATAATTTATAAGGATATGTATCTCTAATTTGGCAAGATGCACTTGAATAAGTTGTAGCAAAAAATTCTGCAAAACATTCAGCAATATCTGTGTTTTTAGTAAATTCTTGATTATTGAATTTCAATAAAGAGGGCTTAGAAGGTGTTTTTCTTTTTAAATTAACAAAGTCATAGAAGGACTTAGGATTGGACTTAAAATTATCTTTAATCTTGTTAAGGTACTCATTATATGATCTACGAGATTCTAGCGTATACTTAGACCTAGCTACAGAATAATTGGCGTAGTCAATTGAAGAACCTGACTTTTTATATTTACGAAAAAGTTTATTTTTGGAATTTTTTATAGTTGATAACTCAGGAGTAATCCATGGAAATTTATAAGAATTTGTGATTTTAATAGTTGGAATACATTCAGGCATAAATTTATTTATGATCTCATAGAATTTGTTAATTTTAATATCAAGATCAATATCACTGCTGCAAAGACATACCGATGTCCAGTTAACAGAAGAAATAAGAGAATTGAGTTTCCGAAAATCTGTTTTTTTATAATTAAGGACAGTTTTTAACACTTTGGACTGATGTTCCCCAAAGGAATGAGTATGGGTCATGGTTATACATAATAAGGGATGATGAATATCTTCAGGAATAGAAATTGGTGGAATTCTAATTATTTCAAAATATTGAGTAACATTTACAAATGCTAAATCAAGGATTCTATCGTAACTATTCAGTATATCGTTTATTTGATGAAGATTGAGGTCACAAAATCGACTAACAATTTCGTATGTATCTTGATTAGCATTCGCCCGGGATGTTAGTGGTGTTAGAGCTTCAGAATCTGGTAATAAGAGCCATTTAACAGAGGGCATATTAAAATCGCCCAGAACCAAAATTCGATCGGTTTCATTCATATTTCCAACGATTGAACTGATTGCGGATATATGTTTTTTATATATGTCAAGTTGAGAAGAAGGAGGAATATAGGAACAAGTTATAAATAATTTAAAATTGCCTAGTTCAATGGATATACTTAAAAATTCAATATCAGGAATATTATTTATTTCAATTAAATTAGTGGAATAAGAGGAGTCAACTGCAATAAGGACTCCACCACCTTTTTTAGCAACACGATCATTTCTGAATATTTGATATTTCGGACATAAAACTTCACTATTTAATACAGCTTTTTTTAACCAAGTTTCAGATAAAACAATTACATCATAATTAAAACCGAAGCTATCAGTATATAAGCGAGTTAATTTTGTATTTAAACCCCTTACATTCTGATAGCATATAGAAATAGAATTTTTTAGTTTTTTGAAACTGTAGCTGTTCGCGGAGGCAAATGTGCTAACTTGTCGTTTCTTTCCACAAATTCTTTTATAAAAGCATTTACAGGCCAAAATTCTCTCGATATAATTTGGTTAAATATTGACTGATTAGTAACAATCCTGAAAGAAGATCTACTTTCCGAAAATGCTGAACGAAGCTTGTAACATTTAAGAAAGTAATCTCCTTGAATACTTGATCTTATATAATCATAAATTTCGTCAGCCGTCGTTTCGGGAGGGAACCTTGACGCAAATACCATTTTCATAGCTGGAGGCATAGATAATGATCTTTGCACAGGTTGTTGGGTATGGCCTACATTGGCAGATGAGCCCCTTGAAGAGACAACAGGCAAGGATGTTGCCAACTCCTGAATACCTTGAGCAGATTGTGAGGTCTTTTCAAGACTAGCACCATCAGTACTCATTAACTCAGGAGTTGCTACAACCTCCTTTAACTGCTTGCTTACTTCCAAAGGCTTATCCAACACAACATTGGCGTATAACTGAGCACGACCAGATTCAGTTGTATCAGAAATATTAACTGGATCCGATTGTACTACAGTATCCCAAGAAACACTAGGTTTACGACTAGAAACAGTTTTACCTGTACTCTTTTTCGTCGACCTTTTGCGTTTCTGCCCGATAACCGATGGTGACGATGCAAATTCGTCCAAATCCGGATATTTGCTAAACAAATTTGAAACTTTATCAAAACGGGAACAAATTATGGAAAGTTCCCCTTTAATTGAAACTAGTTCGGAATGTAGATTCTTTGCAAAATTGTAAAAATCAGCAGAGATTTTTCTACAATTGGGACAGCACCAACGAATTCCATCATTTTCTTTAATTATGTCAGTAACTATTACTCTCATACGAGCACACTTACAATGCCATTGATCTAAACAAAACCAACATGTAACACAAACTTCACTATCATCACGAATATTACATATTTCGTATGAACAGACCATGTTAACTATATTTCAGTTTACTAATAAGTTAAAATTTTTTGGAGATTTTGTAGCTGAATTTCTTAATCCTTTAATTAAAAAAAAGCAATCTTTGGCAACTCTGTTTTGATATGATAACCAAGCTGTTACAACAACACAATAAGCTAATGTAACAGAATATATGCACAAAACGAAATAGCCAATTAGACAAATTCAACACAAAAAATTAGCTTATTAGCACAAATGTAATTAATAACACTTCACCAATTAGCACAATATTTAGACAATAAGTTATTTAATAATTTTAATAAACTTTTGATAACGTATACACGCTAATTTAATTAAAAATTTATTTTTTTTAGAAAATGCACAGAGCACACAAAAATTTGACACTACAGCGAACAGGGTTGCCAACTATTGCTAGGAAAGAAATCCGACACTTCGGTGATCCTTGGATGCAGTCTAGATAAATCAGGTTTGCGACATCGATAAGGAATTTGGCTTTGCTTTCTTTCCAAAGGGATCCAGCTCGCCAAAACTGGCGGATCTATTGCAAGTACAGGAAAAAGGCAAAATCTACGCACAGAGACTAGAATTCATTATGCAAGGCTTAATGGGAGTATGGATTCTACTAGGCTTTGGAAGGTTCTAAGAAGTCATGGTTGTGTTGGTAACAACAATGAGGGGCTAAATATTGATGTAAATACTACAATGAGTTCTTTGCTAATGCCTCTGATGGATCTAATGATTTATTTTTTAACGTTGATGATTTCCAAGATGCTGATTCGTCTTTTTCATTTCACAGTATTAATGAAGAAGAACTTTGTGAAGCAATGAGTAAGTTTACATCTAAATCTGTCGGTATTGACGGCATACCTATATTCTTCATTAAACTTGTATATCCATAGGTCTCAGATCTTATACTGAATCTTTTTGACTCTATTTTGACTACTTCCGTTTTTCCATCTGCGTGGAAGATAGCTCGCGTGGTGCCGATTCCTAACTCACGATCTGTTAGGGAATCTGATGACTCGAGGCCAATTTCTATTTTGCCTGCCTAAGATTATGGAACATGTCATTAAAAATCAAATGCTTCAGATTGGCGAAAGTCGTATTAATGAGTGTAATTTGCTTTTAGCAAGGGACATAATACTATTCATTTATATTAAAATTGAGAGATGAGTTTTGTAAATCTGCCTGTAAACTATTTTTTCCTACTTGTATTATAGGAGCCAGTTTGTTGTTTTAAATGGTTGTCACTCTAGTTGCCTACCCTTGTCCTCTGGTGTTGCAGAAGGATATGTCCTTGGTCCACTTCTATTAATCCTATATGTGAATGACCTTCCTATTTACACAAATTCTGCTATTTGTTCTACTTTTATTTTTGCAGATGATATATTCTTGCTCTGTAATGGTAGACGTGATACTTGCAATATGCTTGAAAGTAATATAAATTCAAATTTAAATTATATTGTAGATAACGCATATATAATGGGATAAAAGGGATGTATTACCGACTATTGCGATATCTCCGTTATTTGGTTACCTACGCCGACCTAGTCTGCATCATTGTAAAGACGGGATCTTCTACTTTCATAGTCAGGCTTTGCTTTTGGAAAGTTTTCAACCAAAGCTGTGATATTCGTCAATATAATTAAAATCGCAAAAATGAAAATTGGGATTTATTTGCAGGTATTGTGATATCTTCGTTGTTTGATCACCTACGAGCACCAACTTTACATCATTAGAAAGGTAATATTTTCTACTTTCATTGTCAGGTTTTGCTTTTGGTAGACCCCATATATAAGCTGAGATATTCGCTTTGGAAAAAAACGTTGTCTTTTTATCCACCTAAGTTATTTGCCCTTTCCGACCCCTAAATATTATCCGACCATCACCAAAATCAATAGGCTTCATCCCCTGCGGGACCTTCATCAACATCCAATATTTCGTGACAATCCGATCAAAATTGCGACCTTTAGCGTGATTACAAGGTTTGATGGACAGACGGACGGACACACATACCCAGATCGACTCAGCTCGTCGAGACATTCATTTTGGTATATATAAGTATGGGTCTACGACCATTATTTCTCTTCTACCAGAAGACGCCCTGCTCTTCTATGAGCAGACCTCCTGCTCTTGTACAATAAGTCCTCCTGCTCTTCTATGAGCAGACCTCCTGCTCTTGTACAAGAAGTCCTCCTGCTCTTCTATCAGAAGACGTCCTGCCCTTATATATGCAAACGTCCTGCTCTTCTATGAAAATACGTCCGGTTCTTCAAGAAGAGAACCTCCTGCTCTTCAAGGAGAGGACCTCCTGCTCTTCTATAAGGAGACCTCTTGATCTACTATAAGATGACCTCCTGCTCTTTTATATGAAGACCTCCTGCCCTTCTATATGCAAACGTCCTGCTCTTCTATGTGAAAACATCCTGTCTTTCTATGAGACGACCTTTTGCTCTTCCAGAAGAAGACATCCTGCCCTTCTATGAGAGGACCTTCTGCTCTTTTATGAGAAGACGTCCTGCTCTTCTATAAGAAGACCTCTTCCTCTTCTATAAGGCCTCCTTGTCTTCTATAAGATGAAATTTAATTAAAAACTTGAATATTTTAGTTTTGTTTTTTTTCCTTTAAATACATTCTATGCCATATGGCATAGTGTCCAAAAACCACCTTTCCAAACAAAATGTTAAAAAGTTAGTTTTGATTATTCATATAGTGGGCTTAAGTATATATAAAATTGGAAAAATATATTTTTCAGATCAAAAACAAAAAAGAAGCACCGAAAGGGTTAACTCTATTGCTCGCATTAGATACTGATGGCTCATTTAAGTTGGTGTGTTTAGGTGGTTGTTTACATATTCTTTCAAGGTTTTTCGAAAGTTCATCGAACCTTTTATGCACATTTTTCACATCATCCACAAGAGAGACTAGGGTTGCCTGTTTTATTTGTCTCAATTCATGAGATAGAGAGGAAATCATAGAGACCATATTAGCAGCAGCACTCAGACAACCGTCACAATTGAAAACAATGTTTTTATAGTTTTTAAACAGATCAATAGTTTTTTCTTTTTCTCCATCCAATTGAACGCATAAAAAATGGAATTTTGCTTCGCAAATGTGGCAAGAAATAGCATTTGATTTTGCCGATTTAAAATATTTTGCACACAATACTGCAGGTGGTGTTGTCATTGTTTCATTATAATGTTATTAAAAAAAACACAGAAGCAACTTAGATTGACGGAGCGAAATAAAAACTCATCTGTTCACTCGAACGTTCGTTAGGCAACTCAGTCGACATCTCTGATTGACTTCATGTTAGTCAGTGACTGCGCTCTCTGCGATTTCTGACCATGCTCTTATTTTTGCATCCCTCTCCATAATTTTCTAATCCTTTACCAGAGTTTGTTGAATTCCGCGATGATTGGGATGGTTTATTTTCATTCCTTGCCTCTTTTGATAACAATTTGATTATTGAGTGTACTGACGTGGATGTTAAATGTTCTTATTTATGTTCGCTCTTCGATGAACTTTTTATATCCTACACCACTATGTGGGGAGGGTATTATAAGTTGGTTTTGGTCAAAAAGTTTGTAACGCATCGAAATAATGGTCGTAGATCCATACTTATGTATACCAAAGTGAATGTCTCGACGAGCTGAGTCGATCTGGCTATGTGTGTCCGTCCGTCCGTCTGTCCATCTAAACCTTGTAATCACGCTACAGGTCGCAATTTTGATCGGATCGTCACGAAATATTGGATGTTGATGAAGGTCCCGGAGGGGAAGAAGCCTATTGATTTTGGCGATGTTCGGATAATATTTAGGGGTCGAAATGAGGGTTAATAGGGGTCTCACATAGGAAGAAGCCTATTGATTTTGGTGATAGTCGGATAATATTTAGGGGTCGGAATCGGCAAAAAACTTATTTGGAGAAAAGTCAACATTTTATTTCAAAGCCAATATCTCTGTTTCTTTAAGAGGTATATCAAAAGCAAAACTTGGCAAGAAAAGTAAAAAATATCACCTTTATAACGATGTAAAGTAGGTTGTCGTAGGTGGTCAAATAGCAGAGATATGGCAATAGTCGATAATGCATCCCATTTTCCGAATTTTTTTTGTATTCACGCTACAAGTCGCAAATTTGATCGGATCGTCACGAATTTTTTGGGAGTTGATGCGGGTCTCACAGAGGAAAAAAGCCTAGTCAGTTTTGTGATGGAGTCGGAATAAGCGAAAAGCTTATGTGGAGAAAAGTCAACGTTTTTTTCTAATGTGAATATTTCCAAAAGGAAAGCCCTCCAATGGAAGATGAAAAGATGTCCGTTATATTGGCGCAAAGTATGTTGGCGTAAGAAGGCAAACAACCGAGATATCGCAAAATATATTATAAAATATAATATATCCAAATTTTCCATTTTTTGTAATCACGCTACAAGTTGGAATATTGATCGGATAGTCACGAATTTTTGGGGGCCCCACAGAGGAAGATGTCTATTGATTTTGGTGATGGTCGGATAATATTTAGGGGTCGGAATGGGGAAAACTCTTTTGGAGACAAATTCAAAGTTTTATTCTTTGTGAATATATCGGCCTCTAGTAGGGGTATTTCAACGGCAAAGCCTGTCAATGGAAAAAGAAAATATTACCTGTACATTGGTGTAAAGTAGGTTGGCGAAGGTGGTCAAACAAGGGATATACCACAATAGTCGGTAATGCATCCAATTCTTCCATTCTACAGGTGGAAATTTTGATCGGATGGTCACGAAATTTTTGTTGCTTATGGAGGTCCCAGAAATAAAGAGGCATATTTTTTTTTATTAAAAACCAAAATACGTTTGGTAGTAGTCGTATTATGTTCCCTAGAATAAATGTTTACCAGTGAAAAGCTTATGCACAGGCGTAGTGGTGTAGGGTATCACATGGTCGGCCCCGTCCCGACTATAGCCTTTGCTCACTTGTTTCCTTTGTTCCTATTGCTAGGAAAGAAATCCGACACTTCGGTGATCCTTGGATGCAGTCTAGATAAATCAGGTTTGCGACATCGAAAAGGAATTAGGCTTTGCTTTCTTTCCAAAGGGATCCAGCTCGCCAAAACTGGCGGATCTATTGCAAGTACAGGAAAAAGGCAAAATCTACGCACAGAGACTAGAATTCATTATGCAAGGCTTAATGGGAGTATGGATTCTACTAGGCTTTGGAAGGTTCTAAGAAGTCATGGTTGTGTTGGTAACAACAATGAGGGGCTAAATATTGATGTAAATACTACAATGAGTTCTTTGCTAATGCCTCTGATGGATCTAATGATTTATTTTTTAACGTTGATGATTTCCAAGATGCTGATTCGTCTTTTTCATTTCACAGTATTAATGAAGAAGAACTTTGTGAAGCAATGAGTAAGTTTACATCTAAATCTGTCGGTATTGACGGCATACCTATATTCTTCATTAAACTTGTATATCCATAGGTCTCAGATCTTATACTGAATCTTTTTGACTCTATTTTGACTACTTCCGTTTTTCCATCTGCGTGGAAGATAGCTCGCGTGGTGCCGATTCCTAACTCACGATCTGTTAGGGAATCTGATGACTCGAGGCCAATTTCTATTTTGCCTGCCTAAGATTATGGAACATGTCATTAAAAATCAAATGCTTCAGATTGGCGAAAGTCGTATTAATGAGTGTAATTTGCTTTTAGCAAGGGACATAATACTATTCATTTATATTAAAATTGAGAGATGAGTTTTGTAAATCTGCCTGTAAACTATTTTTTCCTACTTGTATTATAGGAGCCAGTTTGTTGTTTTAAATGGTTGTCACTCTAGTTGCCTACCCTTGTCCTCTGGTGTTGCAGAAGGATATGTCCTTGGTCCACTTCTATTAATCCTATATGTGAATGACCTTCCTATTTACACAAATTCTGCTATTTGTTCTACTTTTATTTTTGCAGATGATATATTCTTGCTCTGTAATGGTAGACGTGATACTTGCAATATGCTTGAAAGTAATATAAATTCAAATTTAAATTATATTGTAGATAACGCATATATAATGGGATAAATGGGATGTATTACCGACTATTGCGATATCTCCGTTATTTGGTTACCTACGCCGACCTAGTCTGCATCATTGTAAAGACGGGATCTTCTACTTTCATAGTCAGGCTTTGCTTTTGGAAAGTTTTCAACCAAAGCTGTGATATTCGTCAATATAATTAAAATCGCAAAAATGAAAATTGGGATTTATTTGCAGGTATTGTGATATCTTCGTTGTTTGATCACCTACGAGCACCAACTTTACATCATTAGAAAGGTAATATTTTCTACTTTCATTGTCAGGTTTTGCTTTTGGTAGACCCCATATAGAAGCTGAGATATTCGCTTTGGAAAAAAACGTTGTCTTTTTATCCACCTAAGTTATTTGCCCTTTCCGACCCCTAAATATTATCCGACCATCACCAAAATCAATAGGCTTCTTCCCCTGCGGGACCTTCATCAACATCCAATATTTCGTGACAATCCGATCAAAATTGCGACCTTTAGCGTGATTACAAGGTTTGATGGACAGACGGACGGACACACATACCCAGATCGACTCAGCTCGTCGAGACATTCATTTTGGTATATATAAGTATGGGTCTACGACCATTATTTCGATGCGTTACAAACTTTTTGGCCAAAACCAATTTATAATACCCTCCCCACATAGTGGTGTAGGGTATAAAAAGTTCATCGAAGAGCGAACATAAATAAGAACATTTAACATCCACGTCAGTACACTCTATAATCAAATTGTTATCAAAAGAGGCAAGGAATGAAAATAAACCATCCCAATAATCGCGGTATTCAACAAACTCTGGTAAAGGATTAGAAAATTATAGAGATGGATGCAAAAATAAGAGCATGGTCAGAAATCGCAGGACACAAGAGAGCGCAGTCACTGACTAACATGAAGTCAATTATAGGAGCCAGTTTGTTGTTTTAAATGGTTGTCACTCTAGTTGCCTACCCTTGTCCTCTGGTGTTGCAGAAGGATATGTCATTGGTCCACTTCTATTAATCCTATATGTGAATGGCCTTCCTATTTACACAAATTCTTCTATTTGTTCTACTTTTATTTTTGCAGATGATATATTCTTGCTCTGTAATGGTAGACGTGATACTTGCAATATGCTTGAAAGTAATATAAATTCAAATTTAAATTATATTGTAGATAACGCATATATAATGGGATAAATGGGATGTATTACCGACTATTGCGATATCTCCGTTATTTGGTTACCTACGCCGACCTAGTCTGCATCATTGTAAAGACGGGATCTTCTACTTTCATAGTAAGGCTTTGCTTTTGGAAAGTTTTCAACCAAAGCTGTGATATTCGTCAATATAATTAAAATCGCAAAAATGAAAATTGGGATTTATTTGCAGGTATTGTGATATCTTCGTTGTTTGATCACCTACGAGCACCAACTTTACATCATTAGAAAGGTAATATTTTCTACTTTCATTGTCAGGTTTTGCTTTTGGTAGACCCCATATAGAAGCTGAGATATTCGCTTTGGAAAAAACCGTTGTCTTTTTATCCACCTAAGTTATTTGCCCTTTCCGACCCCTAAATATTATCCGACCATCACCAAAATCAATAGGCTTCTTCCCCTGCGGGACCTTCATCAACATCCAATATTTCGTGACAATCCGATCAAAATTGCGACCTTTAGCGTGATTACAAGGTTTAGATGGACAGACGGACGGACACACATACCCAGATCGACTTAGCTCGTCGAGACATTCATTTTGGTATATATAAGTATGGGTCTACGACCATTATTTCGATGCGTTACAAACTTTTTGGCCAAAACCAATTTATAATACCCTCCCCACATAGTGGTGTAGGGTATAAAAAGTTCATCGAAGAGCGAACATAAATAAGAACATTTAACATCCACGTCAGTACACTCTATAATCAAATTGTTATCAAAAGACGCAAGGAATGAAAATAAACCATCCCAATAATCGCGGTATTCAACAAACTCTGGTAAAGGATTAGAAAATTATAGAGATGGATGCAAAAATAAGAGCATGGTCAGAAATCGCAGGACACAAGAGAGCGCAGTCACTGACTAACATGAAGTCAATCAAAGATGTCGACCGAGTTGTGAGCAATATTTAGATTCGGTCTAGTATAAATTGTCCGAAACTGGTTCGCTCTCCAATGGTTAAACAAATTGCAATTTAAATCACCAGACAGTCTATATATTCACATATACAGCAAAAACGTCTTTATGAAGGCTTCCAAAAATATCTATACTTCCCGAAGCCAAATATATTTATATATATATATCAAATGCTTCAGATTGGCGAAAGTCGTATTAATGAGTGTAATTTGCTTTTAGCAAGGGACATAATACTATTCATTTATATTAAAATTGAGAGATGAGTTTTGTAAATCTGCCTGTAAACTATTTTTTCCTACTTGTATTATAGGAGCCAGTTTGTTGTTTTAAATGGTTGTCACTCTAGTTGCCTACCCTTGTCCTCTGGTGTTGCAGAAGGATATGTCCTTGGTCCACTTCTATTAATCCTATATGTGAATGACCTTCCTATTTACACAAATTCTGCTATTTGTTCTACTTTTATTTTTGCAGATGATATATTCTTGCTCTGTAATGGTAGACGTGATACTTGCAATATGCTTGAAAGTAATATAAATTCAAATTTAAATTATATTGTAGATAACGCATATATAATGGGATAAATGGGATGTATTACCGACTATTGCGATATCTCCGTTATTTGGTTACCTACGCCGACCTAGTCTGCATCATTGTAAAGACGGGATCTTCTACTTTCATAGTCAGGCTTTGCTTTTGGAAAGTTTTCAACCAAAGCTGTGATATTCGTCAATATAATTAAAATCGCAAAAATGAAAATTGGGATTTATTTGCAGGTAATGTGATATCTTCGTTGTTTGATCACCTACGAGCACCAACTTTACATCATTAGAAAGGTAATATTTTCTACTTTCATTGTCAGGTTTTGCTTTTGGTAGACCCCATATAGAAGCTGAGATATTCGCTTTGGAAAAAAACGTTGTCTTTTTATCCACCTAAGTTATTTGCCCTTTCCGACCCCTAAATATTATCCGACCATCACCAAAATCAATAGGCTTCTTCCCCTGCGGGACCTTCATCAACATCCAATATTTCGTGACAATCCGATCAAAATTGCGACCTTTAGCGTGATTACAAGGTTTGATGGACAGACGGACGGACACACATACCCAGATCGACTCAGCTCGTCGAGACATTCATTTTGGTATATATAAGTATGGGTCTACGACCATTATTTCTCTTCTACCAGAAGACGCCCTGCTCTTCTATGAGCAGACCTCCTGGTCTTGTACAATAAGTCCTCCTGCTCTTCTATGAGCAGACCTCCTGCTCTTGTACAAGAAGTCCTCCTGCTCTTCTATCAGAAGACGTCCTGCCCTTATATATGCAAACGTCCTGCTCTTCTATGAAAATACGTCCGGTTCTTCAAGAAGAGAACCTCCTGCTCTTCAAGGAGAGGACCTCCTGCTCTTCTATAAGGAGACCTCTTGATCTACTATAAGATGACCTCCTGCTCTTTTATATGAAGACCTCCTGCCCTTCTATATGCAAACGTCCTGCTCTTCTATGTGAAAACATCCTGTCTTTCTATGAGACGACCTTTTGCTCTTCCAGAAGAAGACATCCTGCCCTTCTATGAGAGGACCTTCTGCTCTTTTATGAGAAGACGTCCTGCTCTTCTATAAGAAGACCTCTTCCTCTTCTATAAGGCCTCCTTGTCTTCTATAAGATGAAATTTAATTAAAAACTTGAATATTTTAGTTTTGTTTTTTTTTTCCTTTAAATACATTCTATGCCATATGGCATAGTGTCCAAAAACCACCTTTCCAAACAAAATGTTAAAAAGTTTGTTTTGATTATTCATATAGTGGGCTTAAGTATATATAAAATTGGAAAAATATATTTTTCAGATCAAAAACAAAAAAGAAGCACCGAAAGGGTTAACTCTATTGCTCGCATTAGATACTGATGGCTCATTTAAGTTGGTGTGTTTAGGTGGTTGTTTACATATTCTTTCAAGGTTTTTCGAAAGTTCATCGAACCTTTTATGCACATTTTTCACATCATCCACAAGAGAGACTAGGGTTGCCTGTTTTATTTGTCTCAATTCATGAGATAGAGAGGAAATCATAGAGACCATATTAGCAGCAGCACTCAGACAACCGTCACAATTGAAAACAATGTTTTTATAGTTTTTAAACAGATCAATAGTTTTTTCTTTTTCTCCATCCAATTGAACGCATAAAAAATGGAATTTTGCTTCGCAAATGTGGCAAGAAATAGCATTTGATTTTGCCGATTTAAAATATTTTGCACACAATACTGCAGGTGGTGTTGTCATTGTTTCAGTTTATAATGTTCTTAAAAAAACACAGAAGCAACTTAGATTGACGGAGCGAAATAAAAACTCATCTGTTCACTCGAACGTTCGTTAGGCAACTCAGTCGACATCTCTGATTGACTTCATGTTAGTCAGTGACTGCGCTCTCTGCGATTTCTGACTATGCTCTTATTTTTGCATCCCTCTCCATAATTTTCTAATCCTTTACCAGAGTTTGTTGAATTCCGCGATGATTGGGATGGTTTATTTTCATTCCTTGCCTCTTTTGATAACAATTTGATTATTGAGTGTACTGACGTGGATGTTAAATGTTCTTATTTATGTTCGCTCTTCGATGAACTTTTTATATCCTACACCACTATGTGGGGAGGGTATTATAAGTTGGTTTTGGTCAAAAAGTTTGTAACGCATCGAAATAATGGTCGTAGATCCATACTTATGTATACCAAAGTGAATGTCTCGACGAGCTGAGTCGATCTGGCTATGTGTGTCCGTCCGTCCGTCTGTCCATCTAAACCTTGTAATCACGCTACAGGTCGCAATTTTGATCGGATCGTCACGAAATATTGGATGTTGATGAAGGTCCCGGAGGGGAAGAAGCCTATTGATTTTGGCGATGGTCGGATAATATTTAGGGGTCGAAATGAGGGCTAATGGGGGTCTCACATAGGAAGAAGCCTATTGATTTTGGTGATAGTCGGATAATATTTAGGGGTCGGAATCGGCAAAAAACTTATTTGGAGAAAAGTCAACATTTTATTTCAAAGCCAATATCTCTGTTTCTTTAAGAGGTATATCAAAAGCAAAACTTGGCAAGAAAAGTAAAAAATATCACCTTTATAACGATGTAAAGTAGGTTGTCGTAGGTGGTCAAATAGCAGAGATATGGCAATAGTCGATAATGCATCCCATTTTCCGATTTTTTTGTATTCACGCTACAAGTCGCAAATTTGATCGGATCGTCACGAATTTTTTGGGAGTTGATGCGGGTCTCACAGAGGAAAAAAGCCTAGTCAGTTTTGTGATGGAGTCGGAATAAGCGAAAAGCTTATGTGGAGAAAAGTCAACGTTTTTTTCTAATGTGAATATTTCCAAAAGGAAAGCCCTCCAATGGAAGATGAAAAGATGTCCGTTATATTGGCGCAAAGTATGTTGGCGTAAGAAGGCAAACAACCGAGATATCGCAAAATATATTATAAAATATAATATATCCAAATTTTCCATTTTTTGTAATCACGCTACAAGTTGGAATATTGATCGGATAGTCACGAATTTTTGGGGGCCCCACAGAGGAAGATGTCTATTGATTTTGGTGATGGTCGGATAATATTTAGGGGTCGGAATGGGGAAAACTCTTTTGGAGACAAATTCAAAGTTTTATTCTTTGTGAATATATCGGCCTCTAGTAGGGGTATTTCAACGGCAAAGCCTGTCAATGGAAAAAGAAAATATTACCTGTACATTGGTGTAAAGTAGGTTGGCGAAGGTGGTCAAACAAGGGATATACCACAATAGTCGGTAATGCATCCAATTCTTCCATTCTACAGGTGGAAATTTTGATCGGATGGTCACGAAATTTTTGTTGCTTATGGAGGTCCCAGAAATAAAGAGGCATATTTTTTTTTATTAAAAACCAAAATACGTTTGGTAGTAGTCGTATTATGTTCCCTAGAATAAATGTTTACCAGTGAAAAGCTTATGCACAGGCGTAGTGGTGTAGGGTATCACATGGTCGGCCCCGTCCCGACTATAGCCTTTGCTCACTTGTTTCCTTTGTTCCTATTGCTAGGAAAGAAATCCGACACTTCGGTGATCCTTGGATGCAGTCTAGATAAATCAGGTTTGCGACATCGATAAGGAATTTGGCTTTGCTTTCTTTCCAAAGGGATCCAGCTCGCCAAAACTGGCGGATCTATTGCAAGTACAGGAAAAAGGCAAAATCTACGCACAGAGACTAGAATTCATTATGCAAGGCTTAATGGGAGTATGGATTCTACTAGGCTTTGGAAGGTTCTAAGAAGTCATGGTTGTGTTGGTAACAACAATGAGGGGCTAAATATTGATGTAAATACTACAATGAGTTCTTTGCTAATGCCTCTGATGGATCTAATGATTTATTTTTTAACGTTGATGATTTCCAAGATGCTGATTCGTCTTTTTCATTTCACAGTATTAATGAAGAAGAACTTTGTGAAGCAATGAGTAATTTTACATCTAAATCTGTCGGTATTGACGGCATACCTATATTCTTCATTAAACTTGTATATCCATAGGTCTCAGATCTTATACTGAATCTTTTTGACTCTATTTTGACTACTTCCGTTTTTCCATCTGCGTGGAAGATAGCTCGCGTGGTGCCGATTCCTAACTCACGATCTGTTAGGGAATCTGATGACTCGAGGCCAATTTCTATTTTGCCTGCCTAAGATTATGGAACATGTCATTAAAAATCAAACGCTTCAGATTGGCGAAAGTCGTATTAATGAGTGTAATTTGCTTTTAGCAAGGACATAATACTATTCATTTATATTAAAATTGAGAGATGAGTTTTGTAAATCTGCCTGTAAACTATTTTTTCCTACTTGTATTATAGGAGCCAGTTTGTTGTTTTAAATGGTTGTCACTCTAGTTGCCTACCCTTGTCCTCTGGTGTTGCAGAAGGATATGTCCTTGGTCCACTTCTATTAATCCTATATGTGAATGACCTTCCTATTTACACAAATTCTGCTATTTGTTCTACTTTTATTTTTGCAGATGATATATTCTTGCTCTGTAATGGTAGACGTGATACTTGCAATATGCTTGAAAGTAATATAAATTCAAATTTAAATTATATTGTAGATAACGCATATATAATGGGATAAATGGGATGTATTACCGACTATTGCGATATCTCCGTTATTTGGTTACCTACGCCGACCTAGTCTGCATCATTGTAAAGACGGGATCTTCTACTTTCATAGTCAGGCTTTGCTTTTGGAAAGTTTTCAACCAAAGCTGTGATATTCGTCAATATAATTAAAATCGCAAAAATGAAAATTGGGATTTATTTGCAGGTATTGTGATATCTTCGTTGTTTGATCACCTACGAGCACCAACTTTACATCATTAGAAAGGTAATATTTTCTACTTTCATTGTCAGGTTTTGCTTTTGGTAGACCCCATATAGAAGCTGAGATATTCGCTTTGGAAAAAAACGTTGTCTTTTTATCCACCTAAGTTATTTGCCCTTTCCGACCCCTAAATATTATCCGACCATCACCAAAATCAATAGGCTTCTTCCCCTGCGGGACCTTCATCAACATCCAATATTTCGTGACAATCCGATCAAAATTGCGACCTTTAGCGTGATTACAAGGTTTGATGGACAGACGGACGGACACACATACCCAGATCGACTCAGCTCGTCGAGACATTCATTTTGGTATATATAAGTATGGGTCTACGACCATTATTTCGATGCGTTACAAACTTTTTGGCCAAAACCAATTTATAATACCCTCCCCACATAGTGGTGTAGGGTATAAAAAGTTCATCGAAGAGCGAACATAAATAAGAACATTTAACATCCACGTCAGTACACTCTATAATCAAATTGTTATCAAAAGAGGCAAGGAATGAAAATAAACCATCCCAATAATCGCGGTATTCAACAAACTCTGGTAAAGGATTAGAAAATTATAGAGATGGATGCAAAAATAAGAGCATGGTCAGAAATCGCAGGACACAAGAGAGCGCAGTCACTGACTAACATGAAGTTAATTATAGGAGCCAGTTTGTTGTTTTAAATGGTTGTCACTCTAGTTGCCTACCCTTGTCCTCTGGTGTTGCAGAAGGATATGTCCTTGGTCCACTTCTATTAATCCTATATGTGAATGGCCTTCCTATTTACACAAATTCTGCTATTTGTTCTACTTTTATTTTTGCAGATGATATATTCTTGCTCTGTAATGGTAGACGTGATACTTGCAATATGCTTGAAAGTAATATAAATTCAAATTTAAATTATATTGTAGATAACGCATATATAATGGGATAAATGGGATGTATTACCGACTATTGCGATATCTCCGTTATTTGGTTACCTACGCCGACCTAGTCTGCATCATTGTAAAGACGGGATCTTCTACTTTCATAGTAAGGCTTTGCTTTTGGAAAGTTTTCAACCAAAGCTGTGATATTCGTCAATATAATTAAAATCGCAAAAATGAAAATTGGGATTTATTTGCAGGTATTGTGATATCTTCGTTGTTTGATCACCTACGAGCACCAACTTTACATCATTAGAAAGGTAATATTTTCTACTTTCATTGTCAGGTTTTGCTTTTGGTAGACCCCATATAGAAGCTGAGATGTTCGCTTTGGAAAAAACCGTTGTCTTTTTATCCACCTAAGTTATTTGCCCTTTCCGACCCCTAAATATTATCCGACCATCACCAAAATCAATAGGCTTCTTCCCCTGCGGGACCTTCATCAACATCCAATATTTCGTGACAATCCGATCAAAATTGCGAGCTTTAGCGTGATTACAAGGTTTAGATGGACAGACGGACGGACACACATACCCAGATCGACTTAGCTCGTCGAGACATTCATTTTGGTATATATAAGTATGGGTCTACGACCATTATTTCGATGCGTTACAAACTTTTTGGCCAAAACCAATTTATAATACCCTCCCCACATAGTGGTGTAGGGTATAAAAAGTTCATCGAAGAGCGAACATAAATAAGAACATTTAACATCCACGTCAGTACACTCTATAATCAAATTGTTATCAAAAGACGCAAGGAATGAAAATAAACCATCCCAATAATCGCGGTATTCAACAAACTCTGGTAAAGGATTAGAAAATTATAGAGATGGATGCAAAAATAAGAGCATGGTCAGAAATCGCAGGACACAAGAGAGCGCAGTCACTGACTAACATGAAGTCAATCAAAGATGTCGACCGAGTTGTGAGCAATATTTAGATTCGGTCTAGTATAAATTGTCCGAAACTGGTTCGCTCTCCAATGGTTAAACAAATTGCAATTTAAATCACCAGACAGTCTATATATTCACATATACAGCAAAAACGTCTTTATGAAGGCTTCCAAAAATATCTATACTTCCCGAAGCCAAATATATTTATATATATATATGTATATATGTCCAGTAGAAATTTTGGGGACAGTGAAATATTTGAACTTTGAACCAACATTGTATTTCGTTGTACTCTAAATTATATGTTTTTCCAAATTTTGACCCAAATTTGTATTACCCTTGCCTTCTGAACGTTTCATATATATTGTGCTTCATTGGGGGCCACCGTGGTGCAATGGTTAGCACGCCCGCCTTGCACTCAGAAGGTCTGCGGTTCGAATCCCAGGCCAAGCAACACCAAATTTTCAACGGTGGCAATATTCCCCCTCAGTAATGCTGGCGACATTTCCTGAGTATTTAAGCCATGAAAAACTTCTCTACAAGTGGTGTCGTAAGACACGCCGTTCGGACTCGGCAATAAAAAGTAGGTCCCATATCATTGAGCCAATATGAATCGGCGTGCACTCATTGATATGAGAGAAGTCTCCCTTGTCCCATCTGGGATGTTTGTGGAACAATTATTATTATTATTATTATTATTATTATTATCATTTGAGGACATCATGGATGCCGTAGTAATTTTCAGACATAGTCCTCAAAATAATCACAGCAAATACTTAAAAATGGGTTGCCACCACGTTTTTAAATATTTCTAGCTGAACTGAACGCCGCCAAATTGAAATAAGTTCGCCTTTGAATTTATTGTTATTTTTGTTCCGTAATTCACTAAGAAGTGTCCGCATATTCCATAATTATTAAAAATGTTTACTCAATTTTGTCATCTTACACAAATTGTTATAAGTTTATAAAATACCAGTAAAAATGTATCATTCGGCTTTGCCGAAAGAAATAAACCTGTGACATCATGAAAGAAGCAAACAAGTGCATTTTTAACATTACTGTTATAATGTGTGCTGCGAAAACTTAAAATTTATCCGAGAACAGGTCTGACACTGTTCCTAAATGTTTAAACTTATGTGGGGGAGGTACCGGAAGAAGTGGACCGATATAGTACACTTTGAATAAGATGTAATTTTGGAAGTAGGATTACAATATGCAAATATAGGACCAAATCGAGGACTCCCTGTAACCCTTTTCAGTGTCAGTAATAATTTCTACCCATATTAAAACATTGGTAAATGTTGAATATAATCGACAAGTGGACTGTGGGCTTAAGAACCATAGTTGGTGTTGGCAGGGTTTTTACAGTTTTAGGGTAATCAATTATCTCAGTCAGTATGGACTTATCCCCAATAACACATTATGCTGCCGTAATATGAGTCGCGGGGACTAGCTGCTGCAAAATATTCGAAACGATCTTAGACATGTCCCTAAACTGCACGTTTTCGAAAAATATTGAAATTTTGGGTGAATACCCTAAGGAGTGGACCGATATTGTCGATACAGATACTCCAGTTGGTCACCTATGAAAAGCATTACATCGCTGTAATCTGGAAAAATTAGGAAACTATCCTCGAACAGCCCTTAAACTGAATTTTAGCAAAAATATTGAACTTTTGTGATTGAGGTACCCGAAGATGTTTTGCAATATACACCATCTTGGAACGTGATTTGTATGAAATCAATTCGTAAGTTTTCGGCATCAGTCGTTTGGATTACTTTGAGCGTTTGGGTCATTATCTCAGGATCTATGCACTTGCACACGAAAATAATTATAACCTCGTGAATGGGACCACGAACAGAAACTGCTGCATGAAATTCAAGACGATTCAAGAAGTGTCCCTAGACGGGGGAGATACCCGAATAGTGGACCGCACTTCCCACCTTCGAACTTAAACTACGTTTGTACAAAATATTACGAATGCAAAATGTTGGACCAAATCGTTTAATCCGTTCCAAAATTATCGAGTGCTCTAGCCAGGCAATTGACGCCAAATTGTCTGAAACGGATTTCGTGCAAACATACTTGGGGTCTAAAACCATTATTTCGATGAGGCACATTTTGAACATGGCTTTTGAGTTTCTGTTGCGGTATGTATTGTTTAGTTATGTTTTCAAAACATTGATAATAATGTCAACTAAGAAAAATAAAAAAGGATTGCCTGAAAATTGCCAGTACGAGCAATTTTTCCACATCTATTCCCCTTACGTGTCTCTCCTTCAAACTGACACTTGCCGCAAGTAAACTTGTCTAAGTCCCAATTTTCATTGAGTGAATTTCTTTGCGGCAATTTTTCTCGTTCCATTTTAAAGTTGCCTCTTGCGTCTATACAAGCAATAAAATAAAACAATAAAAATAAAAGGAATAAAATGGGTACTTCATAGATCAAACTCATTTTTAGAAGACTATTTGTGTGAGAATTCATATCGTTCTTTTACTCAAAGGTTGTCACATCTCAAACAAACAAGCCATATCATTAAGCCAATTTGAATCTCCATTGTCCCTTCGGGATGTTGCAGAACATATCGCTCATTTACTCAAAGAGCGACATATCTCAAAAAACCAGTTTAAAAAAAGCATTTTAAGTTGGCGACTCAAATTTGACTTCCCAACCTATACACATTATCACACAAACAAGTAAGAAAGTATCAGTCAGCTGCGCTGACGGAGATATACATACCTTAAATCATTGACTAAAAAAATAAATAAATAACACAATAATTATATATGTATGTATATTGATTTGGTATGACGAGTTTGCTTCAAAATTTGTAGATACTCCATTATTATGTCTTCTTTTGTTATAGTTTGGAATTACCAAACAGTTTTATAGCGTTCCTTTAAACATGATGACTGAATTTCATGGATGAACTTCTTGGCATTAACTTTCAAAGTAAAAATTATATTTTAATGCCTATAAATTGCAGCCGGTTTCTGTATGTCGAAACGAAAAAGTGTGCGAATGAACCACGTCCAAACTTTTGTCTTCGAAATACGTTTACCATTGCTTTTCCTGCAAACAAAAAACTAATTTGAACAAGTAAGAACGGTGTTAAGTTATACCCTCCACCACGAGTTGTGTTGAAGTGGAATAGAACAATTAGTTTCCGTACCGTTCCGTACCGTTTTATGGGTGCCATATGAAGGCGTGGACCTATAACAACAAATTGCAGGTTGAAAGTTGTGTGCCCTAAATGAAGACTAAATACGAAATTTCAGCCATTTCCGTGGAATATATCAAAATACCGAAAATCGGGAGGTACCGTTCTATGGGGGCTATATGAAGACGTGGACCTACACCAAAAAACTTCAGGTGGAAAGTTCTATACACCCAACTATAACTAAATACCAAATTTCAGCCATTTTGGTGGGTAATGAAGCTAAAACCTCCAAAATACCGTTCTATGGGGGCTATATGAATGCGTAGACTTATACCAACAAATTTCAGGTGGAAAGTTTTGTACACCCAACGATAACTAAATACCAACTTTCAGACATTTTGGTAAAACCTTAAAAATACCGAAATTCGGGAGGTACCGTTCTATTGAGGCTATATCAAAACGTGGCTCTATAAACCCTTTTTTCAACACCAACTATCATGCAAGTAATAAAAACTTCTGTACCAAATATTGACTCTCTATCTTTAAAATTGCGAGCTGTATCTTGATTTCAACAGACAGACGGACGGACATGGTTAAATCGACATAGAATTTTATGCTGATCAATAATATATATACTTTGTAGGGTCTCCGACGAATATTTCGATGTGTTAAAAACGGAATGACAAATTTAATGGAACAAATTTCCTTTACCGACCCTTCGCAATAATAAATACAAAAATGTCCTTTAAATCGCAAGTTTTCTTAAGTAGCCGGCCTTCGGCCGGGGATTTAGGACTTTCTCCTATGGACAGGAGCGAATTTCGGCTACGCGAACAAACTTTTTTTAAATCATAAATTTTTTCCCAAGTAAACAAAGGAATTTTCCTAACTTCGGAGGCCTATGTCTCGGTAAGTATACATTTCCCAACAAAAGGAATATATCGTTGGAATCGGCATGAAAAGCACTATCTGTGGTAATTTTTCCATAATTTCTGCGGAGGGTCGGTAAAGGAAAGATATGCCAATTTAATTATACCCTCCATATTGTGGAGGGTATAAAAATAGAGTTTGGCAGAATTCTTT
This sequence comes from Musca autumnalis, assembly GCF_047663935.1. NCBI lineage: Eukaryota > Metazoa > Arthropoda > Insecta > Diptera > Muscidae > Musca > Musca autumnalis. The sequence goes on along the minus strand of NW_027411649.1, from coordinate 131,831 downwards.
CTTTCGACATACAGAAGCAGGCAGTTGGTTTAATTTGCGTTTTCAAATCCAAACAATAGTAAATTAACACACTTTCGGTTGATATTAACCCGTGCCATCAAACGATCTTTGTAATATGTCGAGTTTTTTCGTTAACTCAAAAAATGACCGATCTTTATTTACTTCCTTGGATCCAAGCTCGAATTTTCCGGATTTTCATTAATGTTTGTAAAATTCGTTTTTTAGCCACAACTATGAACTGGTAAAGTTTTTACATCAAAACGTCTTTTTTGAACTCCTACCCCTAAATGTTTTCCATTTGATTCAAAAGCCTTATACATGAAATGTTATGGCAATCGGTTAATGTTAACCCGTACCAACATAACGATCTTTATGTCCTAGGTACTTTGTATAGGATCCAAACTCGAATATTCGTCGAGGGATTTTCATAAAGGATTGAAAAAATCGTTTTTTAGCCACACAATGACCCAAAGACATTTTATGTTTAAGTTGGTTGGCCACCGCTTGCTTCCACCTTTGTTTATTGGAATTTCCTAAAAAGAATGAGAAGTGTATTATGTCTAATTTTATTAAATTAAGAACACACTTATCTCATTATTAAATTTTTGCTACAATTGTTTGTCGATTGTCAAAATGTTAACAAACAATTTCGAACACACTTGCAACTTTTGGTATTTTATTTAGAGTTGCTTATTTTTACATGCTTAGGAATGCAACACTGTATTTGAGCTGGTTGTGAAATAAGAGCATATTTACATTAGAGCATTTTGTCTGGTTAATTGGACATTTATACTGTTGAAGGTTAACCCACTGAATTTGATAGATCCATTAATTAATTTTCCGCTTACATATACCATTTTGAAACTGGTTTATATTGACGAAATCGAGTGGATTTCAGCTGTCAATTTCTTTCGTATACGTCAAATGAAAACTCATCTGAAATCCATTCGGTCTCATTTGACATTTGAGCAATGGAATTGACAGTTGAAATCTAGTGGATTTCATAAATGTAAACCAAGCATTGGTTTAACCACACTTACATCTTGCTGTTTTTAGCTAAAACGCTTTCGTTTTAGATTATAAATCTACTCGATTTCAATTGCACATTCCATACCGTATGCGCCCAATAAATCCTCGTTATAAGTATGTGAAAATGAGAGATTTCGTAAATTTAAACCTGTAGCTGGTTTACATTACGAAAGCGAATTTCAACTGCGTATATGTCGAAGGTCACACTAGAGTGGTTTCATTGAAACTTTAAAGGTTCTTAAATCGAGTTCCTCACTACAGCAACTTCATGATTTTACTCTAGTAAATCGACCTAGGAACCCTGGATATCACGAAATTGTTCCCAGCAAAAAATTTTGGATGTTGTGCAATTGGAGTTATGATAGTCCAACAGAGTTATGAAAAATGCACTCCGTTCGATACATTTTACAAGCAGTTGCTGTAGAGATCCCAACACATTTCTTCAAAAGATAAACAAGAGTGTATACATTTCGAAGAATTTGTTATAAAATGAAAAAATAACAACTTAAGTTGCCAAAATTTTTGCTGTAATTCACGAGACGGAAATTTTTAATGGAGTTGGAGCCCATGTCGAAAGGTGAACTAGTGATGGGAAGGCAACATAAAAAACCTTTAGGATGATGAAGCAAAATCAGTTGAGCTTGGATTAATTGGAGATCGGAGAAAGTAAAATCAAATGTGATTGAATTTAATGGAAACTTTTTTAAATTTGTGTTTATATAATAAAGTTCTTTGTGTTCTTGTTTTATACTAATATTAAATGCATTTTATTTACTTTGGGATACTTCGCAATGGCTTGCATTTTAATTGCATCTTTGAACTGATTAAAAATGCAATCCGAAGAGTGCTCTCTTGTAATATTCATAAGTGAATTCATAGGAAAAGATGTACTCCAACGGCAAATGTACCGTACACTTGTAGTGATTCAACTGCATCCGCGGATGCGATTTCAACTGTCAACTCCATTTCTGATACGTCAAATGAAATCCAATGGATTTCAGATGAGTTTTAATTTTATTTATTTGCTTTGTAATTGAAGCCCAATTATATCTACCCATATGTGTCGGTAACTCGAAAAATTACTGAATTCCACTACTGTTGTGCAATACTCCAATAAATTTTTTGAGTTACCGACTAAAGTCGTTGAAATTAAAATGCTTGTAATTTCGGTAATTAACGATACTTTTCGGTAAGTTACCGACTTTTTAATGTTACCGATATTTTCGGTAACTCAAAAAATGAGTTTCAGAATCGTATTGAATGAAAAGTATTTTCTTTATCAAATTGTTCATTGACATTTAGTTCCTTTATAAATGTTTTCATTTCAAATTTTCATAGAACAAGAATTAATACCCCGTTTATATATAACCGGATTTAACAAACCGACTGGGTTTTAAATGTCAATTCCATTGCTTATATTTCAAACAAATCCTCTCAAAGAAGGTTAACCCTGCAAAAAGCTCTAATATAAACAGCACATAAGCTCCGGATTTAATTTATTTAGAATAGATGTACTTCTAGACGGAACTTTTACGCAAAATAAAGATAGACAAATTTACCCAATAAAAGGCTATATACACTAGAGTTTGTTGTCATGATATATTGCTCTGTTTCGATATATTTGACTTAAAATATATTAAAACACCCGTCAAACACATATTTGGAGAACCTTTGCCATTGTAATATGCCTTAGTGGAAACATACTTTAATATTGATAAATACGTCGTACGCCAAAATGAAAATAACCGAGTACCGAGTACTATAATCATATGCAACCATATAGAAGCAGTTGTGCCATTTTAATGACACCATTATCAAGGTAGATAGATGCATTAGTCCACCAGTAGTGGGATACTCTAACGCATTTTTCTACAAACGTACGTACAAAACTCACGGAGGATTTTCATTCAATATATTTAATTTCGGGCTTAGCTCTAGTTTGCGATGATCACTTGAATGTAAATTCTTGGGAGAAGGACCCGGTTATCCTGTTATTTGACCCGAAACTCCGGGTACAAAAACCGGGTTAGACCCAGCTCTATTGAGCCGATTCCTACAAAATGGGTGTCATTGGAAAGCTTACAGAAATACCTATCAAACAAGTAGAGATAGATATAGAACGATAGGGTTACTTTCATGCGTTCAGGTGATATAGTCCAGAAACCGATTTTTGGACCCGGGTTTTTCCCATAAAACCCTCAAAAAGTCAAAATGGGTCCCTTATGGCTGCTCGCTTAATGTATACCAGATTATAGCGCTCAATTTTACCTTTCTAAAATGTTGCAATATGTTGTAAAATGTTTGCTGGATCCAGAGATATGGCCCTTAGAATCTTGACATCCCGGTTCTGTTGGGCTCATTTTTTTACAATATAAGTGCCTAAAAACAACATTTTTTGGCTATATCTCCTGAACACCTGAAAATAATCCAACTGTATGACCACTTGTTGGATAAGTACTTCTATAAGCTTTCCATTTTGTAGGAATCGGTTTTGTAGAGCTGTGTCTAAACCGGGTTTTGTACACGGACTTTCGGGTCAAATAACCGGATAACCTGGTCCGTCCCCCAAGAAAATTATACATTCCCTTGATCAGCGCAACTGTATGTACCTATGGAAGAAATTTCAAAAAAATCGGAGAGTTTTTACTAAACTAGAGTTTTAAAATTTTTGTTGCAGCAATTCACCTGTCCATCTACCTTTTTTATTGTGTCATGGACAATTTGTATGAATTACAATGTAGACAAATATGTATATGAAATCTTAATTTGTAAATTTGATCATTTTCCTCGAACTATATATGAAAAAATTTCGATTTAAAATAAACATATCGTCAAAACAAAGGGATTTTTTGACCTTTCGGAGCCTATATCTCGGGAAGTATGGACTTCCTGCCCATGATATATATATTGGCGTGATCAGCAGTGCATGTCCTATCTGTGGTAAAAATTTCAATATGTTGTAAAATGATCGCTGGATCCAGAGATATGGCCCTTAAAATCTTGACATCCCGGTTCTGTTGGGCTCATTTTTTACAATATAAGTGCCTAAAAACAACATTTTTTGGGCTATATTGTCACGATTCAACCTTAGAAAGATTGTACCATGTCTGTACTGCCACACTGGCTTCTTTTCAATCTGGGTGCGGCTTGAGCTCGTCGGCATTGGGGGGGTGTTCGTTGCACACAGACGAAGAAACATCGTGGTAGAATATTATATCAATTGAACCAGTGTGTTCCCAAATAAGAAAACCGAGACAAAAAGAATATATAAAAAGGGGTACGAACCTTTGAATTCCATTTTGGGCATAAAATCAATCAGTAGTTGTTTCAATCTAACAATCTGTAGTGATGACATTCAAATGTAGGTGTGAAAGATGGCATTATCACCATTGCCTGCCATGATAACCTTAGCTTATTTCTGGGTTATCCCTTAAAAGCGATTCACATCCAAATACCTACCGTTTTACCCCTACTCGGCCATCATAATTATGATTGAAGACAGAATAACATTCACTTTCAAATATATTTTATTATATAATTAATTTTGTTTTCCCTTAAATGTACCTAAACATGTTCATTAAGTAATTTATTTATTCTTAAATGCAAAGTCAAAATTACTTATCATTATCAAATGTTGTTAAATGTTGTTTTGAACGAAATTTTAAAACCCATCAGTGAGAACGGCAAAAATAAGACTGAACCAGACAAACCTAATACCTTATAGCGCTATAATTCTTAGGTAACCCACTCATTTGGGGTTATATTACTCTGAAACTGTTTAAAATTCGTAAACGTATGAACAAGGGTAAAGTTACAACAAACTAAGATCATAATAACGTTTCATTATTGTCTAGACTCACATCAAAGCAATGTTGGATCTAAGTAGAGACAACAGTTCAATTCGAAAATAATTCAAGGACAATTATGTAAAAATTTGAGGATTGTAAATATTAGGATAATTCCTACATAAATGATCTTCGTATAATCTAAGATATAATAAATTTAATGCATTATAATCTAATGAAATTAAGAATAAACGGTCAGAAAATAATAGAAATTGAACAGGATTTTAAATATAATGCATTTAATCAAGATAATACGTGTGGAATAATTTCTTTGTATAATTAATCTGGACAGCATTTTTAAAGAAAAAACAATAATCGCAGCTTGGGTTATTGAAGCAAGTTGTTATCTTCTCACGGGAACTTATGAGGCGGTAAACACAGGTAGAACACGATGATCTGGACTTGGCATCAATACGGCTTTAATCTGCTAGTTACAATGTACTTACGTTCGTTGCTGCGCTTTACTTAGCCTACTGAGGAACGAAAATGATGAAGATATTGGTGCTATGTGAATGGCTGGTTCATTTAATGTTGATTATACTCGGCTATATGGCTTATTGCTGTTGACTGTTGTTAATTTGATGTTGAATGGAGGATGATTTAGCTGCTTTACTGTTGAATCTGATGTTTTGCTTTTTGGGTGTTTACTAATCTGATGTTTTATGTTGTTTTTGATGGGGCACTTATGACCGCTATTGTGATTTGTGGATGCGATATGGTTATCTGGATTTTATTTGGCGGTTTTTTTATTATAATGATTCTCTTTGACTTTCGGGTATATATTCTCACAGTTCATTTCCCTGATACTTCTCTGTATTTTCACTGTTTTGTCTTGTTTTGATCATTATTTCCTTTTACTTAGAGGTTTATTGTCCTTGAGCTTATGACCTTCTTCTGTCTTGTTAGCATTGCTTATTATTATCTTTAGTTCAGGGTTTTTTTCTCTTTTATTGGATTTCTCTTTTTACACCACTATATTCTTTCTCTAAGCTTTTCACTGTCTTGTCTCTGTTTTGTTTGTTAATTTTCTTTCTTTACTTTTGGTTTTCCGTTGTTTCTTGTTTTTTCTATCGCGCAGGTTTTTCTAATTTATTTTCACTGTCTCAATCTTTCTTGTCGTTCTCTTAAACTTTGCCTTTTTCTCTAGATTGCCTTTACGATTTTTTTTATTTTAGACACTGAACCGTTTTGCTCTTATGTCTTGATTCCTTTTTCTTTAACTCTCTGGTTTTCTTTAATGACCCTTTCTGGTTCTGACAAACTGTATTTTTCTATTTTGTTACTAATTTGATCATTGTTTCATTTCATATCATTGCGATTTTGTTTCACATCACTTTTACTCGTATTTTGAGCAGGCATTTCTGTTTATGGTCACTGACACTTTAAGTTTAGTTTTTTCCTTGCTTGTTTGCTCTGTATTTGTTTATGGACTATTGAAAATGAAGCACTATTTAGTGTGATCGTAACGTTTGTCTTGCAATTTTTCCTCTTTCTTTTTGATTATTTAGGGATTTCTCTCTTTATTCACTAGGTGGATGGTAAAAAATAGAGGTTCAAGACACTATTTTTGTTTATTCATTCAATCATTTCTATGCAACTTATTCTCCTAGAAGGCGATTTGTCTGCCGCTGTTTTAGCATATTAACACAATAACTGACTGATGGCGTTAAACACTTGTGGATTGTATTTTCTGTAGTTTTCTTGAGATGAAGTCGCATTCAAGCTATTGCCGGGTTGTTGATTGCTGGATATGCGATGTTAAGTATTCTATGGCGGAGTTTGTAGACGGATACTAATATTTGCGTATATCGGTGGTAGTTTTTGGGCTATTGAAGATTGGTGGTTGCGTAAATGGGTTAACACTTTTTTTTTGGTTTAAATATTGGCGTTTTTTTCTTTTAAGATTGAAGGTTATGTTGCTATTGGTGTTGATGGATATAATTTCTTTTGCTGGCTGTGATGTTTTTTGATTTACGCAGGATGTCACGTTTTCTTGGATTCATTTTGATTCATTTTGTATTTTTTCCATAAGAAAACGTTTCTACCATCAGAAAAACACATTGTGGATTTTATTTTTATTTTTCTGATTTCTCAGAGAAAATGATTAATAAATACGATGACTAACGATGGTCTCGGTTTTTCTCCGTCTCTAGTGCTTTTTATTTTTCACAATTTAAATATGATTTGCACTGATTTCCGCGGATCTTTTATTGACCGTCAAAAAACTATTTGGCATATTCTTTTGTCTTTCGAATCTTTTGCCACGGGTCACGTCTGCTCGTCGCCACAGTACAACGGAAAAGGAGGCTGAAGTTGGCTGTCCTTCATTTTCTTTAAGTTCCTGTTCCGTATATCGAAACAGCAACCAACTTCGTTGCGTATTGAACATAGCTCATAGAGTTGTAATTCAAGTTCAAGTCGAATTTGTGCAGTTAGTCAACGACGTAAATTGTGCGAATTTGTCGACGTGGCACCCAAAAAGTGACACGGTACAATATCTCCTGAACACCTGAAAATAATCCCACTGTATCCCCACTTGTTGGATAGGTATTTCTATAAGCTTTCCATTTTGTAGGAATCGGTTTTGTAGAGCTGGGTCTAAACCGGGTTTTGTACACGGACTTTCGGGTCAAATAACCGGATAACCTGGTCCGTCCCCCAAGAAAATTATACATTCCCTTGATCAGCGCAACTGTATGTACCTATGGAAGAAATTTCAAAAAAATCGGAGAGTTTTTACTAAACTAGAGTTTTAAAATTTTTGTTGCAGCAATTCACCTGTCCATCTACCTTTTTTATTGTGTCATGGACAATTTGTATGAATTACAATGTAGACAAATATGTATATGAAATCTTAATTTGTAAATTTGATCATTTTCATCGAACTTTCAATTTAACAAATCAATAAGAAACAATTTAATTTATGGCGATGTTTTTTAATGGGAAATTATCTTTGGTAAGTAAAATTTTAACAGATTGCCCAGAATACAAAAAGTAAAATGTTTTCTTTCAGATGGAGCAACATAAGACAAAAATACATCATTTGATGGGATGATTCAAGGATTTCATTCAATGTCATATTGTGCACACATGTTGTGCATGTTGTTTGTCACATTCATACAAAAGATACTAAATGCTGGGCATAAGTTGAATATACGGACTGGATTCGGATCGATGATAAAAAAATTCGGTTTGAAGGAAAATTTTGTTCGTGTTAGCCGAGATTTGTTCCTGTCCATAGGAGAAAGTCTTAAATCCCCGGCCGAAGGCCGGCTATATATGAAAAAATTTCGATTTAAAATAAACATATCGTCAAAACAAAGTGATTTTTTGAACTTTCGGAGCCTATATCTCGGGAAGTATGGACATCCTGCCCATGATATATATATTGGCGTGATCAGCAGTGCATGTCCTATCTGTGGTAAATATTTCAGGTCGATCCGAAACCAGTCCAAACATTCATCCTGCTCCAAATGCTGTAACATGCAATTAAGCGAACTGACTTTAGTAACCCCGGCTTATGGTGAATGTTTGGAATGGATACGGATCGGTCATGAAAACATTTTCGATTTAAACGAGCATTTTGTTCGGGTATGCGAGATTTGTTCTATTAAAGTAATCTTTTGACAAAATTTTCGGAGCCTACATCCCGGGAAGTATGATATACAGCATCGATTGAGTCCAAACATTCATCCTGCTTTTTGAACTTTGAAAAATTGTGTACAGATTTCGTAACTTCTCACTTTTAGCCACCCCTCGCGAAAATATTTGAAAATGTCAGGGTATACGCTAGTTAAAAGAGCCCCGAGTTATGTAATGTCAATATTGATGTGAAATTTTAAATAAAATAATATTTATGGCCGGTTTCACTAAGAAGTTTCGAATACAAATTCGAATTACAACCAAACTCATGTTATTGTACAATTTTTGTATGATTAAGAATAAAAATGAACGACATATTTTTTAAACAGACAGAAGTTTGGTAGTAGCTTGTACCAATTTTATTAGAATCGTCTTAGTGAAACAGGTATTATAATACTAATTGGTACAAAAGGTAACACGGTATATACCGAAGAGGTAAAGATAAATTTTAATGGGGTCACTGTTGCTGTCTAAGTGTGAGATATGGTTATGAGTGATGAAGTTTGTTCTGATTAAGAGTTTTGATTAATTATTTACATATGTATTTATTGTGTTCTTATACATATTACCCTCTCCCAATATGTAAATTTTTCTTCTTTGGGGCATTCATATGAATAAATATAAAAAATATGAATAAATAAATAAAAATAAACAAAATCTGTGTCAGTTTGAGTGCTGGATTTAGCGGTGGCATAGGCCTTTGTTGGAGCTCAGATATACCCAGGCTAGTTTAAATAACCCGTATTCATAATCTACTTCACTTGGAGACCTTATGGTCCATTGTGTTCATTCTATAGAGTATTAAAAAATGAGTTAACAAAAATAGGTAGTGTGGACAGAGAGAAGTTGTTGATGAATTTTGAGGAAGATCTTAAACATCTTAGGTTCTTCATTTGGAGAGGATTGGCCAAATGGTCTTGGTGACTTTGCAGTTTGATTCGTTAAACCAAATCGTATCAATTGTTTTAGAAAGTTCTTAGGTTATTAGGATAAAGCTAAACGCTTAAAATTTCGATGAGCTTCAAGGGTACTTCTTTAGTGGGTTTTGGAATGGAATGGAACAAAAATCAATATTCCGTAAAGGAATAGACATAGAACTCTGAAACTTGGCATTAGAGTGACTGTTGATTGATGTATAATGATGAGATATGGAGTTAGTTTTGAAAATACGCACTATAAGAATACGAAAGGTAGTAAACTAAATATTGGGTTTTCAGATGGAGTAATATTTCTGAATTGGGGTCGTATTTGGTATGTTGGTTTGAGATATGGATATGCTTTGGAAATGCGTAGTAAAAGTTTTTGAAGTTACCTTAATTGGTGTGTAGGGGTGAGAAGTCGATAAGTACCAAATGGTACTAAGGGCCTGTTCATGTATGTCGATAAGAAAACGAATGCGGAAGAAAAACTACCAAATTTGAGTGTGTATTTCAAATTTGTTTTTTGTTTTGAAGCAAAAGCAAATGAAATAATATTTCAAAAACTAAAGTTTGGGTGTCTTTCATGCGCACACATTTTCGTTTCGAAATACATAAACTGGGGGTAAATGTTGATATTGTGTTTAGGTCTAAGTACTGGAATTCTGATATTTGGTCTTAGAGTAACATTTAGTGTGGAGGGTTGAGATATGTCCATATTTTCATTGGGCAATTTTCCTTGCGGCAATTGTCTGTTTGATGGAGAGAGGGTGAAGAATTTGGTAACCCTTTGCCTCTCAACACCCTCTCTCACCGACAAGCTGACAATTGTCGCAAGGAAAATTGTCTAATGTAAATATGGACTATGGAAGTGGTTTTGAAAAGTACAAAATTTTACAGAATTTGGTAAAATTTGTTTTGGTAGACGGGTTGAACTGGAATATTGAAATTTGATAGTAGTACTGCTGTTGATGTTGGAGTAGATATAAATTTTGGAAATTTGTACTTATGTATGCCAAAATTACTAAATCTATATATAAGAGCTTTGTGATGACTGAGTTGCTGACTTAGTTACTGATAGATCATCACCCAGACGAAACGGATGGAGCCAGAAGCTGGAAAGTTTGAGTTTTGGTTTTTGTTAATGTATAGGGGAGAGATAAGGCTGGTTTTTTGGAAATTCAAACCAGAAGTGTACCGATGGAGAGTTAGAAAAGTACTAAAAGTCGCTAAATTTAGTACCAACTGTATATATTGAACGGATATAGCTTGAGTATTGAAATTTGGTACGGGAATCAAGGTTGGGAAGTGGTGTTGACGTAATAAAGGTTTTTTTGGAAATTCGTGCTTATGTGTACGATAAGTACTTAATGATACTAAATATGGTACAATTTGGATTTTGGTGAACGGATAGAGCTGGAAACCAAAATTTTAAATAAGGAGTACTGTTGCAGTTCTTTGCGACATGGAGGTAGCTTTGGAAATTCGTACTAATGTGTACGAAATGTACTAAATTTGGTACAATTTGGAATTGGGTCAACGGTCAACTGGAAAACTGAAATTTGGAATTTATATTACTGTTGAAGTGTAGGATTGAGCTATGGGTGAATGGACAGATGTGCAATCCTGAAATTTGGAATTAAGATTAGCCTTGAAACCTAAAATCTGGAATATTTGTTACTGTTGGAGTATGGGATTGCTGTAGTTTTGGAAATTTTTACTTAAGTGTACGAAAAGTACTAAATGGTACTTAATTTGGTACAATTTTGATATGGATGAATGGATAGAGGTGGAATCCTGAAAGTCGGAATTACTGTTGGATATATTTATAGAAATTCGTACTTTCATACGAAAAATCACAGTGCTCTTGAAGCAACTTTAAACGGAAAGAGCTTACACCTGGGTAGTTTTTGCGGATTCTGAAATTACAATGTTCATTGACGAGAAAAAAATTAAAAAAACTAAGAAAATTACGGGACCGCTTTTTAAATAAATGGCGATTGCAGTTGGCATTTTTAAGGGGTTTTTTGAGTTTTCACGATTTTGCTTGGAAACCGCAAGTCCTATCGAAATAGGACGAAAGAAAATGTTGTAGCTATGAAAATTCGCTACAAGATTGACCTTTATGTTATTCTCGTCGGTTTTTACCATCTTTGAGACATAGAAGTTAAAATGTCATGTACGGTGTGTTTAAACTAACTTTAAGTAAAAACCGCTAACATCTGGGAAGTTTTTTTGCGGATTCTGAAACAGCAATGTTCATGGATGAGAAACATCCAAAAACAAGAAAAAAAATTGCTGGACGGATTTTTAAATAAGTCGCGGTCAAACTTCACATTTTTAGGTTTTCGCGATTTAGCTTGGAAACCGCAAGTCCTATCGAAATGGAGATACAGAAAATGTAGTAGCTGCGAAAATTCTCTAGAGGAATGACGTTTATTATTGATTCCTAGGTTGTACCATTTTTGAGACAAAGAGCTCATGTTAAATTTTTAAGTTTTTTTTTTTGCTATTGTTTCGCGGTTTTGCTTGAATGCGGCAAGTCTTATCAATATCTGTGAAAATTCTCTTATAGCTGTGAAAATTCTCTATAAGACTGGATTATGTAATTTTCCCTAGGTTGTACCATTTTTTTTAGATATATAAGTTTAATTTTTGATTTTTTAGTTATTTAGTTCGACCTTTTTTTTAATTAATCTTGATATGTTTAATTAAACCGAGCTCGAGGTCTTTGTTTTCTGTTGTTTTTTTATTTATAATAAACGCTATTTCGTCTTTCATCGAAAGACATCATCAGGATCTATTGGAAAAAACATTTCTATTATTGCTGCCTACATGATATTGTTTGTTGTTGATAAACTTACAATAATACTTAAATATATTAAAACAATAACAATGACTCCACCAAGCGTAGACGTCGACCTTGTATCGTTGTCATCTCTTTCGTCACTGCAGTGCTTTCTTCTTATTTGACTTTGTTTATTTTTCTGATCAGATGTCTGTAGCCGTGTCCGTTTTGTAGTTGATCCGTTGTGATGTTGGAGTATTCATTATGTGTAGAGTTTCCAACATTAGTCTCTTGTTGTAGTTGTTTTCGCACTATAACACTCTCACTCTCTCTAGTTCTGGGTGGTGTTGTTCGGCGGCACAGTGTGTAGAAAGTGCGGTCTTAGTTGTCGCGTTAGACGATCTATTTTTAATATCAGATTTCTATCCGGATAGCCGTGTTTTAAGTTTGTTTTTTGTGGTCCCGATATAATATTTGGTGCATTTTTCGTTTTCGTTGCCATTGCATTTGATTTCGTAGATTAAATTCGATTTGTCCCTAATGTCAATTTTGGATTTTAATTGTGTGAATAATTTGTGTAGAGTGTTAGATGTTTTTTGTGCAATTGAATAACTGTTGTCTTCATAACATTTGGAGTTTTTAAACCGTTCCGAAAGGCCGGGTATATATGTAACCGATTTGTAAAATTTATTTGGTTTTTCTGTTTTTTGTTGATTTTTATTGAAATGTTGCTTGATTAAACTATTTATGATATTAGGAGGGAAGCTATTTTGTTTTAAAATTGATGTTATTTTCTTTATGTTTTCTTTGTGGTATTCCTTATCGCTAATGTTAAGAACGCGAGTAATGAAGTTTGATGCAGTATTCATTATTATTGGTTTTGGGTGCTTCGAGTGGAAATTGACTAACCTCCCCGAAGCCGTGGGTTTCTGGTACCAATTTGTCAGTATGTTGTTATTCTTCCTTGTGATTAAAATATCAAGTTATGGAAGTTGGCCATTATTTTCAGTTTCTATTGTAAACTTAATGCGGTGATCGTAGCTATTGAATGTCGTCAGTAAATTGTATATTGCACTTGATATGATTATTCCAAAAAGGTCGTCAACGTATTTTGTCAGAAACTTAGGTCTAATATCACAGATTTCGACGCATCGATCCAATAGCTCTTCCATTACAATATCGGCTGCTATCGGCGATGTTGACGATCCCATAGGAAGACCTTTCTTTTGTTGGTAAAAGTTATTCTTATATTTAAAATAACGTTTGTCACATATGCAAAATTTTAATATTTTTATAATCAAACTCTTTGAGATTTTGGTCACCGGTTCTATGTATGTTTAATTAAACATATTAAGATTATATAAGTTTAAGTTGGGAAATTGCAGTCATGACGTTGTTTTATAAGGAGACGATACAGAGCTGAATTGTCCCAATAGGTAATTCTATATCTCAAAAACGGTAAAACCGACGAGAATACCATAAAGTTCAATGAAGTAGAGAATTTTCATAGCTACAATATTTTCTTTTGTTGCATTTCGAGAGGACTTTCCAGTTTCCAAGCAAAATTGTTAAAACCTAAAAGACCATTAAAATGCCAACTTGAATCGCGATTTATTTAAAAAGCGCTCTGGCGATTTTTTTTTTTTGTTTTTTATTTTTCTCATATATGAACATTGCAGCTTCAGAATCTGCAACAGTTTTCCAGGTGTAAGCACCTTCCATTTTAAGTTGCTTCAAGAGCACCGTGAAGTATTAGTGGTGCTATCAATAGAGGTGGAATTCGGAAATTTGGCTGTTGGTGTGTAGGGTTGAGAAATGGATGTGGTTTTTGATATACGTACCATACTAAATGACACAGCATTTGTTTCAAATTGTTATTGCCTAAAGGGGTTGAGCTGAAATTGTTAAATTTGGTATTAGTATAGCAGTTGGCGTTACGAGTGGAGATAAGGAGGAAGTTTTGGAAATTCGTACTTATGTATACGAAAAGTATTAAATCGCGGTTGGGATATAGTTTTGGATATGAGGATGTAATTATAAGTACTAAATTTGGTACCATTTTGGTATTGGGCTAGGGAATAGAAGTGGAATTCCGATTTATTATTTATTTGTCTGGTTTACTGTTAGCGGTGGTCGTACAATAAGTGTACTAGAAGTATTAAATAATACTAAATATTGAAACAGTGATATTGAGTGAACCGTTAAATGAAATTTATTATGAGGGTCCCTGTTGAGATTGGATCAGCATGTTTATTAATATTCGCTTTAAATGTATGAAAGGTTTCTACATGTAATACCATTGGCATTGGGTGAACAAGAAGAGCTAAAACTGTAAAATGACAGTTAAGGTCCTGAATTTTGAAAATTGCACTGAACTGCAACTTTTGATTATATTTTAACGCGAATTCGGTTTCTAAATAATACGCTGTAATTAAAAAAGTCAAACGTATCTAATCAACAATTTTTTATTCTGAACGTTATAGTAAGTTCATTTGGCAACCCAGATCTATGCAGCTAATGTTTTACAAGAAGGTTTTCACCCTGATAATAAAAAAGGCACAAAAAATGTCTCAAAAAATAATTGTTATATAGGGTAAAATTTTTTGAATAAATGTTTTCTATATTTTGATATAACAAATTTCAAAAAGCGGTTGGAAAATAGGGATAAAATCTTAAAAATACCCACATAGACTGGCATTTAAAATGTGGTTCGCTTTTGATGTGTAGGGGAGTAAGTATTCCTTTTTCGCATACGAAGTAGCGGGCATTTTGCTAGTTTTTATGTATTCTAGAGATTTATGACTATATTATGTATTGCGCAACCATACTTTAACTGCGTCGTAAAGGCCTCGTCACGTAAGAGGTTTTCTGGCTGGCTGAAGTCATCGGCTGGCATATTTGGGAAATGAACAAAAGGAAAATGGTAACATATAATAACTATGTTATCATTTTCCTTTTGTTCATTTACGAATACGCCAGCCGATGATGCTGACTTCACAAGTCGTGCCGCTTATGTGACGAGGCTTTTAGTTGTAATGTCATCAACTTCACAAAGCATCCAACCACTAAAACACCAACAAATAATTATATTACTGTATTTTATTAATTTTATTTGAATATATGTTTATTGATAGTGTAAAGTTTATAATTTCGGCAGGCTGTTTCTTAATACAACATCTTCTATTTTGGAAAAAATTATCTTGCTTAGATGTTCCATATGGTAGCAACTTCCATCGATCTAAAAAAACATATAAATATCAAAAAATGTTCTTTGCAAACGATTCTGTGAGAAATTTATCTTTTAGAACCCAACTGCACCATTAAATTAAAACAAAAATCATTATTCTTTTACATTTTGGTTTATTAACAAACTTTTTAAAAGTTAAATCATACATTAAAATACAATTTTGTTAATTTATAATAAGACAATATTAAATTATACAATTTTAATTTTTTTTAAATAATTAAGAATAAGTACCAAAAATAACGTTTCAGATTCGTATACAAAGTAATTTAATGTATATGGGATTATAAAATTTTAGTTCTGAATGATTCTAGCCAATGTAGTTCCTTTTTAGTTAATTATTAATACAGAAATAATATCACTGCGACAATATTTCGTACATTCCCACCAGTTTAGAACCACATAAGGTAACCATGACAGTTTTATATAAATTTTTAATGTGGTTATATTCTGGTGAAAATTGTTATAAGACTATTAGAAACCGACATCTTTATAATACTTTATATGTCCACAAAATAGGAATAATAACTCGTTCTTTATCTTTAAATACTAAATTTGGTAGTTCTAATATGTATCTATTAGAAAAGGTTTTGATTATATATACATATATTTTAAAGCCTCATTTCTTTAATGTAATTTATAACATTTTAATTCAATTTGATTGTTTGATAGTTGTCCACGCTAGAGTGAATTTCACAAAATTAGGCGTTCTTAGATCGATTCACCACCACATAAATTTCATGATTTTACTATGGAATTCCATCCACAAACGCATAATTTCGAATTCCTACATCAGAGCTCTATGTCTACAAAAAATTGTTATACCAAACTTTACATTTTATAAGTATTACTCATCCGTAACCTTTAAGTCTGAACAACATTTATGTTCTTAGATCTTTAGAATAAATGGTTCCAGAGATATCGTGCATTGAAAATTTAGAACTCTGTACAAATTATATGCAAAAAAAAAATAGTTTCAAAATTTCTTAAATATTGGTCCAAATAGAAAAAAAGTAGTTTTTGTTCTTTTATCAGCTATCTAATAAACAATAGAAGAAATTAACAGAGCGCTTGGATCCAATTTTTGGGATTTAATATTTAAAATTATCAGTGATTGTACTTTTCGATTTCCTTGAATTTTTCTATTAAACTATGATTTATTACAAACATTTTAAGTCCTAATTGGAAGTGGGATTCTATTCTATTTTTTCTAATTTTTTTTATTTTGCCATGAAATTTTTACCCATATATCACTGTTCAAAATGTGTTATTTATAAAAAAGAAAAATAATAATATTAATAAATAAAAAGTTCTGTTGCTATAATAACAAATGTTTCACACTGGTATAAAGGAGAAACTTTAGTGACAAATTAAAACAAATTATAAAAAAAATAGTAAATATTCGAATCCCACTACCAACTAGGACTTAAAATGTTCGTAATTAATCGTAGTTTAATAACAAATAAATTTAAGAAATTCGTAGAGTGGTAAAAATGTATTTTAAATATTTCATCCAAGCACACTGTGAATTTTTTTATATTTTTATTAGATAGCTGGATAAAACAAAATACAAAATTTGTTTCTATTTGGAACAAAGAAGTTATGAGTATAGTCTTTGCAGAATTCTTTTCAAGGCCCTACATCTCTGGAACCGTTAGTCAAAAAAATCTGAGAATATACTGAAATAGTTTGCTGATGGGCAGCATGAACACTAGGGTTATAACTTTTTGCACATTTTTGCAAATATCAATTCTCACAGACAAAGTCAACAAAAACGGCCTGTAACTTTCGCGACTTCGTTGCAAATGACCCCATATTCGTTTGTCCGGTAGGTACAAAAAATATAAACATAAAATTCACGAGTTTGTAAAGAAAAAACAAAAATTGCAATAGTGTCAAAAATTCCTAAAATGCTCCGAAATGGCGCATTTTGAGAACACATTGGTCCAGAACGCTTTGATAATGATCTTAAATTAGATTACAAAAAAATAAAAATTTTAATTAAAAGCAAATATGTTGTCATAACAGTTAAAATTAAATGCATTACTGAACTTCAATGCATTTGGTGCGGAAACTTTTTTCGCGATAGAGAAAAATTGACGCCGTATTTCATAATAGTTTTCCATGCTCTACACGGCTATGTGGTGGTATTTTTTTGCTTATAGCCCTAATGAACACAGCAAAAAATAAAGGAAATTAAAAACATTTTTATTTAAATTGACCAATTTATATTTTAGTTTCTCTTCTTATATCAAATGAATCATATCAAATGCGATAAAAACCATACAAATTCAATATGTTGAAATATTGAGGTGGAAGATCTCGAAAGTTCTAAGATAACCATCTATTTTGCACTAGGAAAGTAGCAATGACCGTTTTCAATGAAATATTTATTATTGATATTTCCGAATACTACTAAGTCCCGGTTCAAACTAGCATGAATTTCATTAAAAAATTTCACGAAGTTACGAGTTGTTAGATCGAGTATTCTGAGCAGCAATTATATTACCCATAGTTAAAAGATTCCTTATATATATATATATATATATATATATATATATATATATATATATATATATATATATATATATATATATAAATATATATATATATATATATATATATAATTAATTAATTTTAAATGAAACTGATGTTGGTTGTTGATTGATTTGCACTTATGATATTGGAGTATAGGAAGAAAAAAAATATATTATTCAGCGCATAAACTTTCGGATCCACTCTTTGAAGCGGTCTAAATAAGAAAAAATCTCTCAAAAGTCCAAATCTGTAACTATCCACACTGATCGTGTTTCTGTAAAATCAAAAAAAATCTCTCAAAAGTCCACGTAGATGATTGTGGTCTTTGATGCATCTTATCTCTAAAAATCCACGATGATGAAAAATCTGTAAAAATCCACACTGAATGCGGTCGAAATCTGTTAAAATCCACGCTAATTGCGGTTGAAATCTGTAAATATCCACACTGATCGTGATTCTGTAAAATCAAAAAAATCTCTCAAAAGTCCACGTAGATGATTGTGGTCTTTGATGCGTCTTATCTCTAAAAATCCACGATGATGAAAAATCTGTAAAAATCCACACTGAATGCGGTCAAAATCTGTTAAAATCCTCGGTGATTGCGGTTGAAATCTGTAAAAATCCACACTGATTGCGGTTCTGTAAAATCAAAAATCTTTCAAAAGTCCACGTAGATGATTGTGGTCTTTGATGCATCCTAAAGATCTGTAAAAATCCACGCCGATTGTGGTCTTAAATCTGAAAAATCTCTATAAATCCATTATCGTGATTGTGGCCTAGGATTGCTCTAAAGAATCTGTAAATACGCTCTTTGTGGCCTAAATTCCGAGAATCCACGCTGATTGTGCTTAAAACCCAATAAATCCACACTGACGGTTGTAGTTTTTGAATGTTTTTAAAATTTTGTAAAAATCCACGTTGATTGTTTTTGGAAATCTGTACATATCCACGCTGATATTGGCCAACGATATTTATGAATCAGCCAAACCGTCGTCTAATGCTTTTTCTAAATTTTTTTGAAATGTAAGTTGATGCTTGTGATCTCTAATTGGGCTTAAGTAGAAATTAAATGCATTCAAACATACAGTCAGTGTCAAAAGAATGTTTACACTTCACAAAAAGTGTTTAATTGCATAATTACACCGGATAATGATATAATAAATATAAAACACTAATACAATTTTTAAGTGTATTGGTGAATTAAAATCCCAAAACTATTAGGCCTTGTATAAGTATAATTATGAAATAAACGAAGATTGATAAAATAATCCAAAATTTGAATCAAATTTATAGTATAATTTAATAGTATCAAATTATTTAAAAAGCCAAAATTAAGGCATGTCAAGCTAAAGAATTAATGAAATGTTTTAATTTTGGAGAGAAAGTAAACTTTCTTTTGACTCTTAAAATGTTGGATTACTGTATCAATCTTCATTTATCTCATAATTAGGCTTATGCAAGGCCTAATATTTTCTGGATTTTAATTCACCACTAAACACTTAAAAAAAATTGTATTCTTGTTTTATATGTCATTATACCGGTGTAAATATGCTATTAAATACTTTTTGTAAGCTGTAAAATTTCTTATGACTCTGACTGTATGGTCGTATTTTTTCAATTGTTGCTCATAGCAGTGCCACACAGCTTTTATTTTGCGCTCTATTGTTCATGTTTGAGTCAATAACAATTGACAATTTTTTATTTTTAATTATCCAATATTAAATTGTTTGTATCTCTGTTATTGTTTCCGAAAAGTATTTAAATATATGTATGTTTTTAAATTTTAGATTGAAATACTTGATTAGAAAATACACTAATGATAATAATTTGATAAAGAAATAAATTCTGCGATTACTTTCCAGCAGATGATTTTCTCCTTTGGTTGTCGATCCATGTTTTTAGGGTGGAAGGTTTCCTATTTTTGAGAATCGCATTCTTTTCTATTACGTTTGAGCATTCTTTGAGTGACGGTAGTTTGTTTAAGCTCTTAAAGTCTCCAAAATGTGATGTAATAATATCCACTACTTCTTCCGTCCATCTACAGCGTTTCGTTTTTCCGAAAGGTGAAGCTAGAATATGTAAAATCATTTGTTATTATATGCTTATTATCTAATTACTATTTAATTACTAATTACAATCTAATTACTATCTAATTAGAATCTAATTAATATCTACTATTTTTAACGTGATTACTTACTACTACCCTTCCCCTGATTTACCGAATTTGGCTCAATATTGATTTCTGATTCTTCAATGCTATTACTCAAACCTTGATTGTCCATATTAACAGCTGAAATACTCCTTACGTTTGTTTCAATATCGGAAAGAGTATTATCCATCGATGTTCTTATTTCTTTATCGTTTTCATCATCGCAGCCTGCAGCTGAAATCAAAAGTTTGGAAACATCTGTGATTTCGGCTACAGGTACCGGAACTCTGTATATAGACTTATGAATGTCTTTATGGTGGTCTAAAAAGTTTGCCAGTATTTCTACCGTCGATTTTTGTACATTCAACAACGATGTATATGTTGCGATGTGTTTCCTTAATTTTGTGGCTGTTATATTATCAGGTATCGATGCGCCACACGCGGATGAGAATTTTCTTAATAAAGTGCAAGCTCGATAATACTTTTTGGCTGAGCCATATTTTCCAAGTGGAGTGAATATATATGGATTGGGTTTTTTAATGCCTGCTCTTTTAAAATTAAATCAATTGCCTTAATACAAAACGGATCAAGGAGAACCCTCACGGTTCTGCCTAATTTTCCTCGAAGAGTTTTCCTAACATATTGTTTTGCAAACTCAAGTGATTGTTGAGGTATATTTTTAGCAGACCAGCTTGTAGACTGTCTGTTATTCTTTCTTTTTTTAAATTTTCGACTGTTAGTCTTTCAATTTCGCCAGGCCTTCTTCTATTGAATACTTGAATGCTTATAAGTGTTGCTTCGATGAGATCTTTCCAGACTTCAATTGTAAATTTTTCTGTTAATTTCGATACCGAATCCATAATTTGAAGTTTCAAATAATCATATAATTTTTTAATGTCGTTTTTGCTTGGCAAATCTGTTCTTTGTTCTTTTTTTTTATAATCTAGGTCCTCCAAAGCCCTTTTGTTCACTTGTGTTGGCGTTTCTTCGACCCAAAGGGAGACAAAATTATCTAAAGAAGCTTTTAAGTCCTCGTTCTGAGATTTAATAAATTCATTGCCTTGAATTTTTGCGCACTTCTTTATTAAGGTTGTCAATGTCGTTGCAACCGCTGGTGTGGCGAAGCCCTTACCAAACTCCCACTTCGCTGTTTTTCGTAAGGCAATCATCGCTTTGTCGAATAAAATGGTTTATACATGTCTTTCAGCTCGGATACTTCCGGAGCTAATTTTTGAAGCTCAATCTTAAATCTGCCCAAAAGGCGCATATGTGATCTTATTTGATCATGTTGATGATCTTGGCAAAGCTTTTCCGACAATCTGTTTCCATAGCGTATAACTAGTTCATCAAAACGAATAGATTTTGTAATTTCATCGTTTCGTAGCACAGGAAATATTTTTGTTTTCATTTCAGGACTTGCAACGTGATGAACGTATTGAGTAACTTTTCTCCCATCAATATAATTTGATCTTGAATTTTTTATTCCGAGGCATTTACGAGAATGTGCACGTGAGGCAAATCTTACATAAAATCCTCGACACTTCGCACAGCATACGTAATCATCGGCGTTTCGATTTGCATATTGTCGTTGACGTCTGCTTACTATTAAAAATCCTTGGTTTTTATCACTAGACGTGTTATGCAGGAAATCTCCTTGTTTCCTAATTTCTTCGATTATTTTCCTGCTCTGTTTTGGAAGCGCCATTGCCTGTTTAACCTGTTTTTCATTTCTGTGTTTTAAAAATAAATGACGAGCAAACTTGCATTGCAAAGTCTTACAAAACACGCAAAAGTGTTTCTTAGATTTTTGGTTTGACGATGGGACACATAGTGGTTGGATATTTAGTGGATCAGTAATTAGTTCTACAAAGGAACTTGTGTTTGCACTTTTGTCTTGTAAGCTTGAATCTGGGTGGTATTCTGATACAGGCGTTTCATCTTCGTTGGGTATAGAAGAATTAATTGTTTCAGAATTCAACGTACTTGCATTCATAGTCTGTGACATGCTATTTTTATCGGACGATTGTATAGCAGTAGAATTTTTAAACTTTCCTTTACTTTAAACTTTAATTTTTTTAAGTTTATGTTGAAGTCACTTATGTGAAGTTCACTCTCTGATTCATTATTTAAAGAAGAAGATTCATAACTGCAATTCTCTGAAATTGTATAAGATGATGCATCGTCGATCAATGATTCTGACCCGTCCGATAATGACTGGATGTCAATCGAATGATGATCGAGTTGACCAACATGAGGTGATGTTACTGTTTTGGTACATTCACCCTTATTTTCATCGGATCCTCCACTGTTTCGAGGCCATTATTAGCAGGAATCATTCCATGTATTTTTGATTATAATGGAAAGAGATCGGTTGATGAAGAAAATCCTTCCACATTTTCTACCATTAAGATGTCAATATGGATTGGTGTCACTTCATGTAGTGTCTGAAGACTCTCATTTACAGTTTCATTATTATCCAACGTTGAAGAAAATTGTTCCATATTGTCCACCATTATGGTTTCAAATTGAATTGGTGATAAATTCTGTGGTGTTTGCGGGCTCTCGTTTAAAGTTTCATGAATTTCCGACGATAATGGTAAGAGATCGGCGGATGAAGAAAATTGTTCCATATTTTCTACCCTTTTTGATTCAAATTGGATTGCTGACACTTTCTGTAGTGTCTGCGGGCTCTCATTTAAAGTTTCATGAATTTCCGACGATAATGCTAAGAGATCGGCGGATGAAGGAAATTGTTCCATATTTTCTACCCTTTTTGTTTCAAATCTGATTGCTGACACTTTCTGTAGTGTCTGAGTATTCCCATTAACAAGTCTATGCATTGAAGCTATCTGTATTTTTTTAGCTGATTTGTTTGCCACTTTGGATTTATGTGAACTACAGGACGTTGTGGTGTTTGGAATACATTTATTTGATTTATTTGTAAGATTTTCCTTGAGATTCGTTGATTTAAGTTCATTTGTTTTGCTTCTTATTAAATCAATAAGTTCTATTTTGTTATCTAAATGAAATTTTGTTGTTATTATTGTACCAATATATTATATACATATTACATACATACAGTGCGGCTGAATTCCGAAACGTCGGTTGTTTACAAATGTTTATATCGCAGTGATAAAAAATTAGTGCGATGTTTTGCACTTCGTAGAAAACAGGTAGAAATTTTGCAACGCTGTACATTTTAAAATTCTTTTACAATGCACGAGCAATAACTGAAACAACGCAGTTTTTTACGTTTCGGAAGTCAGCCTGAGTGTCAAAAATATAAGTGGTAGCCGCCAATATAAAGTAAATAGTGATATAAAGTAAATAGTGAGATTAGGGAAAATGTTGAAAAAGTGTTGGGATATAGAATTATTTTTCTATATTTCAACCTTAAACAGACTACGCCAAATGAATCCTCATTTAAAATCCAGTGGACTTTATTTGTCGCATTCGCAATTGAATTGATATTAGAATCGTACTCTTAACGATTGCTGTAAACATTTCAAATTTTCGTCAGATTGTCTATAAGTATCATAATAGCCATCATTGGCAATTAAAACGGATATCTTTGACTTTCACTGTATTTAATTTACAACTACAAAAATGTACCTCAGATCTCAGTAAACATCTTTCTAGTATATACGAACCCTGAAGGAACAGGTCTTAATGGTCAAAATAGCAAAACAATTGCGATTTGTATACTCTTTTTTCGGCTTCTGCTCCATACATATTAAACCATTCAAACTTCAAGAAAACAATCAACCACAATAGTGTAGCAAAGGCTTCAATAAACAATTTTCTGGAATATGCGAAATGTCTATGAACGGTTCTTAATGGTAAAAATAGCAGAAATCTTTTGAAAATATCCAATTTTTATACTTTTTCTCTAACTCTGGTCCAAAGATATGCAACCGCCCAAAAATTAAGGATACAGTCAACTACAAAAATGTACCTTAGATTTCAACAAACAAGTTTCTAGAACAAATGAAATTTCTAGGAACGATTCTTCAAGCTCAAAATTCGATTACACTGTACAACAAAATTGAACTTTTTTTAAAATTACAATAAACCCCGCACAGATTATGAAAGAGGACCGAAAAAAGAAGACACGTGTATCGTCGTTTTGAAAGTTTACGTCGATAAGTAACCTAAATATGCGTGGCAGGTTCCGCCGATTTCTACAGGTTCTGAAATATTCGACATCAGATTCCTTGGAATCCTTGCATTTTAGGTGTAAAGTGTCTTTGGCAATATTACTGACAACATTGTGGGGTATCTTTTTATGAAAAAAATTAACCCTCATGCGAGTCAATAAAGGGGTCTTTTTGGTCCATTTTTTGAAAAACGTTTAAAAAGTCCTTTAAAATGAGATCGTATCACATCAAAATATTCTACAAAATTATTTGTCATGAAATTTTACTATAGGTCCCAGAAAACTCTAAACCGTACCTAAACGCCAGGAATCTACCAAAAGCAAAATCACGTTTTAGGGTTAATGTTGTACTTTATCTGAGTTTATTAAGTTTTGTTCCACAAAACTTCATTCTAGATAGAAGACGTCAAAGACAAACATATTCTCCATCAAATTTCAATATAAGTCGCCGAATAAATGAAGTATGTATTTACAATATATTTCAAGAAAATATATACATCAAGTTTGCAACAAAATACCCACATAATTTTTGAATAAATTAGGTTGGTTCTTTTTTCGGGTTGATGCATGAAAGTAACATGAAATTTTGTTTTAGAAGAAAGTTGTTAAAAAAGAAATATTCTACACAAAATTTCACAATAATTCCCAGAACAAACTATATATCTAAGTAAAATACTTTGTTAAGAAAACTACGTTTCAAAATTAGATATTATAAGTAGAAATTATTTGTTAAACTTTTAGACTCTTAATTATAATTTATTCCATACTGAGTCAAAATCTCATAATATACTTCACTTTTTGTGGATTGTGTCAAAAGAAGAAATATTCCAAATCAAATTTCATTATGAGTCTTTGAACAAAAGAAATGTGTAGCTATACCATTTAACATCTCCCAAAGCTGTTGCTTTTTGTATATGATTTAGGACCATATTCTACCGTTTTTATTCACACTTTCGTTATCTGCGGTCACAAAATATATTTTATTGATGTTGACATATCTATGGTGAATATGTATATGGAAAATATTGACAACCCAGATCGGACTTTGTAAAATTACGTATTTTAGTACTATAAACTAAGAATTTGTAGAATATTTTGATCTGATACGATCTCATTTTAAAGGGCTTTTTAAAAGTTTTTGAAAAAATGGACCAAAAAGACCCCTTTATTGACTCGCATGAGGGTTAATTTTTTTCATAAAAATATACCCCGCATTGTTGTCAGTAATATTGCCAAAGACACTTTATACCTAAAATGCAAGGATTCCAAGGAATCTGATGTCGAATATTTCAGAACCTGTAGAAATCGGCGGAACTTGCCACGCATATTTAGCTTACTTCTCGAAGTAAACTTTCAAAACGCCGATACGCGCGTCTTGTTTTTTTTTTCGGTCCTCTTTCATAATCTGGTCGAATCATCTTGTAATTTTTTTGTGTGTTGTACAGTGTTATTTTACATCATTCTTTCCTGTTCAGGTCCGTACATAACAAACCTTTTAAATTTCCTTGAGTTTTTAACAGTTTGTTATTTCCAAACCTGAGAAGGGGGAATGTTAAAAATAATTTAATTATTCGTGAATTTCACCCCAAAGAATCATTCCTAGAATCTTCATATGTTCTAAAAAGTTGTTTATTGAAATCTTAGGTACATTTTTGTGGTTGGTTGCGTATCTTTGGACCCGAGTAGAAAGAAAAAAGTATACAAATTGGATATTTTCAAAAAATGTTTGCTATTTTTATCATTATGAAACGTTCATAGACATTTCGCATATTCCAGAAAGTTTCTTATTGATGCCATTGATACGCTATTGTGGTTGATTGTTTTCTTGAATTTTGAACGGTTTAATATCTATGGAGCAGAATCCTAGAAAAGAGGATAAAAATCGCAATTGTTCTGCTATTTTGACCATTAAGATCCGTTTCTACAGAGTTCGTATATTCTACACCATTTTCATATGTAATTCGAAGAATTTCAGTTGTAATTTGATTATTTCATTTGAAATTCAAAACATTTCACTTTTTATTTGAGAATTCCAATTGAATTTGGAATTTTTTCATTTGTAATTTGAGAATTCTATTTGAAATTCGAATTATTTCATTTGTAATTTGATTTTTTTCATTTGTAAATCGAATTATTTCATTTGTAATTCGAATTTTTCCATTTGTAATTTAAATTTTTCTGACTGTAGATCGAAGTTTTTCATTTGGAATTTCAAATGAAAAATATTCAAATTACAAATGGATAAATTTGAATTACAAATGAAATAATTTGAATTACAAATGAAAAACTTCAAATTACAAATGAAATAATTCGAATTTCAAATGGAATTCTCAAACTACAAATGAAATAATTCGAATTTCAAATGAAATTCTCAAATTACAAATGAAACAATTCGAAATTCAATTGGAATTCTCAAATTATATATAAATAAATATATATATATATATATATATATATATATATATATATATATATATATATATACTAGCTTAATCCGGTGCGCTTCGCTGCCCCGACTAAGTGAAAAATAAATGAATGAGTCCTACGTAGATCACATTTACAAATTTTATATACTCTAACACTTCTGAGTCCACTCTCTCCTTTAAAGAAGATAATTAAATTAGGAACAACACTAAAATTGAGTACCTTAAGTTTGAGGATACTTGTCATTTAATCAGCCTATTGGGACATCTTAAATTACTCTTAGGATAACTACATCTGTTATTGATAATTGTTACTCCAACATTGATATAGATATGTCAATAATGATACAAATTTCATTGAGATGGGACGTATATATCAAATCAA
This sequence comes from Musca autumnalis, assembly GCF_047663935.1. Taxonomy (NCBI): domain Eukaryota; kingdom Metazoa; phylum Arthropoda; class Insecta; order Diptera; family Muscidae; genus Musca; species Musca autumnalis. Next base: position 104,715 of record NW_027411649.1, on the reverse strand, counting down.
ATATACGGAATCTGCCGAAAATATACATGGAGCTATATCTAAATCTGAACCGATTTCGAAGTATTTTTGCACAATTATTTCTAGGCCAAATTCAGTCGCACATTACGAATGTCATTGAAATCGGACATATGCAGCGTGATTGGGGCATCAAATAAATGAAATCGGCCAAAAATATATATGGGCGCTCTATCCAAATCTGAACCGATTTCGATATAATTTTGAAGATCTATTTCCAGGCCAATATTCGTCATAAATTCCAAATGTCATTGAAATCGTACATATACAGCGTTTTGGTGCATTAAGTTCGTCAAATCGGACGAAAATATATATGCGAGCTATACCTAAATCTAAACCGGCTAATATCCATCACACGTTAAAAATTTCAATCTAATCAGACATATATAGCCTGTTTGAAGCATCAAATACATGAAATCGGCCGAAAATATATATAAGCGCTATATCCAAATCTGAACCGATTTCGATATAATTTGGAACATCTATTTCTAGGCCAATACCGTCAGATATTCCAAATTTCAACGAAATTGGACATAATAGTATGTTTGGTGCATAAAATACAGGAAATCGGCCGAAAATATATATGGGAGCTATATTCAAATCTAAACCGATCTCGATATAATTTGGCACATTTATGTCTAGACCAAACCCCGTTACGCATTCCAAATTTCAGCGAAATTGGACATATATATAGCGTGTTTGGTGCATAAAATAGAGGAAATCGGTCGAAAATATATAAAGGAGCTATATCCAAATCTGAAGCGAGTTCGATATAATTCGGCACATTTATGCCTAGACCGAATTCCGTTACACATTCCAAATTTCAGCGAATTTGGACATATATAGCGTGTTTGGTGCATCAAATGCGGAAAATCGCCAGAAAATATATATGGGAGCTACATCCAAATCTGAACCGATTTCGATATAATTTGGCACATGTATTTCTAGACCAAGTTCAGTTTATTGAAATTGGATATAAATAGCGTGTTTGGTGCCTCAAGTACATGAAATCGGTAGAAAATATATATAGGAGCTATATCCAAATCCGAATCGATTTCTATATAAATTGACACATATATTTCTAGGCCAATATCCATCACACATTCTAAATTTCAGCGAAATTAGACATATTTAGCTTGTTTGGTGCATCAAATGAGGAAAATCGGCTGAAAATATATATTGGAGCTATATCCAAATCTGAACCGATTTCGATATAATTCGGCAACTTTATGTCTAGACCAAATTCCGTTACACATTCCAAATTTCAGCGAAATTGGACATATATAGCGTGTTTAGTGCATCAAATGCGGAAAATCTGCCGAAAATATATATGGAAGTTATATACAAATCTGAACCGATTTCAATATAATTTGCCACATTTATTTCTAGAGCAAGTTCTATAACACATTCCAAATTTCAGTGAATTTGGACATATATAGTGTGTTTGATGCATCAACTACATGAAATCGGCAGAAAATATATATAGGAGCTATATCCAAATCTGAACCGATTTGAAAATAAATTGGCACATTTATTTCTAGGCCAATATCCATCACACATTCTAAATTTCAGCGAAATTGGACATATATAGCGTGTTTGGTGCATAAAATAAGGAAATCGGCCGAAAATATATGTAGATGGGAGCTATATCCAAATCTGAACCAAACTCGATTTAATTTGGCACATTTATTTCTAAAACAAATTCCGCCACACATTCCAAATTTCATTGAAATTGGACATAAATAGCATGTTTGGTACATAAAATAAGGAAATCGGCCGAAAATATATGTATGTGGGAGCTATATCCAAATCTGAACCGATTTGAATAAAATTAAGTAAATTTATTTCTACACCAAATTCCGTCACACATACAAAATTTGGAGATTGTATCTGTAATAGTTCTAAAGATATTTGCATACAAAATCTAAATTTTTTGGAGGTACCTCCGGTTTTGATACTATATCTCCAGATCAACGCGAAATTTCAAAGAATGATATAGCCTATTTTCATTCCAGGCCATGTAGCAATGTACCCTTAACATTTCAGTAAGATCTGTTCAGCGGTTTTCGAGTCTATAAGGCACAAACAAACAAACAGACAAACAAATTTCAATTTTATATATATAGATAGATATATATATAGAAAGATGTTTATTGAGATCTGAGGTACATTTTTGTAGTTGGTTGTTTGCTTCAGATTTGATCGGTTTGAAAGCTGTATAACAAAACTTGAGAAAAAAAATTTAAAAGAAATTTGCCCATGGCGATTTCGACCTTGCAGATGAAGCTTGATGGATTATATGTATGTGTTCACAATTTTTGTTCTTTAAGACCTAATGGTTTGGAAAATTATTAACTATATTCTGACAGTGCAGCATGATAGAAGACCAAAAAAGATAAGACATGTGTCTCGCGCTTTTTCCCTATCTCATCAACTTTCGTGGTTATGGGGCCGAAAGATTTAATGCTTTGATGTCGATAGGGATCATTTTCTTAGGCTCATATCTTCTAACCCGGTAATAATATAAATTTGCTCTTGGAGGAAAAGTTGTAGCTCATTTCTTAAAGAACAAAAATTGTAAATAAAATAAACAACTAAAAAATGTACCTCAAATCTCAATAAATAACATTCTGCAATAAAATATCAAAACAAATACGATTGTTATCCATTTTTCTCTGGTTCTGGTCCATAGATACTAAACCGCTCAATATTCAAGAAAAAAGGTAACTACAATAATTTAGCAAGGACGTCAGTAAACAGCTTTCTGGAACATACAAACAATCTGTGAAAAATGCTTAAAGGTCAAAATAGCAAAATACTTTTGAAAATAATAGTTTTTTTAATAAATTTTTCACCGATTCTGGTCTATATATACCAAACCGCTCAAAATTAAAGAATACAAGCAACTACAATAATGTCCCTAAGATCTCAATAATCAAATTTCTAGAACATATGAGCTTTCTAGGAACGGTCCTTCAAGCACAAAATTCGATTATTTGTGCCCATTCTTTCCTGTTCAGGTCCGAAAATACCAAACCTTTAAAATTTATTTGAATTTTGAACAGTTTGTTATTTACAGACCTGGACAGCGAAAAAATTTAATTGTTGGTGAATTTCAGCTTAAAAATCATTCCGGGAATAATCATTAGGGTAGGGCGATTAGTGTGGAAGGAAAAAAACCTTAATGAGCCCTTCGCGTTTCTGATACCTGGTATTGAACTGAGCAAAAAAGTCCACTGGACCATATATATACCGTGAAAATCGAGCCTCCCGATTTTGACTTTTTATTGACGTTTTTCGGATATTTTGGCATATATCAGGTAAACCATTGAGGTTTTCGATTCAAGACACAGACAAAAATTGTAGCCAAGAGAGTAATTGAAAACTCTCTAATACATCGCAAAGGCATTGGAACGCTTTTTCAGGCAGTTTTGGCCTTAAGGATGTGCAAACTTTTCGGAAAATGTCGATAAATGACATTGTGCTACAAAATTTGACCAGAAAATTATTCAAGCGTTCTGATGCAAAATTCTATCGTGTTGGGATCCATGGACAACGAAAATGCCTTTATTTCGATTGGGTAACTCCGTTTTATTTTTTTATAACACTAAAAGCAGTGAAAATCTGGGTTTCTTACATTTTCAAATTTAAACGGACATATCTTCTTTTTTTCACAACCGATTTCTAGTGGGCCTTCTTCCTTTTAAAGGGTGAATAATATCTTTAGAACAAGTTATTATTTGTCTATATCGGTAAACAAATGGCTAAGTTATAGAGGTTTAAGTCTGAAAACCCTCTTCAAAAAAGTATAACTGAATTTCTCATAATTTTCAAAAATATTATGTTTTTTTGTTTTGTTCAATAATTATTTTCAAAATTATGAGAAATTCAGTTATAGTTTTTTCTGAGGAGGTTTTCAGACTTAAACCACTATAACTTAGCCATTTGTTAACCGATTTAAACAAATAATAACTTGTTCTAAAGATATTAGAACAAAATCGGGAGGCTCGATTTTCACGGTAGTATATATGGTCCAGTGGACTTTTTTGCTCAGTTCAATACGAGGAATCAGAAACGCGAAGGGCTCATTAAGGTTTTTTCCCTTTCACACAAATCGCCCCACCCTAATGATCATTCCCGGAATGATTTTTAAGCTGAAATTCACCAACAATTCAATTATAGTTAAATTTTTTCACTGTCCAGGTCTGTAAATAACAAACTGTTCAAAATTCAAATAAATTTTAAAGGTTTGGTATTTTCGGACCTGAACAGGAAAGAATGGGCACAAATAATCGAATTTTGTGCTCGAAGGACCGTTCCTAGAAAGCTCATATGTTCTAGAAATTTGATTATTGAGATCTTAGGGACATTATGGTAGTTGCTTGTATTCTTCAATTTTGAGCGGTTTGGTATATATAGACCAGAATCGGTGAAAAATTTATAAAATCTATTATTTTCAAAAGTATTTTGCTATTTTGACCTTTAAGCATTTTTCGCAGATTGTTTGTGTGTTCCAGAAAGCTGTTTACTGATGTCCTTGCTAAATTATTGTAGTTACCTTTTTTCTTGAATATTGAGCGGTTTAGTATCTATGGACCAGAACCAGAGAAAAAAGGATAACAATCGTATTTGTTTTGATATTTTATTGTAGAATGTTATTTATTGAGATTTGAGGTACATTTTTTAGTTGTTTATTTTATTACAATTTTTGTTCTTTAAGAAATGAGCTACAACTTTTCCTCCAAGAGCAAATTTATATTAGTACCGGTTTAGAAGATATGAGCCTAACAAAATGATCCCTATCGACATCAAAGCATTAAATCTTTCGGCCCATAACCATGAAAGTTGATGAGATAGGGAAAAAGCGCATGACACATGTCTTATCTTTTTTGGTCTTCTATCATGCTGCACTGTCAGAATATAGTTAATAATTTTCGAGTCGCACAGTGTAATCCAATGTGTAATGAACTATCAAATTTTATATTTTCGTTTTTCATCGGCTTAAGAATCTTCAAACTGAGCATGATCAGCATAATATAACAGTCTAAAATGTAAATCGGTAGGATAAGCGAGTAGTTATATGGGAAGGTACCCTAAAGGGTGCATATAAAGAATATGATATATCAGACTCACTGTTTGTGAGTGGAAAGTGTAAATCTTATAACAATCCATAGAGTCGCGAAAATATAGACGGGTACAATTAGGGAAAGCAGTAACTCCAAAGGACCCAAATATTAAAATTGATATTTTTGAGTCAACCCTTTATAAGGTCACGCGGTGCGCCGTAACTAATTTAAGATGAAAGGTGCTTACATGAGAGGCGACTAAATGAGAAAAATCAAAAAAGAAAAAAATCGCCGGGGGGATTTTCAAATAAATCGCGGTCAAACTCCAAATTTTTAAGGCGTTATTATGTTGTATATAATTTTGCTTGAAATCATAAAGCCTTGAAAATTTGGACTTTGGCCGCGATTTATTTGAAATTCCCTCCGGCGATTTTTTATTAATTTTCTCATTTAGAGTAAAGCTTGATGATCGGAAATTATTTGCAAGTGAAAAAGGAAAGCCAAGGACTTCGAGTCATATAGATTTTTTTATTTTTCTCATTTAATCACCTCTTATGTAAGCACCTTTCATTTAAAATTAGTTAAGGCGCGCCGTGTTTAACAAATGGCTAAGTTATAGTGGTTTAAGTCTGAAAACCCCCACAAAAAACTATAACTAAATTTCTCACAATTTTCAAATTAAATATTGAACAAAACAAAAAAACATTATAGTTTTGAAAATTCTGAAAAATTCAGTTATAGTTTTTTTGTGGGAGTTTTCAGACTTAAACCACTATAACTTTGCCATTTGCTAACCGATTTAAAACAATAATGGCTTATTCAAATGATATATTCACTCCTTTAAAAGGAAGAAGGATCAAAAGAAATCCGTTGCGGAAAAAATAAGATATGCCCGTTTAAATTTGAAAATATAAGAAACCCAGATTATCACTACTCTTACCGCTATAAAAAATAAAACAAAGCGCCACAAACGAACTAAAGGCATTTTCGTTCTCCATGGATCCCAACACGATGGAATTTTGCATCAGAACGCTTGAATATTTTTCTGGTCAACTTTTGTAGCACAGTGTCATTTATCGACATTTCCCCAAAAGTGTGCAAAGTTCGATTGGTCGACTACAACCCTGTTAAAAATCAAATTCGAAAAGGGAGTTAAGTTAGACACCGTAAAACACTGTAAGAATGGACCAATATTGGTTTTGATTTCATATTCATGTATTGTCATCAAAATCTTTAAAATGTGCAACGTTTAAGTTCGATTGGTCAACTGCAACTGTGTGAAACACGAGTTACCTGACTTGAAAAGCAAATTAGATAAAACAGTGTAAAAATGGACCAAAATTGGTTTTGATTTAATATTCATGTATTGTCATCCAAATCTTAAAAATGTGCAAAGTTTTAGTTCGATTGATCAACTGCAACTGTGTAAAAAATGAGTTACAAATGAGAGACATAATAAAATTAAAAGAATGAAGAAAATAGTGCAACCCTTCGAAATTTATTTTATTTTTATTATGTCAGAAGAAAACCAGGCCGCAAGGCTTCTAGTGTACCGAGGCTTCTACGTCCAAGAAATTTAGAAAAAATTTAAATTAAAAATTGTTGGAACCAATTAAAAAATTCTTCACATAAACATTTGGAAAAACATGTTTCGATTTGCGTTGAAGTTCGTCGGAACCAATTACACTGTACAACACAAAAAATAATTACAAGATAATTCGACCAGATTACGAAAGAGGACCGAAAAAAAGAAGATACGTGTATCGGCGTTTTGAAAGTTTACGTCGGGAAGTAACCTAAATAGGCGTATCGAGTTCCGCCCATTTCTACAGGTTTTGAAATATTCGACATCAGATTCCTTGGAATCCTTGTATTTTAGGTATAAAGTGTCTTTGGCAATATTGCTGACAACAATGCGGGGTATCTTTTTATGAAGAAAATTAGCCGTCATGCGAGTCACTAAAGGGGTCTTTTTGGTCCCTTTTTTCACAAACTTTTAAAAACTCATTTAAAATGAGATCGTATCAGATCATAATATTCTACAAAATTATTTGTCATAAAATTTCACTATAGGCCAAAGACACTTTATACCTAAAAAGCAAGGATTCCAAGGAATCTGATGTCGAATATTTCAAAACCTGTAGAAATGGGCTGAACTTGCCACGCCTTTTTAGGTTACTTCCCGACGTAAACTTTCAAAACGCCGATACACGTGTCTTCTTTTTTTCGGCCTCTTTCATAATCTGTGCGGCGTTTCTTGTATATTTGAAAAAAGTTCGATTTCGTTGTACAGTGTTATTAACGCAAATCGAGGTATTAGTGTATTTTATCACGGCGAAAAAAATTGGTCTTCAAATATTTGAAGTGTTTCGTATAAAATATTTAGACTGCTACAAACGACAAAAATGTGTTTTTATCAAAAAAGACTTACCGTGAATTACAATGTATCTCTGGCGTGTACTCATTTGAATTTGCCATATGTCTTTGTTTGAATAACGCTTTAGCAATTTCTGGTGAAGTATTTTCGAGGGAATCTCTTAGTTCAGACAGTGTTTGTTTTTAAAAATTTTCCATTCTCCATAAAGTTCCATTATCATTGTCTCTTCTTTGTTTGAAATCAATCAAACGTTGTTTGTTATCTAGCAATATATGATGCGTATGTCTACATATTGTTATCATATATAAGATATTTTATAAACTTACCATTTCTGGCAATTATCTTTGCTTTATAGCTGCCGCCTCCATACTTTACGACGCATTCTTCTTCGGCACATTGGCTTAAAGTTTTGGAACGACAAGAGATTCTCCGTTGTCGAATACAATCAGGGAAAACATTTTTAGCTAGAATAAAAACAATTTCAACTGAAACAAGTAAAAAAGTATCAGTGGGCTTTGCCGACAGAAATATACCCCTCAGCATATGTAAATTGAAACTTTTACCTACATACAGATCGAATGTTCGATTTTTTTCTTCAGAATTAGGATTAAAGTACAAATGTGCTGCGGAGGAGGTACTTGAAGGAATGGACCGGCATAGTCCATTATGGAAGTGGATTTTATTTTGCGAGTAATATTTTTTTATAGATAACGCCCACTAGTCATTTTAGTGGATCATGGTATAATTTTTAGTCCAGTATGCAAGGAAGCATGGACTAGTGCACGGAAAACATAATATCGCTGTAAATAGGACCACAATGAAAAGCATCGGTATACATTTCCAAAGGATCTTCTAACAAACCCTAAACTGCACGTAGACTTTTGGGAGGGTGGTACCCTAAGGAGAGGACCGATATGGAACATTTTAAAGTTAAACTAAATTTGCCAAGAGACGCCAAGAAAAAATATGGGAACAGCTCTAGTTTAGTAAAAATTCTTCGATTTTTTTGAAATTTTTTCCAGAGGTAGATATTGTTGCGCTGATCATGGGAATGTATAATTTTCTTGGGGGCGGATCCGGTTACCCGGTTATTGCACCCGAAAGTCCGGGTACAAAAACCGGGTTAGACACAGCTGTACTTAACTGATTGGGTACATCAGTTAATGTAATGCCAAGAGACGCCAAGACAAAATATGTTTTCCAAAAATTTGTCCCGCTTTTCTGTCGTTTTATTTAACGCATGTCTTACATATACACATTTTTTTCAAAGAATTTTAAGTCTGTATGCGTAGCGTACCTTAGAGTCGCGTCACATACAACGACAGAAATGGGCGACCAACTATAGGAAGCCTATGCATACGTACAAAATTCCTTAAAACTAATGTAATGCGAAGAGACGCCAAGAAAAATTATGTTTTCCAAAAGTTTGTCCCGCTTTTTTGTCGTTGTATGTGACGCGGTTATAACCCAGCAAACCAAATGTCGGATGTCCGACAAGTCTGAACAATTTCGGAAGCAACGTCGTTCAGATTTCTAAACGATTTTTCGGAGCGGAAATAGTTCAGTTTTTGTACCGATTTCGTTCCGATCGACCAAGAAAAATTATGTTTTCCAGAAGTTTGTCCCGCTTTTTTGTCGTTGTAAGTGACGCGGTTACAAGGCACGCTGCACATACAAACTTGAAATTCTTTGAACAAGATGTGTTTATGTAAGACATTACATTAGTTTTAAAGAATTTTATAAAAAACTTACCTGATACGTGTGTTCCCGTAATGGAATACTGTTTTAAATGAAGTTTAAAAGTTCACAATTTTATTAAACTGTGCAATATTTTTTGCACACACAATTACTGTTAGTTGGCTTGTCTTTATTTTTTTCACTATAACTCTTGCCGATCTTTATATTGACGCGTCCAATTCACAAATGATCTCTGCTCACCAAAAGAATGTTCCATAACAGCAGTTATGGGTATAAAAAAGATTCGGTAGTCATTTACGCCCAGGGGCAAACTAAATAAAAGCGTAATCGTACACTTCTTATGCGCTGTGAACTTGCATCAAAAGTTTGTAGGCTAACAGTACGTTTACATTATAGTGTATTTAGTAACCGCAACGGATTTAAACTATTTATTCCATGCATGCGCAAATAAAAGTCAAATATTTCCTTCTCACCCAAGTAAAAGTTCTGATATTGATCTGAATTGCACACAAGATGAAAAGAGTTTCTTTATACCTGGGTTACATTTACGAAATCAAGTGGATTTCAACTGTCAATTCATTTGCGTATACGCCAAATGAAAACACATCTGAAATCAACTGGATTTCATTTGACGTTTGGGCAATGAAATTGACAGTTGAAATCGGGTGCCTTTCGCAAATGTAAACCAGGTATTATACACTTTCCTCTCTTCCTTTTCTACATAATAAAACCCCTAGTCTAAAACTAAACACTTATCCACTCGATTTCAACTCTCAATTCAATTGCTTTAATGGAATTCAATCGATTTCAGCTCATCTCACGTAGGTCCCGGTCCACACTAGAGCGATTTCATTGAAAAAAATCGTAATAATATGCGTCACTAGATCGAGTTCCCCACTACAGCAATTTCATAATATTACTCTACTATGGAACTCGATCTAGCGACGCATAATTTCATGGAATTTTTTCAATGAAATCACTCTAGTGTGGACCGGGACTATACGCAAAGGAACCCAGCAAAACGTTTGCATCCGCGGATGCAGTTAAATCACTAGAACAATTGCCGCTGGAGTACATCTTTTCCTATGAATTCACCTATGAAGTTTACAACAGAGCGCGCAGCTAGGATGCACTCCATTTTGCTTCCACGGCACACAGCTACGATGCACTCCATTTTCAATCCAAATCACAGCCTTTAATGTAGTGTTTTGTATTGAATTTAAATGCAGTCTAAAGATGCTACGAAATGCAAGCCATTGCAAATATTCCAAAATAAATAAAATACATTGCTTATTCGTCTAAAACAAGAATATTAACTTTATTACATTTACATATATTAACTTTATTACATTAACATAAATTATACAAATTTTCCATCTAATTTCATCGTAACTGAGTTTACTTCCTCTGCTCTGCATTTTCTGACAACGCAATTGATTTTGCTCCATCATCCAAATGGTTTTTCATTTTTCCACCTACTCCAGCTCAGATTGACAAAATAACTCCAACTCCACTTCAAAAATAATTTGGGTCTCGTGAATTAATACAATGTTCGTATCTTTAGTTTGTTTTTCTTTATTTTTTTTTAAAACAAATTCTTATAATTTAAACACTCTTTCTTGTGTTCAGAATAAAAGACTGTGACTGTAGGGATCAAAAAATTGGCTTGATTGGCTAGGGATCTTTAACCGAGTGCTTCTAAAATGTATCGAACGGAGTGTATTTTTCATAACTCCGTGTGGACTGCATCGAAGGATGTATTGAAATCATAACTCTGCATTGCAGTACTTCCAAACTTTTTTGCTGGGAATTGACAGTTGAAATCCACTCGATTTCATATATGTAAACCAGCTAATACGATGATTTACATTAACTAAAATCGAGTGGATTTAAAACTAGGATTTATTTGACACATTCGCTATGAGATTGACATTTAAATCGAGTGGATATTTAAATCTAATAGCACGGTTACACTACAGCTTTTTGCGGGGTTAACCTACTTCATGAGGATTTATTTGCTTAATCTGCTCAAATCTGACAAGATTTGCAATACAAAAATAAAATCCTCTCATGGCTGGGTTTATTTTAAATCCGGCACAAACCCACCAAAAATGCAGTGTTGTTTTCGGTATTTGTGCAAAAAATGCAACTCTACTCAAAAAGTACTAAAAGTTGCAACTGTTTTTGCAATAGAGTTTGTCGTGTTTTACACGTTTACGATTGGTCGCATGAGTTTTTATGGAGGTAATAAATATAAAGTTCAGTTTCATTATACGCTTTTTTTTAACAAAAAGTACGATTGATATCATGATACAAAAATGTATCACTGTGTGTAAAATATACTAATATGATCAAAGAGGGGACGATATCTCATACGAGAAATTGTAAAAGTGTAACACACGGCTTTATTAGTTATTTTTTATGTTTACGTAAACAAACATCAGCTGACAGTTTATATCCTCGAAAAGCTAAGTGTAACCAGCAAAGATTATACCACTGGATCTATTAAACCCAGTGGGTTAACCTTCAATAGTGTAATAGTACGGTTACACTATGTTTACATTTACGAAATCCACTCGATTTCAACTGTCAATTCCATTGCTCAAACGTCAAATGAAATCCACTCGATTTCAGATGAGTTTTCATTTGACATATACGCAAAGGAGTTGACTGTTGAAATCGAGTGGGTTTCGTAAATGTAAACATAGTCTTACACTAGAGTTTTTTGCCGGGTTAACCCACTTCGAGAGGATTTATTTGACGTTTGCGCTATGGAATTGACATTCGAAATCCAAACCGACTGGGTTAATCCGGTTAAGTGTAACCGCGTTATAAATGTACTACTAACCTTCTTTATGAGGATTTATTTACATTCGTAATACTGTAGACTTATTAAATCCGCTTATACCCAATCAGCCTGTTGCTTTCGAAATGTTCAAATTTTTGCTTCACCACGCCGCTTTTTTTGTTATCACCCATCGAGCGTGACATTTTGGCGCCGGCGACTATATGTTTTGAGTAAACAAAAAAGTATTTTGCACCTTATTAATTTTTCCTAAAACATCGTATATTTTTTATTATTTATCAAAAAAAAAAAAAATTAAAACATGCAAGCGGAGGCAGCAACAAAAATTCATTGTGTTTTTACCTTTATAGTTGGTTTACATTTGCGAAATCCACTCTATTCGAACTGTCAATTCCTTTGCGTATACGTCATATGTAATCAATTGATTTCGATGAAATTTTGTTTGAAGTATACGCAAAGGAATTGACAGTTGAAATTGAGTGGATTACATAAATGTATACTAACTATTAATATAATAATATTGGTTCGGTTGACATGCACATGTGAATGCAGTCAACTCTCGCAAATTGGAACCTGTGAACGCCAAAAACTCAAACAACTCATCGCTAGCTTTGTTCGCTTTGCAAAAATTAAACTGATTTCTTCACCCGGCTGCTTATTTTTTGGTATCACACATAGAACTGTAAACTTTTTGGAGCCTGTGATTATAGTAGTGTTCCTTTACGTATCTGAGGTTACCAGTTTTTCCCACTCTTTACTTGCAAAGTGTTCCTTTAGCCCCGGTCCACACTAGAGCGATTTCATTGTAAAAATTTTATGAAAATATGCGTCCCTAAGTCCAATTTACATATGCACATTAAATGATTTCGTTCTACGAAATCCTAGAATCAAATGAAGTGTATTTACATTTGTTTCTTTGCGTCATTTGCTTACGCACACAATCGTACATACACACTTATACAGTAACACAAACACACGCACACAATATATTTATTCAGAGAAATAGGAATTTCACAACACAAATGTGCATCAAATACCTTAAATTAATTCTAAAAACAAAAAAAAAACATAATTTTTGCAAGTTTTTTAAACATTTTTTTTCAGTTTTGTCATCGTTTGATTATTTTTGTTTTTCTACAACACACACAAACAAACATAGACATCATAAAACAGTTGCAGCTTTTGGTAGTTTATGACAAAAAAACTGGGCTGCTTATAATAGTATGGTGTTTTCGTGCGTTGTTTAGAATAAATGTCGCAGCTATCGCCATTTATTTTTGTATGGTAAATAACTAGGCGTTTACACCAGACAGTTTGTCTTCAAATACAACTCTGATTTACTAACACATACATACATTTGTCGTTTGTCTCCCACCTGTCCATCATTTTTTCACAGACAGTAGAAAAAACAAATTTTTGACATTTTTGTAAAAATAAGTGAGATAATAATTGAAATGTGTTGAAAACAAAAGAACATGAACAAAAACAAAACATCTGAACGGAAAACAAAATGAAATCGAAGATTTTCATTCAAAACTTTACGACTGTTTTTGCAGTTGTCGGGACGCCTACGTCACACAGGCAAGTTGTGGGATTTTGACAATCAATACATGAACTCAACTGTCCTGTCATTTGTAAACGCAAGGTAAATGACGAAACAGCTCGAAATGACGAAAAAGTTGCTAATGTAAATTGGACACTAGATCGAGTTCTTTAGTAGAGCAATATATTGAAATTGCTGTAGTGGGGAACTCGATCTAGAAACGCCTAATTTCATGAAATTTTTTCGATGAAATCAAGAAAGCATACAATTTATACCATTTTTAAAAGTAAGCGAACAGACCAAATATGTTTTGGATAAACGAAAAATATATGTAGCAAAATTATTCAAGTCGTATATTCGAAAATTGAAAATGTAATTTTTGCAGGGTTAATACTACATTTACATTTACGAAATCGAGTGGATTTCAACCGTCAACTCTTTTGTGTAATGTAAACTTATATGAAATCCATTTGATTTCAATTGTCCAGGGTTTCAAATGCTAACGCCATATTAGCAAAAGCATAGAATATTTGCATATTTACTATAATATTTACTCATATTTTGTAGCACACATGATCCACACATATTAGAAAAGAGAATAAGCATTTTAGGAGGGTGCCGCATAAAAAAATCCGACATCGATATTTTAAAACCACTCTTTTTCACATATATGCAAGGAATTGATAATCAAAATCCACCAAGGTAAAAAGCTGTAATGTAAACATACTGTTATTTTACACACAGCACAAATACAGTGCTGTATACTGTGTTTGTACAAAAAAGTATAAAAATAAAAACAGTTGCAACTGTTAAAAAAAATTATTACATTTTCATTTATAATTTATTATTGCGTCGCATTGATATTTGAATCAAAATTATACCTTGAGATATGTGAATATTCCACTTCCAATTGATTCCCCTATGTTTGTTCGTCACAGCCTTGGAAGTGGATCGTCTGGTAGAGTTTCTAGTCGGAATGGTTATGCCAAAGAGAGGATGGTTTGATGTGTTCCTGCTGGAAGGATCATACCATGGTGAATGGTGAATATTTGAGTTTTATATATTGACATAATAATTATTTCCCTTTAATTGTAGGTGGAATTATCAGAAGAACAAAAACAACTTCTCTACAATTGGTGTCGTTGGGACTTATGTATGTGTGGGTGTACGATAAACGTTGTTTTCTACATGTTTATGAATCGGCTGATCATATGGCACAACCATCATGAGATCAACATAAAATGGGCTTAAAATGAACCAAAGCTGTTTACTGGACGTGATGAGGGTTTCTTACAGCAAATAAAGAGGAGAATGAAGATTTAAGTCGTCTGCCACAAAATGTTAAATACCCCAAAGCTAAGAAGGTACACGTTATACACAGTACAAGGCATGGATTGGGCCAATATATTGTGAAAGACAGAGATTTACTTTTCATAAATAAATCGAATAGAGTATTTTGATTAAAATAAATAATTTGTTTTCTGTACATCTATAATATTTTATACCCTCCACCATATATGGAGGGTAAAATTAAAATTGTCATTCCGTTTGTAACACATCGAAATATTCATCGGAGACCCTATAATGTATATATCGTCACCTGAGATCAGGATAAAATTCTAAGTCGACATAACATAGTCCGTCTGTCCGTTTCTTACAGCAAATAAAGAGGAGAATGAAGATTTACGTCGTCTGCCACAAAATGTTAAATACCCCAAAGCTAAGAAGGCACACGTTTTACACAGAACAAGCCACGGATTGGGCCAATATATTGTGAAAGACAGAGATTAACTTTTCATAAGTAATTTTGATTAAAATAAATAATTTGTTTTCTGTACATCTATAATATTTTATACCCTCCACCATAATATGGAGGGTATTATTAAAATTGTCATTCCGTTTGTAACACATCGAAATATTCATCCCCTTAAGGCGTATTCAATTATATAGAAGACCCCTTAAGGCGTCTTCTATTATATAGAAGGTCTTTAGAGGACCTCTTAATGTGTCTTCTGTTCAATAGACGACCTCTTAATGTGTCTTCTATTCTATAGAAGACCTCTTAATGCGTCTTCTATTGTATAGAAGACTTCTTAAGGCGTCTTCTATTCTATAGAAGATCTCTTAAGACGTCTTCTATTGTATAGAAGACTTCCTAAGGCGTCTTTTATTCTATAGAACACCTCTTAAAATGTCTTTGATTCCATAGAAGACCTCTTAAGGCGTCTTCTATTCTGCAAAGACCACTTGAGGCGTCTTCTATTCTTTAGAAGACCTCTTAATGTGTCTTCTGTTCTATAGAAGACCTCTTAATGTGTCTTCTATTCTATAGAAGACCTCTTAAGGCGTCTTCTATTGTACAGAAGTCTTCTTAAGGCGTCTTCTATTCTATAGCAGACCACTTGAGGTGTCTTCTATTCTATAGAAGACCTTTAGGGCGTCTTCTATTCTATAGAAGACCTCTTAAGGCGTCCTCTATTCTATAGAAGAACTCTTAAGGCGTCTTCTATTCTATAGAAGACCTCTTAAGGCGTCTTCTATTCTATAGAAGACCTCTTAAGGCGTCTTCTATTCTAAAAAAGACCTCTTAAGACGTCTTCTATTGTACAGAAGGCCCCTTAAGGCGCCTTCGATTATATAGAAGATATCTTAAGGCGTCTTCTATTATATAGAAGGCGTGTACCGTTCTATAGAAGACCTATTATAGCGTAAATTCTACAGAAGACTTCGTCTTCGTCTTCGATTTTAACAAAGACTTTTTAATGTGACTTCTATTCCATGTAAGACCTGTTAAGGCGGCTTCGATTCTATATAGAAGACCTCTCAAAGCGTGTTCGATGTTGCAGAAGACATCGTAAGTCGCCTTCTATTATATAGAAGGCTTCTTACGACGATCACCGTTCTATATAAGTAGTTTTGGCACAACTACGCTGGGCGGACATCGACCGCTCCGTGCAAGTCATCGGCCCAGTAGGCGGCGTTGGTCCGCACGACACAAAGCACATTTTCAACTGGCCCGCCAAACTTACTCATCTAACTCCAGTGGATCTGTGGTTACATCCCATAGGAGCAGCTAGAAGTGGAGAAAACCCAGAGCCAGATTGAACAGAAAAAAGAACATACAAACATAATAATAAACACTGTTACAACAACACGCTAAGTGTTCCGATTGCATAGCGTTCGATATGAGGATGACGAGTTCAAGGATGTTTGTAGAATCGCTTTTAATTAAATCGAGACGAAGTATACTGAGTCTCGTGGGATAGAAACCTATGTCGAAGAAAAGGAGATTGAGACCCGAACATACCAACCGTTGGAAAACTCAGAAGAAGATTATGCATACATACCGAAAGCACAAAACCTATCGGACATTAGATGAACACGATCCATGGTTTTTCGAATAGCCGTAAAAGGACACTCAAGCTCTTGATATGTGTAGTAGAATCTGCTACTGAAATTTTTTTTTAAAAATTTTGGTATTTTGCATCTGCATGTAAATAAATATACTAATGTTGTTTTTTAAAAAATGAGATAATGACGCACAGAAAAGGCGAAAACAAGTATGTGCATCTGGATTTAGATTTTTTTGGAATGATTGCTTAAGTCTGGAGTATTCCCCCATTGGCTTAACTTCATCACTACCCTCTTTGCAGAGAATAATGTTTACAAAACGCACTGAGAGCTTGCAAAATTTACTGATCGCTACCAATATCATGATTTCATCCCGGCTTTTCAGTTTTTGAAATGATGATTTTTAGTGAAAACTTGAACTCTTTAAGCATCAAGTATTCTCATGTTAATGAGAATGATGCTCACTTTTCGGCTTTCCCAAAAAAAAAAACACCAGAACAAAATATTTGCAAGCTGACAGCACGATTCAACTAAGAAATCATCGATTTCTGTTAAGTTAAAATAACATCAGCACAGTTACCTGTGAGTATGTTGTTGGAATTTTATTTACAAAATTCCCATTTGCGCGTGCCTTCGCTGTTTTTTTTTTTTTTGTTTTGTTTTATTTGAAGATTCAATCATATGATTGCTTAAGTCTGGAGTATTCCCCTATTGGCTTAACTTCATCACTACCCTCTTTTTGGAATATTATATTTGTTCATAAAAATATTCCCATTTGAACAAACAAAGAATATGTATTTTTTTTATTGATGATTGATGTGCACATAAAAAGACTATTTGTATTTAAAAACTTTCCATTCAAATCAAAGCTTCTGCTTTTAGCAAGATATATGATCTCTTAAATTCATTATTGAGTTATCTGTGCAAGAAGTAGTTTAAAAAAATGTATTACTACATTTAAGAATGCAACATTTCAAAAATGTTTAAAATAATGGAACAATTTACTAATCAAGAATGTGCAATATGTATGTCAGAAATCTGGGTAAGCTTAAAAATAATAAAATTATTTATATGTATAGTGATAAATATATGTGCACAAAACTTTCCTGTAAGGGATCATTTCAGAATAAGGGAATATATACTAACTGTTCATCCCAAAATAAAATGTGATATAGCAGAAAACACCTGTTGTTGCTGTTTTATTATTTAAAGGCTTAAAACTAGACGTCTCTTCTGACTAAGTAGATCTTTGACGGGCTTCTTTGGTAAGAGTTTTGTAATGACTTTTTCTTACTTTTTTGGCTCGAGGTCAGAGAGAAATAAAAACTAAAATTTTGTTTTTATTTTTAAGATTTTTTATTATTTTGCCAATATTTCGACCATAATCTATGGTCATCATCAGGGCGTTTTGAATTTGTTGTTTTCTTTCTTGCACTACATTCCACGTCTCGATCTTGTTCGAGTTCAGAATACAACTGAAATATTGGCAAAATAATAAAAAATCTGATTATATTTTTGTCGACCTTTATTTAATCTTTTATATTGTTGTAGTTTGTTCGGCTGTAGGTCTCTATTTAATAAAACAGCGTTACATTTGTTTTATTTTGTTTCCAATATTTCGGCCGTCTTCGACGGTCATCATCAGGGATCTTTATTTTAGTTAAAATAAACATGAATATTAATTATATAAAATAATAACAAAAATACAAAACAATATTTACTTTTTGGTATTATTCAACTAGCAAACAACTTTCATCCTTTGTCACTGGTGGTGTTGAACTGATGTTTCTGTTTTTGGTTTTGATGTTTCTGGATGACATTTCGATATATTTGTGCACAGTGTTCTGTGTCTGACTTATAATTTATTCTTTTTTCCGTAGGAACATTTATTATGTGGAGCATTTCCAACATATATCGACGTTTATAATTATCTTCTTGAGCTAAGATTTTCACATCCTTAAAGTTCGGAATGTGACCTGTTTGGGAACAATGTACTGCCAGAGCAGTTTTTTGTTCTAATGGTTTGTTTTTTGACTTTTGGTCAGACTTATGACCACTGAGTCTAGTTTTTAATTTTGTTTTTGTTGTTCCAACATATACCTTTTGGCATATGTTGGACTTGTCTCCATTGCATGCTATTCTGTATACTAAATTTGATTTGTCATCGTTATGTATTTTGGATTTTGTGTTGCTGAAAAACTTGTTGTTTGTGTTCGTACTTTTTAGAGCTATTTGGTACTGTTCCTTGTTATATAAATTGGATCTAGAGAATCGTTCTGAGAAACCATGCACATATGTTGATCGTTTGTATATTTTTGTATCTCTTTATACATTGTTGGGTGTTTTTGTTTTTGCTTGTATAATTAGTTGATTTATTGTGTGTTTAGGAAAATCATTCATTTGTAGAATTTTGCGAATCTTCTTCTCATTTTCGGAATGAAATGTTTGATCACTGATATTGAATACCCTCCTTATAAAGTTGGTCGCCGTGTTTATCTTTATTCTCCTTGGGTGCTTTGAATGAAAATTTATGATCCTACCCGAGGCAGTCGGTTTTTGATACCAATCCAAAAGTAGTCGGTTTCCATATCTCTGCACCACCGCGTCTATATATGGTAATTGGTTGTTACTTTCACATTCCATTGTGAATTTAATTTGTTTATTGAAGTTATTCAAGGCCATTAATGTATTCTCTATTTGGTTTTTCTTTATAATACAAAAAATATCATCAACGTATTTTGTTATTATCCTCGGCTTCACCTTTAATGTTTTGATTGTTTCATGGAGTAGTTCTTCCATTACAATGTCGGCGACAATAGGAGAAATCGGCGACCCCATAGGCATTCCCTTCTGTTGTTCATAAACTTTATCTTTATATATGAAGTATCTTGAATCTTTAATGCATAACATTAAACTTTCAATAAAAATGTTTATTGGTATGTTGGTGTGTTTTTCTATGAGGATCCATTTGTTTTTTATTATACTTAATGCCAAGTTTATCGGTACACTTGGAAATAATGATACTACATCGAAAGATATTAATATCTCATCATCTTCGATGCGCTGTTTGTTAATCTTTCCTTTGAATTCCTCTGCATCCTTGATATTGTATATAGATTCTTTCGTTAAAGTTGTTAAGATTGTAGCTATATATGAGCTTTCAAAACACCCAACAATGTAGAAAGAGATACAAAAATATACAAACGATCAACATATGTGCATGGTTTCTCAGAACGATTCTCTAGATCCAATTTATATAACAAGGAACAGTACCAAATAGATCTAAAAAGTACGAACACAAACATCAAGTTTTTCAGCAACACAAAATCCAAAATACATAACGATGACAAATCAAATTTAGTATACAGAATAGCATGCAATGGAGACAAGTCCAACATATGCCAAAAGGTATATGTTGGCACAACAAAAACAAAATTAAAAACTAGACTCAGTGGTCATAAGTCTGACCAAAAGTCAAAAAACAAACCATTAGAACAAAAAACTGCTCTGGCAGTACATTGTTCCCAAACAGGTCACATTCCGAACTTTAAGGATGTGAAAATCTTAGCTCAAGAAGATAATTATAAACGTCGATATATGTTGGAAATGCTCCACATAATAAATGTTCCTACGGAAAAAAGAATAAATTATAAGTCAGACACAGAACACTGTGCACAAATATATCGAAATGTCATCCAGAAACATCAAAACCAAAAACAGAAACATCAGTTCAACACCACCAGTGACAAAGGATGAAAGTTGTTTGCTAGTTGAATAATACCAAAAAGTAAATATTGTTTTGTATTTTTGTTATTATTTTATATAATTAATATTCATGTTTATTTTAACTAAAATAAAGATCCCTGATGATGACCGTCGAAGACGGCCGAAATATTGGAAACAAAATAAAACAAATGTAACGCTGTTTTATTAAATAGAGACCTACAGCCGAACAAACTACAACAATATAATAAAAAATCTTAAAAATAAAAACAAAATTTTAGTTTTTATTTCTCTCTGACCTCGAGCCAAAAAAGTAAGAAAAAGATAATAAAAGTCCAAAGGTCAACAATAATTATTACAAGGTTTTGTAATGACAATAAAACGAATTTTATTTCATATTCTGATCAACGTTCGTTGGTCACACTTAATCAAAATTATTAAATATTAAAGATTGAACAAAATTCATATTTCCTCTAAAGCCATAGAAATAATGGTAAAAACATAATGTCATGTTCAAAATAATATTATATATGTTTTGAATAGTTCTTAGTTATTATTTAACAGTATACATAGATACTTATTTTAAATCAATATAATAAATCGCAACGTCTCAATTCCTTGATGGTGAGGGCAATTTCGTTGTAATGTTCTGCACTAACAGAGTTCTTTAAGGTATTAATATTCTCAAACGGTTAGCTAATTCATTAGGATCATTCCAATCTATTTTCCTTGTTGTATTGTGTTTAGCGCAGTTTATTCCAGATCCGTTATGTGGAGTTATAGACAGTTCTTTTATAATTTTTGAACACTTTGGATCTCGGTTTCCTCTTATTTGTCCGTTAACTTTATAATTTCTTCGAAGGACACATGTAGTATCCAATACCTTATTATATATTTATAATTAATTTACATTGTAATCATATGAATGTTTTAGAAAGCGGAAGCTGTATAAACCTTTTGTCATCCGCCATGTTTGATTTCCTAGTTTTATGTTTCCATTGTCAAAGTATACTTCTGTATTGCCTAGTTTTCAACATTCTTTATTATTTTTTGTGGTCCATATTTTCTATCAATTTTCTTTGTTTTACATAGCAATGTTAGATCGCCAACATATACATATGTATGATATTTGTTTCATTTACCTCTTTTTGTGTGTGATTGGAGCATATCCACTCCAGCAGTGTCGTTATTAGGGATGGTCTGCCGCCATCTTTGACGCATATGACATACATTTCCGTCGGAAACGTCGTAAACCTGACCAACAAACATAGGTTTACGACAGGATGCATCATTTATAATTTCACTAATATTTCTTTGCCATTCAATTCAATAACGCTTTAGATTTTCTTGAGATCTCATTTTATTTAAAAAAAAAAAATTAATAATATTCACGTTACATAAAAATGTTAAAATTTTTTCTTATGTTAGCTAACGACAACAAACTTTTTTGCAGGCATGAGATAAGGCCGGGTTTTAGGAAATTCGAACCAGAAAGGTAGTGAATATGGTACTCTTTGTATTAGGCAAACGGGAAGATGTAGAATACTGAATGAGGGTCACTGGTAGAGAGCTCGAAAGATGTTCCAAAGGTTTTTTTTGAAAATTCGTGTACGAAAAGTTACTACGTTTGGTACCAATTGTATATTTTGAACGATTAGAGCTAGAATTTTTAAATTTGATGTGGTTTTGGAAATTCGAGAAGTACTAAATGGTACAATTTGGATCTGGGTGAACGGATAGAGCTGGAAACCTGAAATTTGGAATTAGGATTACTGTTGAATGGGAGGATCGAAATATGGGGGTAGTTTTGAAAATTCGTACTTATGTCTACGAAAAGTACTAAATTTGGTACCAATTGTACATTTTGAACGGTTACAACTAGAATTTTGAAATTTGGTATGGAAATCAAGGTTGGGATGTGGTGTTTATATAAGGAAAAGATTAGGGAAGTTCGTACTTATGTGTACGAAAAGTACTATATGCTACTAAATTTTGTACAATTTGGAATTGGATGAAGGGATACACTTGGAAACCTGGTAATTAAGAAGTAAAGGATTGAGGAAGTTTTGGAAATTCGTACTTATGGCTACGAAAAGTACTAAATTGGTACAACTTGATTATGGAAATTTGAAACTAAGATTACTGGTAGACTGTAGGATTGAGGTAGTTTTCGAAATTCGTACTTATGGGTACGAAAAGTACTAGATAGTACTAAATTTGGGGAAATTTGGATTTATGTGAATGGATAGAGCTGAAATCCTGAAATTTTCAATTATGATTGCTTTTGGAGTGTAGGACTGAGAGAGTTTTGAAAATTCGTACTTATGTGTACAGAAAGTACAAAGTGGTACTAAATTTAGTGCAATTAAGATTTTGGTGAACGGATATAGCTGAAATCGTGAAATTTATTATTAAGATTACTTTTAGAGTGTAGGATTGAGGAAAGTTTTAACATTCTTACTTTTGGGTACGAAAAATACTAAATGGTACTAAATTTGAATTTGGGTGAACAGATAGAGCTGGCTTCCTGAAATTTAGAACTAAGATTACATTCGGAGTGTAGGTTTGAAGTAGTTGTGGAAATTCGGAAATAGTACTAAATTTGGTGCAATTTATTTTTGAGTGAACGAATAGAGCTGGAATCCTGAAAATTTAATTAAGATTACTTTTGGAGTGTAGGACTGAGGGAGTTTTGAAAATTCGTACTTATGGGTACGAAAAGTACTAAATGGTACTAAATAGGATACAATTTAGATTTGGTGAACGCATCGAGCTAAAATGCTGAAATATAGAATTATGATTACTGTTGGAGTGGCGGTTTAGATAGTTATTGAAATTCGTACCTTCGCACAGTGCGAAATTTGGGAAGTTTAGTGGAACTTTAAGGGATTTTCAAAGTACATGAAATTAATTAAACTTTTATTGAATTCGTTAGCTAAGTACTCCACTGCAAATGATCCATACTCAGTTTGCCGATTTACTTCACGAAACGACTTAAAAATGCACTTAAAGTTGCACTTTTGTTTTTTAATTTTTTTTTTAGTAAGAAATGTATTTTTGGTTCATTAAAAAAATGGAGTGGCGCGGACAAATGGTAAGTCAGTATGCCATGATTTATTTTTCTTAATATTTTACTAAATAATTATGATATTTTACACTTTAAAAAAATGCAAAAAACACTTATTGTATATATAATATATATAATCTGAAAGATTGGATTCTCCTCTGTTCGCAAAGCTATAAAACTGGTGCGGTATCGCGCGGTCTTTGAAGATATTCAAGATTTTCTAAAAAAGACTTCGGGAATTTCATTCAGTTGCATTTTCCAAAAGTGGAAGGTAAACGCGACAATGAACGCCATTGTTGACTGTGTTTTTAAGAAATGGACTCACTAATTCTAACAATGATAATTTCTGTGAAATTAAGAAACCTCTCGCAATTTTTCATAGTTTTGACCTCTAAATGTTGGTGATTTACATATAGTGCAAAATTTTTAGATGCTGCGGTGCAAATACCAAAATACGT
The DNA here is from genome assembly GCF_047663935.1 of Musca autumnalis. Taxonomy (NCBI): domain Eukaryota; kingdom Metazoa; phylum Arthropoda; class Insecta; order Diptera; family Muscidae; genus Musca; species Musca autumnalis. The sequence continues at coordinate 80,611 of NW_027411649.1, read as the reverse complement.
TAAAAATTGTAATGCAGTGCAGACCTGAACTTGATCTGAAAGACATTATTAACAAAATTAATGGTGCAGACCTGCTGAATGGACCAATAAACATTGTAGATACAAATGAAAACAAAAAATATTGACATTTTACTCCTTAATAGATGTGTAGGGTTGTGGGGCTTCACCCAGAAGTGGACCTATGTTGACAGTTTTTGTGTGAGGAGGTTTTTTATTCGCTAACATCTTAAAATTTACATTTGCATCACAACCGGCTGCAATTTTTGCCTTTAACCTTGAAAATACCCAATATGAGGGAACCCGGCATGTGGGGGCTATTCCAAAACGCGAACCTATATTGAAAATGTTTTGTACATAAGTTTTCTATCCGCTGAAAACCCAATATACCAATTTGCATCAAAATCGATTGAAAAATAAATGTAAAACGTAAAAACGGCAGCCACCGTTACATGACCGCTACAGGAAACCGCGGGTCTATGTGGCCCAATTTGAGCCCCACACTGTCCACTAATAAAAGAAACATTTGTGCAAAATTTTAGGAATCTACACCTTTTCCTTTAAAAGTTATTAGTAAAGTTTCGCTAAATTCCTAATATTTTGCAGTGTGCTTCGTACGTAAAGTATTAAATGGTACTAAATTTGGAATAAACAAATATATGTAGAATACTGAAATTTGGTATTATAGTCGCTTTTAGTGTGTTGGGTTTAGATATCGATGTGATTGTGAATATACCTACCATATGAAATTACTAAATACCACGACACAAAGCACATTTTCAACTGGCCCGCCAAACTTACTCATCTAACTCCAGTGGATCTGTGGTTACATCCCACAGGAGCAGCTAGAAGTGGAGAAAACCCAGAGCCAGATTGAACAGAAAAAAGAACATACAAACATAATAATAAACACTGTTACAACAACACGCTAAGTGTTCCGATTGCATAGCGTTCGATATGAGGATGATGAGTTCAAGGATGTTTGTAGAATCGCTGTGAAATAAATCGAGACGAAGTATACTGAGTCTCGTGGGATAGAAACCTATGTCGAAGAAAAGGAGATTGAGACCCGAACATACCAATCGTTGGAAAACTCAGAAGAAGATTATGCATACATACCGAAAGCACAAAACCTATCGGACATTAGATGAACACGATCCATGGTTTTTCGAATAGCCGTAAAAGGACACTCAAGCACTTGATATGTGTAGTAGAATCTGCTACTGAAATTTTTTTAAAAATTTTGGTATTTTGCATTTGCATGTAAATAAATATACTAATGTTGTTTTTTAAAAAATGAAAAGCTTTTTATTCTGAGATAATGACGCATAGAAAAGGCGAAAACCAGTATGTGCATCTGGTTTTTGAAATGATGATTTTTAGTGAAAACCTGAACTATTTAAGCATCAAGTATTCTCATGTTAATGAGAATGATGCTCACTTTTCGGCTTTCCCAAAAAAACACCAGAACAAAATATTTGCAAGCTGACAGCACGATTCAACTAAGAAATCATCGATTTCTGTTAAGTTGAAATAACATCAGCACAGTTACCTGTGAGTATGTTGTTGGAATTTTATTTACAAAATTCCCATTTCGCGTGCCTTCGCTGTTTTTTGCTTGTTTTGTTTTATTTGAAGATTTAATCATATGATTGCTTAAGTTTGGAGTATTCCCCCACTGGCTTAACTTCATCACTACCCTCTTTTTGGAATATTATATTTGTTCATAAAATATTCCCATTTGAACAAACAAAGAATATGTATTTTTTTATTGATCATTGTTGTGGACATAAAAAGACTATTTGTATTTAAACACTTTCCATTCAAATCAAAGCTTCTGCTTTTAGCAAGATATATGATCTCTTAAATTCATTATTCAGTTATCTGTGCAAGAAGCAGTCTAAAAAAATGTATTACTACATTTAAGAATGCAACATTTCAAAAATGTTTAAAATAATGGAACAATTTACTAATCAAGAAGGTGCAATATGTATGTCAGAAATCTGGGTAAGCTTAAAAATAATAAAATTATTTATATGTATAGTGATAAATATATTTGCACACATTCAAAGGAAAGTTTCCTGTAAGGGATCATTTCAGAATAAGGGAATATATACTAACTGTTCATCCCAAAATAAAATGTTATATAGCAGAAAACACCTGTTGTTGCTGTTTTATTATTTAAAGGCTTAAAACTAGACGTCTCTTCTGACTAAGTAGATCTTTGACGGGCTTCTTTGGTAAGAGTTTTGTAATGACTTTTTCTTACTTTTTTGGCTCGAGGTCAGAGAGAAATAAAAACTAAAATTTTGTTTTTATTTTTAAGATTTTTTATTATTTTGCCAATATTTCGACCATAATCTATGGTCATCATCAGGGCGTTTTGAATTTGTTGTTTTCTTTCTTGCACTACATTCCACGTCTCGATCTTGTTCGAGTTCAGAATACAACTGAAATATTGGCAAAATAATAAAAAATCTGATTATATTTTTGTCGACCTTTATTTAATCTTTTATATTGTTGTAGTTTGTTCGGCTGTAGGTCTCTATTTAATAAAACAGCGTTACATTTGTTTTATTTTGTTTCCAATATTTCGGCCGTCTTCGACGGTCATCATCAGGGATCTTTATTTTAGTTAAAATAAACATGAATATTAATTATATAAAATAATAACAAAAATACAAAACAATATTTACTTTTTGGTATTATTCAACTAGCAAACAACTTTCATCCTTTGTCACTGGTGGTGTTGAACTGATGTTTCTGTTTTTGGTTTTGATGTTTCTGGATGACATTTCGATATATTTGTGCACAGTGTTCTGTGTCTGACTTATAATTTATTCTTTTTTCCGTAGGAACATTTATTATGTGGAGCATTTCCAACATATATCGACGTTTATAATTATCTTCTTGAGCTAAGATTTTCACATCCTTAAAGTTCGGAATGTGACCTGTTTGGGAACAATGTACTGCCAGAGCAGTTTTTTGTTCTAATGGTTTGTTTTTTGACTTTTGGTCAGACTTATGACCACTGAGTCTAGTTTTTAATTTTGTTTTTGTTGTTCCAACATATACCTTTTGGCATATGTTGGACTTGTCTCCATTGCATGCTATTCTGTATACTAAATTTGATTTGTCATCGTTATGTATTTTGGATTTTGTGTTGCTGAAAAACTTGTTGTTTGTGTTCGTACTTTTTAGAGCTATTTGGTACTGTTCCTTGTTATATAAATTGGATCTAGAGAATCGTTCTGAGAAACCATGCACATATGTTGATCGTTTGTATATTTTTGTATCTCTTTATACATTGTTGGGTGTTTTTGTTTTTGCTTGTATAATTAGTTGATTTATTGTGTGTTTAGGAAAATCATTCATTTGTAGAATTTTGCGAATCTTCTTCTCATTTTCGGAATGAAATGTTTGATCACTGATATTGAATACCCTCCTTATAAAGTTGGTCGCCGTGTTTATCTTTATTCTCCTTGGGTGCTTTGAATGAAAATTTATGATCCTACCCGAGGCAGTCGGTTTTTGATACCAATCCAAAAGTAGTCGGTTTCCATATCTCTGCACCACCGCGTCTATATATGGTAATTGGTTGTTACTTTCACATTCCATTGTGAATTTAATTTGTTTATTGAAGTTATTCAAGGCCATTAATGTATTCTCTATTTGGTTTTTCTTTATAATACAAAAAATATCATCAACGTATTTTGTTATTATCCTCGGCTTCACCTTTAATGTTTTGATTGTTTCATGGAGTAGTTCTTCCATTACAATGTCGGCGACAATAGGAGAAATCGGCGACCCCATAGGCATTCCCTTCTGTTGTTCATAAACTTTATCTTTATATATGAAGTATCTTGAATCTTTAATGCATAACATTAAACTTTCAATAAAAATGTTTATTGGTATGTTGGTGTGTTTTTCTATGAGGATCCATTTGTTTTTTATTATACTTAATGCCAAGTTTATCGGTACACTTGGAAATAATGATACTACATCGAAAGATATTAATATCTCATCATCTTCGATGCGCTGTTTGTTAATCTTTCCTTTGAATTCCTCTGCATCCTTGATATTGTATATAGATTCTTTCGTTAAAGTTGTTAAGATTGTAGCTATATATGAGCTTTCAAAACACCCAACAATGTAGAAAGAGATACAAAAATATACAAACGATCAACATATGTGCATGGTTTCTCAGAACGATTCTCTAGATCCAATTTATATAACAAGGAACAGTACCAAATAGATCTAAAAAGTACGAACACAAACAACAAGTTTTTCAGCAACACAAAATCCAAAATACATAACGATGACAAATCAAATTTAGTATACAGAATAGCATGCAATGGAGACAAGTCCAACATATGCCAAAAGGTATATGTTGGCACAACAAAAACAAAATTAAAAACTAGACTCAGTGGTCATAAGTCTGACCAAAAGTCAAAAAACAAACCATTAGAACAAAAAACTGCTCTGGCAGTACATTGTTCCCAAACAGGTCACATTCCGAACTTTAAGGATGTGAAAATCTTAGCTCAAGAAGATAATTATAAACGTCGATATATGTTGGAAATGCTCCACATAATAAATGTTCCTACGGAAAAAAGAATAAATTATAAGTCAGACACAGAACACTGTGCACAAATATATCGAAATGTCATCCAGAAACATCAAAACCAAAAACAGAAACATCAGTTCAACACCACCAGTGACAAAGGATGAAAGTTGTTTGCTAGTTGAATAATACCAAAAAGTAAATATTGTTTTGTATTTTTGTTATTATTTTATATAATTAATATTCATGTTTATTTTAACTAAAATAAAGATCCCTGATGATGACCGTCGAAGACGGCCGAAATATTGGAAACAAAATAAAACAAATGTAACGCTGTTTTATTAAATAGAGACCTACAGCCGAACAAACTACAACAATATAATAAAAAATCTTAAAAATAAAAACAAAATTTTAGTTTTTATTTCTCTCTGACCTCGAGCCAAAAAAGTAAGAAAAAGATAATAAAAGTCCAAAGGTCAACAATAATTATTACAAGGTTTTGTAATGACAATAAAACGAATTTTATTTCATATTCTGATCAACGTTCGTTGGTCACACTTAATCAAAATTATTAAATATTAAAGATTGAACAAAATTCATATTTCCTCTAAAGCCATAGAAATAATGGTAAAAACATAATGTCATGTTCAAAATAATATTATATATGTTTTGAATAGTTCTTAGTTATTATTTAACAGTATACATAGATACTTATTTTAAATCAATATAATAAATCGCAACGTCTCAATTCCTTGATGGTGAGGGCAATTTCGTTGTAATGTTCTGCACTAACAGAGTTCTTTAAGGTATTAATATTCTCAAACGGTTAGCTAATTCATTAGGATCATTCCAATCTATTTTCCTTGTTGTATTGTGTTTAGCGCAGTTTATTCCAGATCCGTTATGTGGAGTTATAGACAGTTCTTTTATAATTTTTGAACACTTTGGATCTCGGTTTCCTCTTATTTGTCCGTTAACTTTATAATTTCTTCGAAGGACACATGTAGTATCCAATACCTTATTATATATTTATAATTAATTTACATTGTAATCATATGAATGTTTTAGAAAGCGGAAGCTGTATAAACCTTTTGTCATCCGCCATGTTTGATTTCCTAGTTTTATGTTTCCATTGTCAAAGTATACTTCTGTATTGCCTAGTTTTCAACATTCTTTATTATTTTTTGTGGTCCATATTTTCTATCAATTTTCTTTGTTTTACATAGCAATGTTAGATCGCCAACATATACATATGTATGATATTTGTTTCATTTACCTCTTTTTGTGTGTGATTGGAGCATATCCACTCCAGCAGTGTCGTTATTAGGGATGGTCTGCCGCCATCTTTGACGCATATGACATACATTTCCGTCGGAAACGTCGTAAACCTGACCAACAAACATAGGTTTACGACAGGATGCATCATTTATAATTTCACTAATATTTCTTTGCCATTCAATTCAATAACGCTTTAGATTTTCTTGAGATCTCATTTTATTTAAAAAAAAAAATTAATAATATTCACGTTACATAAAAATGTTAAAATTTTTTCTTATGTTAGCTAACGACAACAAACTTTTTTGCAGGCATGAGATAAGGCCGGGTTTTAGGAAATTCGAACCAGAAAGGTAGTGAATATGGTACTCTTTGTATTAGGCAAACGGGAAGATGTAGAATACTGAATGAGGGTCACTGGTAGAGAGCTCGAAAGATGTTCCAAAGGTTTTTTTTGAAAATTCGTGTACGAAAAGTTACTACGTTTGGTACCAATTGTATATTTTGAACGATTAGAGCTAGAATTTTTAAATTTGATGTGGTTTTGGAAATTCGAGAAGTACTAAATGGTACAATTTGGATCTGGGTGAACGGATAGAGCTGGAAACCTGAAATTTGGAATTAGGATTACTGTTGAATGGGAGGATCGAAATATGGGGGTAGTTTTGAAAATTCGTACTTATGTCTACGAAAATTACTAAATTTGGTACCAATTGTATATTTTGAACGGTTAGAACTAGAATTTTGAAATTTGGTATGGAAATCAAGTTTGGGATGTGGTGTTTATATAAGGAAAAGATTAGGGAAGTTCGTACTTATGTGTACGAAAAGTACTATATGCTACTAAATTTTGTACAATTTGGAATTGGACGAACGGATACACCTGGAAACCTGGTAATTAAGATCACTGATGGAGTAAAGGATTGAGGAAGTTTTGGAAATTCGTACTTATGGCTACGAAAAGTACTAAATTGGTACAACTTGATTATGGAAATTTGAAACTTAGATTACTGGTAGACTGTAGGATTGAGGTAGTTTTCGAAATTCGTTCTTATGGGTACGAAAAGTACTAGATAGTACTAAATTTGGGGAAATTTGGATTTATGTGAACGAATAGAGCGGAAATCCTGAAATTTTCAATTATGATTGCTTTTGGAGTGTAGGACTGAGAGAGTTTTGAAAATTCTTACTTATGTGTACAGAAAGTACAAAGTGGTACTAAATTTAGTGCAATTAAGATTTTGGTGAACGGATATAGCTGGAATCGTGAAATTTATTATTAAGATTACTTTTGGAGTGTAGGATTGAGGAAAGTTTGAACATTCTTACTTTTGGGTACGAAAAATACTAAATGGTACTAAATTTGGATTTGGGTGAACAGATAGAGCTGGCTTCCTGAAACTTAGAACTAAGATTACATTTGGAGTGTAGGTTTGAGGTAGTTATGGAAATTCGGAAATAGTACTAAATTTGTTGCAATTTATTTTTGAGTGAACGAATAGAGCTGGAATCCTGAAAATTTAATTAAGATTACTTTTGGAGTGTAGGACTGAGGGAGTTTTGAAAATTCGTACTTATGGGTACGAAAAGTACTAAATGGTACTAAATGGGATACAATTTAGATTTGGTGAACGCATCGAGCTAAAATGCTGAAATATAGAATTATGATTACTGTTGGAGTGGCGGTTTAGAAGTTATTGAAATTCGTACCTTCGTACGTAAAGTATTAAATGGTACTAAATTTGGAATATACAAATATATGTAGAATACTGAAATTTGGTATTATAGTCGCTTTTAGTGTGTTGGGTTTAGATATCGATGTGATTGTGAATATACCTACCATATGTAACCGAAATTACTAAATACCACAGAATTTGGTTCAAGCTGTTATTGTGTAAAGGGATTTCTTCGTTGGTGCTGACTCATAATTCATCCGACCGCCGCTAGAGTGCGCTCTGCAAATAATAAAATAAATAGAAAAACTTAAGTTTTTCATCCTTTTAGCCAAACATTTCAGGTTTTTTGTTGTCCTTTGGGACAGTCACCCTCTGTCTACTTTCTACGCGTGAACTCATCAGTAGTTCAACCTACTACCACTAGGTGGCGCTCCGAAACTACAGAGAAACCCCTTAGGTTTTCAATATTTTGAAGATTTTCTGGGGTTTTGTTGTTTTTTGGCTATTTGTCAACCGCCTTTGCTGACTTTAGTAGTTCTCATCGGTAGTTCAGTTTTCCGCCACTAGGTGTCGCACCAGAAAAATAAAATACGCTCAAATCTCAACTATTTCTGCATTTTCTCAAGTTTCTTACAGTTTTTGTTATATACTCAGCAATTACATCTGATACATTCTGATAACTTCTGCTGTTTTTATAGTAGAAAAGCGGGAAAATCTGTTCATTTCCTGGGAGAAATCCTGTTTCTTCCTAGTCTCGCTGTTCTTAATTTTCCGAAAGGTATTTCCGTATTTTCTGGTATTTGTGGTTATCTTTCCTCATTGTTTTCCTGAAGTCCATGTGGGTAGATATCAAGTTGGCATATGAGCGATTCATGTCCGATCGTGATAACGAGGAACAGAATGTGGAAGATGAATAAGAGGAAGAAGGTGCAGAGGCTGCTTCCGAGCTTGAGATTTTAAGGCGAAATACAATAGCGCCTTAATACCTTATTGTGAGTGCTTGGGCCGCCTGACTCAGCTGTCTGAAGAATTTCAGGGTCAGACAGTTTCCAAAGAGCCTTCAGTTTCTCCTCCGAATCCGTCGCTCCAGACTCCCAATTCTAGTGTACCTCACGATCACTGTTCCCATTATTCTTTCAAGCTCCCTCTATGCGATACCGAAGTCTTCAATGTTGATTATATGTCATAGCCGACTTTACGAGACATGTTCACGGCCGTGTACATTAAGAATTCCGGGCTCAGTCCAGTTGAGCGATTGTTCCATTTAACCCAGAAGACTAAAGGTGAAGCGAGGGATATAGTTCAACGTGCGCCTTTGACCAATCAGGGTTTTCAGCTCGCTTGGAAATATTTGTGCGATCGTTTCGAAAACAAACGAATGCTTTTTAATGGACAATTAAAGGTTGTATTCAATCTTCCGTCTATTAAATCCGAGTCTGCGGGTGCAATGAAATCATTGCAATGCGACATAAATTCTTGTATTGCTGCGCTATCTTTGTACGATATTGACGTCAAAAGTTGGGATCCAATATTCGTTTTCCTTTCTTCAAATCGTCTTCCTGACTCAACTTTGACGCTTTGGGAACAAGGTTTGGCAGATAAAACCGCCATTCCAAAGTGGGCTGACCTTGATTCTTTCCTTACGAATCGATATCGTACGCTTGAATCCGTTTCCGAGATGCGCAGTCATTCGAGGTCAGATGGTCATAAACCTACTTCCAGTTCAAATTCTAAAAGTACGAAGCTTAGTTAATTTCAGACAAAATTTACGGCTCCTAAATGTCCTTTATGCACTAATTCTGCTTACATAATTCGAAAATATCCCAGATTCATTACGATGGACGTAAAAAACGTGTGGCTGATATAAAGAAACAAGGTCTTTGTCTAAATTGTTTTTCAAAAAGTCATCACCTCAAATATTGCACCAGCAAGAATAATTGTCTTCAGTGCGGCACAACACTATACTTCATGGTCATTCTTCCAATGCACCCGCGAGTTCTACAAATTTGAATGCAAACTCCACTCCATTTTCTCCGAATCCTGTATAGTCCACTAGTTCTGGGGGTGGAGTCATTCAAGCCTGTTTCGCTTCAAGTTCTCGGAATGTTTTATTGGGAACTGCATTGGTAAATCTTTTGCACTTAGGGGTATCGTATCACGCTCGTGTACTTCTAGATTGCGGCATTCATATCTGAACGATTCTTCAATAAATTAAAGCTTCCTCATCAGCGTACAAACGTTCAGAATTCTGGCCTCAATAGTTCGACTGCGGCTTCCGTTCGGAAGATATGTTCTGTTGTGTTGTCTTCTTGATTCGATAGTTCAGTACAGCTCTCCGTGCAAGCACTTGTGGTTCCGCAATTGTCTGGAAACCCTCCTTCACACACATTACCAGCATCTTTATACTCTCGACTACCTTCAATCGAGTTAGCTGATCCACACTTCTTTAAAAGTTCAAACATCGGCCTTTTGATAGGCAGTGACTTCCTTCCTGACAGTATCCGCGCTGGGGTAATTCGAAATGTTTGCGACACGTTGATGGGTCAAGAAACCATCTTTGGATGGATTCTCACTGGCCTTATTCCTACTTCTTCTCCATCATCAACCTTAATTTCGAATTTTTGTGAGATCTCCTTAGACAAAGAGATTTGTCGTTTCTGGGAGTTGGAGAGCCTTCCTAAAAGAAAGTTCCCTTCAGATTCCGACAAATTCTGTAAGGAGCTTTATGTTTATGCTACCAAGAGGAATAAAGATGGTCGTTATGTTGTGCGTCTTCCTTTCAAGCAAGGTTTTCCAGAAAAAAATCGCCTTGGCCAGTCTAGTTCAATAGCCGTAACACAATTCCTTCGCAATGAGATTCGCTTACTTCGAAATTCAGATTTCAAACCTAAGTATGATCAGGTACTCAATGAGTACATTCAATTGAAACACATGGTTCCAGTTCCGGCTCCGTGTACTGATAGTTATTCTCGCCATTATTATTTACCGCATCACGCGGTCATTAAGACAGAGCGTTCGACCACTAAAGTTCGCGTGGTCTTTAATGCTTCTTCCGTTATGTCTAATGGTCAAAGTCTCAAAGACGTTTTGCACACTGGTCCGGTGTTGCAATCAGACTTGACCACTTTACTTCTCAAATGGCGTCTCTTCCGATATGTGTTCAATGCGGACATTGAGAAAATGTACCGCCAGATTCTTGTTCATCCAGATCATACTCCATTTCAAAGAATTATATTCAGCAACCACCCATGTGAGACCATTCATGATTTCGAGTTGCAAACTGTCACCTTTGCTGTCAATTGTGCTCCGTACTTGGTTATTCGCGCCCTTCTCCAACTTGCTGACGATGTTCAAGATATGTACCCAACTGCAAGTGAGATTATTCGGGATTTCATGTACGTCGGTGATGTGCTTTTCCTTCAGCAACAAAGTCCCGTAATGAGCTCAAGTCTGCTCTAGAATCCGTGGGCTTTTCCCTACGGAAGTTGACAATGCACTCAAGAGATATTCTTGCAGATCTTCCCAAGGATCATTTGCTTAATGACGGATTTCTAAACTTTGATGATAACAGCATAGCCAAAACATTAGGAATTAGGTGGGACACAAGTTCTGATTCTTTTTTTACTTCCACAACACCGTTTCCGTCTTCATGTTCATATACAAAAAGGGAGAACCTGTCTCAGATCTCCAAGTTGTTCGATCCTGCTGGCTGGCTTTCGCCATGCATTGTCGTGGCAAAGATTCTCATGCAAAGAATATGGTACGATGGTACTGGTTGGGATGAAGTCATTAGTCCCGCCATTTTGTCCGAATGGAAATTGGTCCAATCTACTTATTCGAGTTTTGATAAAGTCCGTATTCCGAGGTGGCTCAATTTTGCACCGTCTGCTGAGATTCAGTTTCATGGCTTTTGCGATGCATCCGAGAAGGCATATGCAGCCGCTTTATACGTGCGAATAGTTAGAGGTACGCCTGTATTTACTCACCTGGTGTATTCCAAGACAAGAGTTGCTCCAGTGAAAACACTGTCCATTCCAAGGTTAGAGCTATGTGAAGCTGTTCTTCTGGCAGAAATGATCGATGCCTTACTTCCTACTCTTAAAGTTTCTAAATATTCTTTATACTGCTGGACAGACTCCACTATAGTTCTTTCTTGGCTTTCCAAACCTCCTGGTTATAAGCAAACATTCGTAGCCAATCGAATTTCAAATATCATTCAAGGTTTCACCATGTTCCTTCTGAAACCAATCCAGCTGATATGGCGAGCCGTGGTATGTTGCCGCAGGACATCATTGATAATGATCTCTAGTGGTACGGACCATTGTGGCTTCGTGAGACTTCCGATCAGTGGCCAGAGTTTATTCATTCTCCAGAAACAGACGTGGAGGAAAAGTCTGTTCGTGTTCATTTTTCATACTTCAATGCGACGGATGATCCTTTGGGAAATATTTCATCCTACCAACGAGCACTTAGAGTGGTTTCCTATGTATATCGATTCATTCATCGTGCACATCCACGATATCGTTCAACTTATCCGCAAGGCTATTAAACTCTTTGTAGTTCTGATATGGTCTGAGGTCGGAATATTCTACTCTAATGGTTCCAGAATTTTTGTTATCCAGAGGAATACAAATCATTGTTATTCCAAAAGCCGATTTCTTCATCCGGTACACTCCATCGATTCTGATGGACTGATCCGTTCATGCGGACGGCTAGATTCTTCTCCTGGCGTTCCTCTCGATGAGAGACGCCCGATCATTCTACCCTACAATTGAAAATTCAATTTGTTCATGAGATCACGATTCACGGCGGTAAAAACTTGTTCTTCGGGTGGTAAGATCCCAGTACTGGATCCCTAAGGTGAAGAACATGATAAAGGCTGTCATTCGGGACTGCAAAATTTGTGTTCTCTATAAGAAGCATTGCCAGAAGGAGATAATGGCTGCCCTTCTCCTGAGCGAACGGTTCTTTCTCGTCCATTCTTCCGTACCGGTCTTGACTTTGCGGGACCATTTGACGTAAGGAGCTATTGCGGGCGTGGTTGTCGCATCACAAAAGGGTACGCGTGCGTATTCCTATGCTTTAGCACTAAGGCAATACATCTAGAGCCTACTTCCGACCTTTCTACCCCAACGTTCTTGGCGGCCTTTAACCGTTTCGTTTCTAGAAGATGATGCCCATCTCATTTATATTCGGATAATGGTACTACTTTTGTAGGGACATCCAAGATCCTTGCGAGAGAATTCATTTCACCCTCACGTTCGGCTGTTGTTTCAAGTTATTCCGTTCAGAATCTAAATTGGCATTTCATTCCGCCTGGAGCACCTCATATGGGTGGCCTCTTGGAGGCAGGAGGGAAAAGCTTCAAAATTCATTTTCGTAAATTCGCCGGCTCATCCAAGTTTACTTTCGACGAGTTTTCGACTCTTCTGTCCGGAATTGAGGCGTGCTTAAACTCGTGACCTCTTTCTCCGATTTCTAGCGAGTCTTCTGATTTTGCTGCTCTAACTCCAGGCCATTTCTTGATTGGTACTCCGATTCTCGTTCCTGTCGATCCACATATTGATGACAGTTCTGTTTCCTTGCTCAACAGATGGCAACATCTTAAAGCGATCCACCAGAGTTTTTGTTCTCGTTGGAAGACTGAATACCTTCGTGAACTCCAAAAGCGTACGAAGTGGCAAACTTCAGAAAAGGATATGGAGGAGAACACAGTGGTCGCCATTCTTGACGAAAGTCTTCCGCCGAATTCGTGGCGCCAGGGTCGAGTCACTAAGACTTATATTGGTTCAGATCGCCATGTAAGAGTTGCGGATGTCGTAGCTCAGAAGGGCGTAAATACGCGTCCGATAACAACAAGTTTTGTTGTTTTGTCCTTCCTTCTGATAACTAAACTCTACATTCCTTTCATTTACCTTTTTTTATTCGTTTCCTTCTATCTATACATATTTGTCTCCAAGAATCATGCCTAAATTTCGAAATCCAGCAAAAGCGAAGCCCGTGCCAACCAAGCAACTTTCAGAAAAGGTCGTTTCGTCTGCCGTTTGTGCCAACGTCCACAGCCACTGCGGTTGTGCAACAAATTCTTGAATATGACCATGGCGGAGCGCATGTGTGAACTGCTTGGCTCATGGTTGCCACCACTGCCACAAGTTTCACCATACCCTTCTGCATGTGAACCCCAAGCATAGCGACCAGATCCTGCTGGGGACTTCTTCGTCCCGTTCTGGGTTTCGGTCAGTATCTCCGCAGCCACCTACGTTACGGGCGTCGTCGTATCGCGCTGTTGAACCTGCCAAGCCTTCCGTTACATCAAAAGTGTCCTTTGATTCAGAAAAATCGGATGATACGTTTGCCCACAGCTCTGTTTCGAATAGACGCGAAGGTGTTAGCCCGGTGTCTGCTGGACTCTGGTTCATCGGTGAGCCGTATCGCTCGGAGTTTCGCCGATACCCACAAACTGGCCCGGCTTACTTTGAAGGAGGTCACCATTTGTCCGCTTACTCTTTACTCTAGGCATGACTCGTCCGTCAAGATCGGGGTCACTTTTCGTGTGGACAATAGAATTGCCATGACGACTCCATCCGAATCACTTCCAGAAGCACTTCCCGCATTTGTTATTTCCCGACCCTCACTTCCACAGATCTGCCGGCATCGATATCGTCATTGGAGTGGATCTCTTAACCCTCGGATAGAGATCCACTTGGAAGGCGTTTATTCGCGAAGTGCCTTGCCCACTGCTCAGGGTACCATATTCGGGTGGGCGATTTATGGACTGAGCCTGCTCATTTTCCTACTATTTTGTTATTTATTATCCATGAATTCCAAAAATAAATGAATTGCCCCATGAATGCACTATTGTTTCTTATTCTCCCCAAAAGCACAAACTTTGCTTTTCAGCGAATTCAGTGTCCAGTGGCTACGGAACGGTTATGTAACTCAGATGTTTCCGGCCTGAAAGAAGACAACATCTGGTACCGTTTCTGAAATATGTTTCTGAATATATGTTATGTACTTTTATTCTTCAAATCTTGTAAACAAGAGAGAGTGCAAGTGCTACTTTTTGTTATTTTCTTTAGTTGCAGTTCCTGCAAGGGGCCCGGTAATGTTAACGTCAAAGTTAGCAGCTCTGGTCACCCTATTTCCAATTTCTAATTTTTAGCTTTTTTTCCTCTCTCTTTGTACTAAAAAACATTTTTCTCTTTTCTATTGGTCTTTCCTTTTTCCTTGATTGTAAATAAATTCTCTTCTTGTTTAACCTACAAAAGCATTGTTTGTGGTAATACTCGTTCCAAAATCCTTAAATTATCCGCAAATAAAATCCCAAATTGTTCACTTTCTTCGCTGAAAAAATCTTGTGTTTTCCTTTTCCTCTTCCTTTTCATGCGAGTTCGAGTGGAAATCCTTTCTAATCCAAAGAAAGTTTTCCCACAAACTGCAACGACTAACCATCCCAGCTTTTCTAGGAAAATCCAGAGTTTGGCATTTTCAATCGCCAAACTGCCTTTTATACAATTATGGCGTAATAAACAAAGAAATAAAAGAGTAGGTTTCATTCTTGTTTTTCGTTTTTGTATTGCACAATTGTTAATTTGAATAGTATATACATATATTAGCTTTTCCTGGCCGCTCACAATTCAATGCAAATTTACCTAATTTTTCTCTATTGCGGTTAGGATGACAATTTTCACCTAGTAGCTTCTCAGTAATCAAAAATTTTTTAGCCCACTTTCTAAATTTCCAATTTGTTTGTTTGTTTATTTATTCTATTCAATAATACTAAAGCCTTCAAGACCAGAAGATAGTATTAACAATATATCCAATATTACTTATCTCAATATTTTAATTATCAAAAATGCTACTTTATATAATTGGCTCCCCAGGTATAACTAGCAAAAAGAAAAAAAATTAATATTCGATGCAATAATGGCCATCAGCAACAAGCTGCATAAGAAGATAGACAAAGTAAAATACAAATAAGTGAATCCCAGTATACTACACAAACTTTAAATTTAAAATTTAAATTTTCTCTACAAAAACAACTAAACCGATTTTTCTGAAATTGTCAGAAAATGTACAGGGATAGCCCCCCGGTGAAAATAAGACAATTGTGGTTGTGTCTACGGCCTTACGTACTTATTTGGGACACTAGAACTCGACGACGCCCACTTTTTAAAATATGTTACATCTTCAAAGCTACTGAACCGATTGTGAAATTTGGAATTATGATTATTGTTGCGTGGAGGATTGTGGAGATTTCCGACGTTTGTATTTAAGTGTACGAAAAGTACTAAATTTTGTACAATTTGGATATGGGTGAACGTAAAAGGTGAAATCCTCAATAGGAGGATTTAGGTAACTTCGGAAATTCGTAGTTATGTGTACGAAAAGTACTAAATGGTACAACATGTGACACAATTTAGATGTGGTGAACGCATCGAGCTAAAATCCTGAAATATAGATATAAGATTGCTGTTGGAGTGGCGATTTAGGTTGTTATTGCAATTCGTACTTTTGTTCGAAAAGTATTAAATGGTACTAAATTTGGTATATGAATAGAAGTAGAACACTGAAATTTGGTATTACAGTCGCTTTTAGTGTGTTGCATTTTCTATGGCACCACCGTACCATATAAGCATCAGATAGACTAATATCTTATATTAGTTCAAGTTTGTACATGCTTTAAATGAACGTACACAATCGAAGTGTCTGCATATTCCAAAGTAAGTGTCTGCCCATGCGGTAGTCGTAAGTAGTAGCGTTGTTATTGTAATAATAGAATTTCGATCTCCTTTTCTGACACTAAGTAGTTATTCAAGAAGTTCAAAATGGGACAGCAATATATTTGTTATTATAAAATGATAAGGGATCGTTATTTTATAGAAAACATGTTCAGAAAGCGATTACTTTTGGTAGAGGAAGTGAGAAACTCACTCCCAAATGCTTGCAGGCTGTAAAGGGATAGTGCTGAAATACGTCATTAGGTTAGCAGTTGGCGTTTAGAGTGAAGATAAATAAGGAGGAGGTTTTGGAAATTCTTGCGTATGTATACGAAAAGTACTAAGTACTGCTATAATTGTTTCCGAGAGAACAGATAGAGCTGTATATGAGTATCCCGATTGTCATATATTTTTGGATATGGAGATATAATTTTTGAAACTTGTACCTATTATATATAAATACAAAATTTAGTAGCTTTGTATTAGGACCTATGTTGGTGCTTAAATAAGGAGTTTTTAAATGTATACAAATTCTGAAATTATGTGTGGAGGTCGCTAAGGACAGAATAATTCAGTTGGTGCTTTAAATATGAAAAGTACAAAATGGTACTAAACTTGGAATTATATAATTACTGTGCGAAAAGTATGAAAGCCCAATAAATTTGGTATTCGACAAAGGAATAGAAATTGACATGTGATTTATTATTTATTTGTCAGATCCACTGTTAGAGGTGGTAGTACTATTAGTGTACTAGTATTATTAAATAATAAGAAATATTGAAGCACTGGAATTGAGTGTACCGATAAAGGAATTTTGTTATGAGGATCACTGCTGAGATTGAGTCAGAATGTTTATGGAAATCCACCATTAAAATCTATGAAATGTTTCGACATTTAATACCGTGGTACTGAATAGCGTACTATTGCTTTCATGTTAACGCGAAGTTGGTTTCTAAATAATGGACAGTAATCAAAAGGGTATCTTTTTAATTTTTTTGAACGTTTTAGAAAGCACATATGAAAACGTAGATCTATTCGGCTATTGGTGTACAAGAAGCTTTTCACAACCTGACTAGGCCTAAATTCGCCATAAATATTTCAAAAAACATTTTGTATCGAGCGTACAACATCTTCTTAATATATTAGTGTCGAAAACTCCGCAAAAAATATTTGTTTTGTTTGTCTCCGAAAATAACGAAGTTCTGGGCAAAAGTCGTAAAAACCGATTTTGAGCTATATCTCAAGAACAAGAGCTGATGGAGAAAAACCGTGACCAGATTTGAAAATACCTCGCCGATTTCATTTAGAAACAACAACAACTTCGGTTGAAACATTCAACTTTTTCAATTTTGTTTAGCAGTGTTATTGATTGTTTACACAAACAATGCCCACTACTAACGGCTATCGCGTGGGCAGACACTTTCTCCGCCCTGCGCAGATGTTTATATGGTACGGTGGTGCAGTGGTAAGCATGTTCGCTTTGCATTCTTAATGTCGCGGGTTTGATTCAAAGTCCAGGCAACATTACATTTTTAAAATTCATGTAGACGACAATTTCAATTAAGAATAGGTCTTCAAAACCATGGGTACTTTGGATAATAAAATAAATAAAAGTATAAAAAAGAAAAAAAAAACAAAAAATAAAAATTTTTTTCGTCACAACCAATTTTATCGCTAGAAGTACTTCTAGGAAGTCTCGAAAGCGGCTTTCACACGTAGTGTCGAGGACGTGGTTCATTTCTTCCCGAACGGTGTGCCTACTTCAGTTAGAATGCGAGATCGCGGATGTGTGTTTCTATCGCCTGGGAGTGACTGCTTGGGGTAGTGGGCGATAAAAAATGCTTGCTGGGTTCATATATGTTTGTATGTTGCTGTATGCCTTCACTAAAGTTGAGCTGGATGCTAACTCTATTTTTATTGTTGTTGTAGCAACGCAAATATGTTCGTTCGTGTATTATTTTATATTTTCATATTCCTCAGATGGAAGAACTGCACTATTTTTTATACCCTCCACCATAATATGAAATATTCATCGGAGACCCTATAAAATATATATATTCTTGATCAGGGTCAAATTCTAAGTCGATATAACCATGTCGTCTGAAAGTCCGCCCGTCTGTTGAAATCAAACTACAGCTCGCAATTTGTAAGATAGAGCTTTGAAATTTGGTATAGAAGTTTATATTACTCCTAGGATATTTGGTATTGCAAATGGGCTACATCGGTCCATTTTTTTATATAGCCACCATAGAACGGTACCACCCGATTTTCGGTATTTTGAAGGTTTTAGCTTCATTATCACACCGAAATGGCTACAGTTTGGTATTAGGTGTTCGTTGGTGGTATAAAACTTTCCCCAGAATTTTGTTGGTATGGATCCAGGCCTTCATATAGCCCCCATAGAACGGTACCTCCCGATTTTCGGTATTTTGAAGGTTGTGGTCTCAATATTACTCCAAAATGGCTGAAATTTGGTATTTATTCTTCGTTGGGGATACGAAACTTTCCCCCAGAAATTTTTTCGTACCGGTCCACGGCTTCATATAGCCGACATAGAACGGTACCTCAAGATTTTCGGTATTTTGAAGGTCATGGCCACAATAACCCATTGAAATGGCTGAAATTTGGTATTAAGTCTTTTTCATAAACGAAAGGAAACTAATTTTACTTTAATACCACTCCTAGTGGTTCTTACTTCTTACTTGTTAACGTTGACACGTACCAATAAATGGAGGTGTGTCTGTTTGCGATCTTATATGCCTGTCTGTTAGTCATTGATTTGGTCATACAATTGTATGCAACAAACATGAAGAAAAAGTGTACTCAATAGATTTTATTGATTAGAACACTTGAACGAAAAGATGAACAACAATCAATTAAGATAGGTATATTCCTTATATTTAGCGAAAATGCAGATGAAAAATAAAAATAGCTGTTAACGTTGAAGTTAACAGCTCTGGTCACCCTATTTCAAATTCTAATTTTTAGCTTTTTTTCCTAAAATTGCATCTCTCTCTTTGTACCAAAAAAAAAACACATTTTTCTCTTTTCTATTCGTCTTTCCTTTTTCCTTGATTGTAAATAAATTCACTTCTTGTTTAATCTACAAACGCATTGTTCGTGGTAAGACTCGTTCCAAACTCCTTAAATTATCTACAAATAAAATCACAAATTTTTCACTTCCTTCGCTGAAAAAATCTTGTGTTTTTCTTTTTCTCTTCCTTTTCATGCGACTTGAGTGGAAATCCTTTCCAATCCAAAGAAAGTTTTCCCACAATCTGCAACGACTAACCATCCCAGCTTTTCTAGGAAAATCCAGAGTTTGGCATTTTCATTTTGGTCCATTCGAACCGGATATTTGGATAGCTGTTGCGGAAAATGTCCAAACATTCATCCCTTATTCCATAAAGCATCAAAAACAAGGTAAGTTAGTGCTTTATATTCAAAAAAGTGAACAATAGTGCATTAATTCAGTGTTGTGTTCAACTTCGTTTTGCCGACGGCAATTGGTTTTTTAATTTTTTTTTTCAACCCACAGCGTTCTATATTCAAAGTGTAAATTTCTGCAACTATTTTTTTAAAGAACACTTCACTTTTCAATTCAAATTAAGCAATAAATTTTGGTGGAATATTCTATTATTTTATTTCAAATGATTATTTTCATTCTTTACATTTATTTATAATTTTTTCTTATTTATATTACGATAAATAGGTGTTTAAATTATCATAAATTTATTTCTTTCCAATCCGCGACAGTGTGTTTGCTTCTTTTATTCTTTTCGTTCATCTTTTTTGCCGTGAATATTAGTACTAACTCCCTGTGTACTAGTTGTTTGTGTGTTATTTTCTTATTTTTCGATCTTCAGTTAAATACCGCAGTAGTTGTTGTTGTTAGAGTTCTAATTATATTAGTCTCCCACCAGCGTAACTACTTGTTCTCACATAACACACATTCGTACATATAGTGCCCGAAATAAACATAGGTTCACATGTAAATTTGTATTTTTTTCATAATTCCGATGACTTTTATAGGATTTTATAATTTTGTATTATGGAGTTGGACACTCCCCATGATATCAATATATCAATTATTAGTACTAACTCCCTGTGTACTAGTTGTTTGTGTGTTATTTTCTTATTTTTCGATCTTCAGTTAAATACCGCAGTAGTTGTTGTTGTTAGAGTTCTAATTATATTAGTCTCCCACCAGCGTAACTACTTGTTCTCACATAACACACATTCGTACATATAGTGCCCGAAATAAACATAGGTTCACATGTAAATTTGTATTTTTTTCATAATTCCGATGACTTTTATAGGATTTTATAATTTTGTATTATGGAGTTGGACACTCCCCATGATATCAATATATCAATTATTTGATTTTGCGACAAAATAAAAATTATTATCATTATTTCTTCAGGCTCGATTGCTGTTTTCCTTTGCAATTTTTGTATTCTTCCTAGGTCGATTCGAGCTTACTAACGTTTGTTTAAATCGCATTTTCGACACCGGAAGATCACGTTGACTGTTGTTTTGAGATGCAAAATTATGTTAACTACAATAAATGGGAAAAATAAGCGATTCTTGCCGTCAAAGTGGTGTTGGAGAACCCTCCTGACTTTTTTGACGTTGAAATTTGGGCCCAATTTATGAAACTTTTTAAAAAATTGGATTTAGCTGTTTGATTGTTACTCTTTTCATGCAATTTGAAATGATCCTTGCCTCTGACAACCACAGATTCGCCTCCTCTCCCACGTTAAAAATTTGTTTCTTGAAAACTGCTTTAAAGTGTTGAACAAATCTGCATTTTGAAAATAATTCGGAGACAACTCCTAAACTAAATTACTCGTTGGACATCGACGATCTAAAAAAATTTGTAAAAAGTTTTCCTTAAATTTATACGTGTAAATCCGCAAAAAATGCCCTGAACCTATCATTATTTCGCACCTAAAATAAGGAAAAAATTTTTTCAATTTTTATTTTGTCGCAAAACCATATAACTGATATATTGACATCATGGGGAATGCCCAACTCCGAAATACAAAATTATAAAATCCTATAAAAGTCATCTGAATTACGAAAAAATTACAAATTTACATGTGAACCTATGTTTATTTCGGGCACTGTACGTTCATTCTACATTTCGCTTGTTAGGCTCTATTTGGGTGTTCGTTCGTTCGGTCAACCAACCAAACAGTGTCTGTCGCTTTGGTTTCCACTCAACAGTAACCAAAGTATTCTCTTTATTTGTGTGGACACCCTACAGCCAGCCCGTTTGTATGGTCGGACTACAACTTGTGTATAACATCTATATACACTAGCGATCATCTGAATAGGTTTGAATTTTCTTCTTCTTATATGTTAAGGTATCTTCTGATGTGTTCGTATTACAGATCCATACTATTTAGTTTTTGAGAGTCCTATACTATGCCAACATTCCCAAGAAAAAACTTGACGATGTTGCCATATTTTCGGAAAATATCCCAATTATAATAAAAAATGTACAAAAAAGTGTGCAATTTTTGCGATCATCAGAATAGGTTTGAATCAAATAAAATTGAAAAATTGTACTACCCATGCAAATATTGCGCAATTTTTTGGTTTAGTTTAGTAAAATGGAACATTCTGATATATCCTACAACAAATTTGACCCGCTTTATTAGGAACATGGGTTCAATCCTTAACATGGTAAAGTTATCAAGAACTTTCAGATAAAATCAAGAAATATTCCAACAAAGACGTTTTATAAACCTGCTTTAAATGACTTTTTGATTTCGTTAGATCTCTTCTGAGCTTCGAAAATTGTCTGAAAGCAAATACCAAGTTTTAGCCATATTATTAGGATGGATAAATTAGAAAGGTCATTGAAAATAGCTGGTATTTTAGCTCAGGTTTAATTGTTAACTATCCTTGCAGTAAAAATTTATGTATTATCATGCTCACAAATCCACCATAGTTGACCACATGTATCATTACTGTTCGAAAATTGGTCTGGAAGAATGTCTCTTCGACGGCAATAAAGTAGAAAATTGTAAATCAAATTTAAGTCAAAGGGCATGATATCGCCGACTTTTATAATTTGTTGTAGGATTTACCAGAATGTTCCATTTTACTAAACTAAACCAAAAAACTGCGCAATATTTGCATGGGTAGTACAATTTTTCAATTTTATTTGATTCAAACCTATTCTGATGATCGCAAAAATTTGACACTTTTTTGTACATTTTTTATTATAATTGGGATGTTTTCCGAAAATATGGCAACACCGTCAAGTTATTTCTTGGGAATGTTGGCATAGTATAGGATTCTCAAAAAGTAAATAGTATGGATCTGCAGTACGAACACATCAGAAGATACCATAACATATAAAAAGAAAAAAATTCAAACCTATTCAGATGATCGCTAGTATATATTATTACGTATTAACGTGTATATATACGAGGTGTCGAGACACTTATTTCTTTCCGATTTGTGGTTCACCATATTGCAGCTAGGGGGCGCTGTATACATACAAGAATATATAGGAAAACTTAATTTCTTCATTATTTTTTCAAATATTTCGGAGTTTTCTTGGTTCTTTTTGGACATTCATATACAGTGTATTATTTATTCTGTTTGCTTATCAATAGTTCGCCTTACAACCAGTAGAGGGCGCTCTTCAAATACGAAAACCCATAAAAACCTTGATTTTTCGATAGTTTTTCAAATATTTCTGGTTTTGCTTGGCACGTTTTGGGTATTCCTATACCATATATTGTTTCTTCGTTGGTGCTGACTCATAATTTAACCGACCGCCGCTAGAGGGCGCTCTGCAAATAATAAAATAAATAGAAAAACTTAAGTTTTTCATCCTTTTAGCCAAACATTTCAGGTTTTTTGTTGTCCTTTGGGACAGTCACCCTCTGTCTACTTTCTACGCGTGAACTCATCAGTAGTTCAACCTACTACCACTAGGTGGCGCTCCGAAACTATAGAGAAACCCCTTAGGTTTTTCAATATTTCCGAGATTTTCTGGGGTTTTGTTGTTTTTTGGTTATTTGTCAACCGTCTTTGCTGACTTTAGTGGTTCTCATCCGTAGTTCAGCTTTCCACCACTAGGTGTCGCACCAGAAAAATAAAATACGCACAAATCTCAACTATTTCTGAATTTTCTCAAGCTTCTTACAGTTTTTGTTATATACTCAGCAATTACATCTGAATTCTGATAACTTCTGCTGTTTTTATAGTAGAAAAGCGGGAAAATCTGTTCATTTCCTGGGAGAAATCCTGTTTCTTCCTAGTCTCGCTGTTCTTCATTTTCCGAAAGGTATTTCCGTATTTTCTGGTATTTTTGGTTATCTTTCCTCATTCTTTTCCTGAAGTCCATGTGGGTAGATATCAAGTTGGCATATGAGCGATTCATGTCCGATCGTGATAACGAGGAACAGAATGTGGAAGATGAAGAAGGTGCAGAGGCTGCTTCCGAGCTTGAGACTTTCAAGGCGAAATACAATAACGCCTTAATAACTTATTGTGAGTGCTCGGGCCGCCTGACTCAGCTGTCTGAAGAACTTCATGGTCAGACAGTTCCCAAAGTTCAGTTTCTCCTCCGAATCCGTCGCTCCAGACTCCCAATTCTAGTGTACCTCACGATCACTGTTCCAATTATTCTTTCAAGCTACCTCCATGCGATACCGAAGTCTTCAATGGGGATTATATGTCATGGCCGACTTTCCGAGACATGTTCACGGCCGTGTACATTAAGAATTCCGGGCTCAGTCCAGTTGAGCGATTGTTCCATTTAACCCAGAAGTCTAAAGGTGAAGCGAGGGATATAGCTCAACATGCGCCTTTGACCAATCAGGGTTTTCAGCTCGCTTGGAAATATTTGTGCGATCGTTTCGAAAACAAACGCATTCTTGTTAATGGCCAATTAAAGGTTCTATTCAATCTTCCGTCTATTAAATCCGAGTCTGCGGGTGCAATGAAATCATTGCAACGCGACATAAATTCTTGTATTGCTGCGTCAAAAGTCAAAAATTGGGATCCAATATTCGTTTTCCTTCCTTCAAATCGTCTTCCTGACTCAACTTTGACGCTTTGGGAACAAGGTTTGGCAGATAAAACCGCCATTCGAAATTGGGCTGACCTTGATTCTTTCCTTACGAATCTATATCGTACGCTTGAATCCGTTTCCGAGATGCGCAGTCATTCGAGGTCAGATGGTCATAAACCTACTTCCAGTTCAAATTCTAAAAGTTCGAAGCTCAGTTCATTTCAGACAAAAGTTATAATTGTATTCAGTGCCAGAGGCGGCACAACACTATACTTCATGGTCTTTCTTCCAATGCACCCGCGAGTTCTACAAATTTGAATGCAAACTCCACTCCATTTTTTCCGAATCCTGTACAGTCCACTAGTTCTGGGGGTGGAGTCATTCAAACCTGTTTCGCTTCAAGTTCTCGGAATGTTTTATTGGGAACTGCATTGGTAAATGTGTTGCATTTAGGGGTATCGGTTCTCAAGGTGCATTCATATCTGAACGATTCTTCAATAAATTAAAGCTTCCTTAGCAGCGTAAAAACGTTCAGAATTCTGGCCTCAATAGTTCGACTGCGGCTTCCGTTCGGAAGATATGTTCTGTTGTGTTGTCTTCTTGATTCCATAGTTCAGTACAGCTCTCCGTGCAAGCACTTGTGGTTCCGCAATTGTCTGGAAACCTTCCTTCACACACATTACCAGCATCTTTATACTCTCGACTTCCTTCAATCGAGTTAGCTGATCCACACTTCTTTAAAAGTTCAAACATCGGCCTTTTGATAGGCGGTGACTTCCTTCCTGACATTATCCGCGCCGGGGTAATGCGAAATGTTTGCGACACGTTGATGGGTCAAGAAACCATCTTTGGATGGATTCTCACTGGCCTTATTCCTACTTCTTCTCCATCATCAACCTTAATTTCGAATTTTTGTGAGATCTCCTTAGACAAACAGATTTGTCGTTTCTGGGAGTTGGAGAGCCTTCCTAAAAGAAAGTTCCCTTCAGATTCCGACAAATTCTGTAAGGAGCTTTATGTTTCTACTACCAAGAGGAATAAAGATGGTCGTTATGTTGTGCGTCTTCCTTTCAAGCAAGGGTTTCCAGAAAAAAATCGCCTTGGCCATTCTAGTTCAATAGCCGTAACACAATTCCTTCGCAATGAGATTCGCTTACTTCGAAATTCAGATTTCAAACCTAAGTATGATCAGGTACTCAATGAGTACATTCAATTGAAACACATGGTTCCAGTTCCGGCTCCGTGTACTGATAGTTATTCTCGCCATTATTATTTACCGCATCACGCGGTCATTAAGACAGATCGTTCGACCACTAAAGTTCGCGTGGTCTTTAATGCTTCTTCCGTTATGTCTAATGGTCAAAGTCTCAAAGACGTTTTGCACACTGGTCCGGTGTTGCAATCAGACTTGACCACTTTACTTCTCAAATGGCGTCTCTTCCGATATGTGTTCAATGCGGACATTGAGAAAATGTACCGCCAGATTCATGTTCATCCAGATCATACTCCATTTCAAAGAATCATATTCCGCAACCACCCGTGTGAGACCATTCATGATTTCGAGTTGCAAACTGTCACCTTTGCTGTCAATTGTGCTCCGTACTTGGTTATTCGCACCCTTCTCCAACTTGCTGACGATGTTCAAGATATGTACCCAACTGCAAGTGAGATTATTCGGGATTTCATGTACGTCGGTGATGTGCTTTTCCTTCAGCAACAAAGTCCCGTAATGAGCTCAAGTCTGCTCTAGAATCCGTGGGCTTTTCCCTACGGAAGTTGACAATGCACTCAAGAGATATTCTTGCAGATCGTCCCAAGGATCATTTGCTTAATGACGGATTTCTAAACTTTGATGATCACAGCATAGCCAAAACATTAGGAATTGGGTGGGACGCAAGTTCTGATTCTTTTTTCATTTCCACAACACCGTTTCCGTCTTCATGTTCATATACAAAAAGGGAGATCCTGTCTCAGATCTCCAAGTTGTTCGATCCTGCTGGCTGGCTTTCGCCATGCATTGTCGTGGCAAAGATTCTCATGCAAAGAATATGGTACGATGGTACTGGTTGGGATGAAGTCATTAGTCCTGCCATTTTGTCCGAATGGAAATTGGTCCAATCTACTTATTCGAGTCTTGATAAAGTCCGTATTCAGAGGTGGCTCAATTTTGCACCGTCTGCTGAGATTCAGTTTCATGGCTTTTGCGATGCATCCGAGAAGGCATATGCAGCCGCTTTCTACGTGCGAATAGTTAGAGGTACGCCTGTATTTACTCACCTGGTGTATTCCAAGACAAGAGTTGCTCCAGTGAAAACACTGTCCATTCCAAGGTTAGAGCTATGTGAAGCTCTTCTTCTGGCAGAAATGATCGATGCCTTACTTCCTACTCTTAAAGTTTCTAAATATTCTTTATACTGCTGGACAGACTCCACTATAGTTCCTTCTTGGCTTTCCAAACCTCCTGGTTATTAGCAAACATTCGTAGCCAATCGAATTTCAAATATCATTCAAGAAGTGGATCCTTCAAGGTTTCACCATGTTCCTTCTGAAACCAATCCAGCTGATATGGCGAGCCGTGCTGTGTTGCCGCAGGACATCATTGATAATGATCTCTAGTGGTACGGAACATTGTGGCTTCGTGAGACTTCCGATCAGTGTCCAGAGTTTATTCATTCTCCCGAAACAGACGTGGAGGGAAAGTCTGTTCGTGTTCATTTTTCATACTTCAATGCGACGGATGATCCTTTGGGAAATATTTCATCCTACCAACGAGCACTTATCGTTCAACTTATCCGCAAGGCTCTCAAACTCTTTGTAGTTCTGATATGGTCTGAGGTCGGAATATTCTACTCTAATGGTTCCAGAAGTTTTGTTAGCCAGGGGAATATAAATCATTGTTATTCCAAAAGCCAATTTCTTCATCCAGTCCACTACTAAGCTTGAACCCATATGTCGATTCTGATGGACTGATCCGTTCCTGCGGACGGCTAGATTCTTCTCCTGGCGTTCCTCTCGATGAGAGACGCCCGATCATTCTACCCTACAATTGAAAATTCAATTTGTTCATGAGATCACGATTCATGGCGGTAACCAACTTGTTCTTCGGGTGGTAAGATCCCAGTACTGGATCCCTAAGGTGAAGAACATGATAAAGGCTGTCATTCGGGACTGCAAAATGTGTGTTCTCTATAAGAAGCATTGCCAGAAGCAGATAATGGCTGCACTTCTCCTGAGCGAACGGTTCTTTCTCGTCCATTCTTCCGTACCGGTCTTGACTTTGCGGGACCATTTGACATAAGGAGCTATTGCGGGCGTGGTTGTCGCATCACAAAAGGGTACGCGTGCGTATTCGTATGCTTTAGCACTAAGGCAATACATCTAGAGCCTACTTCCGACCTTTCTACCCCAACGTTCTTGGAGGCCTTTAACCGTTTCGTTTCTCATTTATATTCGGATAATGGTACTACTTTTGTAGGGACATCCAAGATCCTTGCGAGAGAATTCATTCCAGTCTCACGTTCGGCTGTTGTTTCAAATTATTCCGTTCAGAATCTAAATTGGCATTTCATTCCGCCTGGAGCACCTCATATGGGTGGCCTCTTGGAGGCAGGAGGGAAAAGCTTCAAAATTCATTTTCGTAAATTCGCCGGCTCATCCAAGTTTACTTCCGACGAGTTTTCGACTCTTCTGTCCGGAATTGAGGCGTGCTTAAACTCGTGTCCTCTTTCTCCGATTTCTAGCGAGTCTTCTGATTTTGCTGCTCTAACTCCAGGCCATTTCTTGATTGGTACTCCGATTCTCGTTCCTGTCGATCCACATATTGATGACAGTTCTGTTTCCTTGCTCAACAGATGGCAACGTCTTAAAGCGATCCACCAGAGTTTTTGTTCTCGTTGGAAAACTGAATATCTTCGTGAACTCCAAAAGCGTACGAAGTGGCAAACTTCAGAAAAGGATATTGAGGAGAACACAGTGGTCGCCATTCTTGACGAAAGTCTTCCGCCGAATTCGTGGCGCCAAGGTCGAGTCACTAAGACTTATATTAGTTCAGATCGCCATGTAAGAGTTGCGGATGTCGTATCTCAGAAGGGCGTAATTACGCGTCCGATAACAAAACTTGTTGTCCTTCCTTCTGATAACTAAACTCTACATTCCTTTCATTTACCTTTTTTTCTTCGTTTCCTTCTATCTATACATATTTGTCTCCAAGAATCATGCCTAAATTTCGAAATCCAGCAAAAGCGAAGCCCGTGCCAACCAAACACCTTTCAGAAAAGGTCGTTTCGTCTGCCGTTTGTGCCAACGTCCACAGCCACTGCGGTTGTGCAACAAATTCTTGAATATGACCATGGCGGAGCGCATGTGTGAACTGCTTGGCTCATGGTTGCCACCACTGCCACAAGTTTCACCATACCCTTCTGCATGTGAACCCCAAGCATAGCGACCAGATCCTGCTAGGGACTTCTTCGTCCCGTTCTGAGTCTCGGTCAGTATCTCCGCAGCCACCTACGTTACGGGCGTCGTCGTATCGCGCTGTTGAACCTGCCAAGCCTTCCGTTACATCAAAAGGGTCCTTTGATTCAGAAAAATCGGATGATACGTTTGCCCACTTTTCGTGTGGACAATAGAATTGCCATGACGACTCCATCCGAATCACTTCCAGACGACTTCCAGAAGCACTTCCCGCATTTGTTATTTGCCGACCCTCACTTCCACAGATCTGCCGGCATCGATATCGTCATTGGAGTGGATCTCTTAACCCTCGGATAGAGATCCACTTGGAAGGCGTTTATTCGCGAAGTGCCTTGCCCACTGCTCAAGGTACCATATTCGGGTGGGCGATTTATGGACTGAGCCTGCTCATTTTCCTACTATTTTGTTATTTATTATCCATGATTTCCACCAATAAATGAATTGCCCCATGAATGCACTATTGTTTCTTATTCTCCCCAAAAGCACAAACTTTGCTTTTCAGCGAATTCAGTGTCCAGTGGCTACGCAACGGTTATGTAACTCAGAAGTTTCCGGCCCGAAAGAAGACAACATCTGGTACCGTTTCTGAAATATGTTTCTGGATATATGTTATGTACTTTTATTCTTCAAATCTTGTAAACAAGAGAGAGTGCAAGTGCTACTTTTTGTTATTTTCTTTAGTTGCAGTTCCTGCAAGGGGACCGGTAATGTTAACGTCAAAGTTAGCAGCTCTGGTCACCCTATTTCCAATTTCTAATTTTTAGCTTTTTTTCCTAAAATTGCATCTCTCTCTTTGTACTAAAACACATTTTTCTCTTTTCTATTGGTCTTTCCTTTTTCCTTGATTGTAAATAAATTCACTTCTTGTTTAACCTACAAAAGCATTGTTCGTGGTAATACTCGTTCCAAAATCCTTAAATTATCTACAAATAAAATCCCAAATTGTTCACTTCCTTCGCTGAAAAAATCTTGTGTTTTTCTTTTTCTCTTCCTTTTCATGCGAGTTCGAGTGGAAATCCTTTCAAATCCAAAGAAAGTTTTCCCACAATCTGCAACGACTAACCATCCCAACTTTTCTAGGAAAATCCAGAGTTTGGCTTTTTCAATCGCCAAACTGCCTTTTATACAATTATGGCGTAATAAACAAAGAAATAAAAGCGTAGGTTTCATTCTTGTTTTCACAGCGTTTTTGTATGGACGAGAAATTGCACAATTGTTAATTTGAATAGTATATACATATATTAGCTTTTCCTGGCCGCTCACAATTCAATGCAAATTTACCTACTTTTTTACCTACTTTTTCTCTATTGCGGTTAGGATGACAATTTTCAGCTAGTAGCTTCTCAGTAATCAAAAATTTTTTAGCCCACTTTCTAAATTTCCAATTTGTTTGTTTGTTTATTTATTCTATTCAATAATACTAAATCCTTCAAGACCAGAAGATAGTATTAACAATATATCCAATATTACTTATCTCAATATTTTAGTTATCAAAAATGCTACTTTATATACTTTGCTCCCCAGCTATAACTAGCAAAAAGAAAAAAAAAATAATATTCGATGCAATAATGGCCATCAGCAACAAGCTGTATAAGAAAATAGACAAAGTAAAATACAAATAAGTGAATCCCAGTATACTAACCGAACGTAGTATCCATTAAAAATGTCTGGCGCAAAATTTAAATTTTTTCTACAAAAACAACTAAACCGATTTTTCTGAAATTGTCAGAAAATGTACAAGGATAGCCCCCCGATGAAAATAAGACAATTCTGGTTGTGTCTACGGCCTTACGTACTTATTTGGGACACTAAGACTTGACGACGCCCACTTTTTAAAATTAGTCCGGTCAAAATAGACATTGAAATAGCAAATATTCCCACATAGCTGAATTTTGGTGGAGAGCTAGGGTTTGCCATTAGAAGCAACGTCCTAAAAGTCCCCATCGATCCCATGTGTGCAAAAAAATTATTCGGGGTCAAAGGTCAAATTTTAAGGGTTTTTAGGTTTTCGGATTTATTTCTTGAAAACGGTTGATTTAATCAAAAAGTGACTAAAGTAAATATTGTAGACAGAAAAATTATATACAAGTTTGACCTTTATATTTGTTTTCCTAGAAGGAACCATTCTTGAGATATAAGGGAAATATGCACATATTTAGAAGAACCGGCTAAAATAAGCGAAGTAATCGGGTCTGTCCCCCAAAAAAATATATATTTTCTTGAAGAGCGAAATTACAGCTATCTTCTAAAAAAATTCCAACAAAATCGGAGCCTGTTTAGTAGAGTTATTCAATGTTAGAGTCATTTTATGCAAAAATAGCCCATTTAACCCACATGTATAATCGAAAGCCCAACGGGAACGACCCCAACGAAAACTCTCCGATTTTTGTCAAGTTTTGTCCGAAGGTAGGGTTTGTTGCGCTGATTACGGAAATGTATAATTTTCAACGGTTGCGGATCCGGTTCGCCGGTTATTCGACCCGAATGGCCAAATTTAAAAACCGGGTTAGACCCGGTTCTACTGAACCGATTACTGCAAAGTTGATATCGTTTGAAAGCTTACGGAAGTATCCAACATATAGTGTCGTTACTTTAATTGGCTAATTTTTTATTTGACCTTTAGATCGCGATATCTCGAAAATGGTAAGTCTTTTTAACTAGGCGTTTACACCAGACAGTTTGTCTTCAAATACAACTCTGATTTACAAACACATACATACATTTGTCGGTTGTCTTCCAGCTGCCCATCATATTTTCACAGACAGTCGGGTTAACAAATTTTTGACATTTTTGTGAAAAGAAGTAATACGATAATCCAGATGCGTTGAAAACAAAAGAACATGAACAAAAACAAGAAAAGTGAACGGAACACAAAAAGAAATCGAAGATTTTTATTCATAATTTTACAATTGTTTTTGCAGTTGTCTGGCAGGCAA
This sequence comes from Musca autumnalis, assembly GCF_047663935.1. Lineage (NCBI taxonomy): Eukaryota > Metazoa > Arthropoda > Insecta > Diptera > Muscidae > Musca > Musca autumnalis. Next base: position 48,932 of record NW_027411649.1, on the reverse strand, counting down.
GTTTTGAGTTTTTGACAATCAATACATGAACTGAACTGTCCTGTCTTATGTAAACGCAGGGTTTAGAACCATAAAGACCACTCTTGTAGACAATTATTGAATCTACAATTTTTACTTTAGCCGGCTTTTGCTAAGTCTTACCGTTTTTGAGAAAAATTAAAAAAACTGAATAATGCCTCCAAAAATGACCTTTGACCCCGAATAACTTGTTTTGCACACATGGGATCGATGGGGACTTTTAGTACGTTGCTTCTAATAGCTAACCCTAGCTCTCCACCAAAATTCAGCTTTGTGGGAATTTTTGCTATTTCCCCCTTATACGCATGTCTATTTTGACCGGACTAAATATGTTACATCTTCAAAGCTACTGAACCGATTGTGAAATTTGGAATTATGATTATTGTTGCGTGGAGGATTGTGGAGATTTCCGACGTTTGTGTTTATGTGTACGAAAAGTACTAAATTTTGTACAATTTGAATATGGGTGAACGTAAAAGGTGAAATCCTCAATAGGAGGATTTTGGTAACTTCGGAAATTCGTAGTTATGTGTACGAAAAGTACTAAATGGTACAACATGTGACACAATTTAGATGTGGTGAACGCATCGAGCTAACATCCTGAAATATAGATATAAGATTACTGTTGGAGTGGCGATTTAGGTTGTTATTGCAATTCGTACTTTTGTTCGAAAAGTATTAAATGGTACTAAATTTGGTATATGAGTAGAAGTAGAATACTGAAATTTGGTATTATAGTCGCTTTTAGTGTGTTGCATTTTCTATGACACATTACCCGAATCAGTCATTCCCAGGCGATAGAAACAAAGCGAACATATTTACCACTGCACCACCGTACCATATAAGCACAGATAGATTAATATCTTATATTAGTTCAAGTTTGTACATGCTTTAAATGAACGTACACATCGAAGTGTCTGCCTAGGGCAAAGTAAGTGTCTGCCCATGCGGTAGTCGTAAGTAGTAGCATTGTTATTGTAAACAATCAATAATAGAATTTCGATCTCTTTTCTGACACTAAGTAGTTATTCAAGAAGTTCAAAATGGGACAGCAATATATTTGTTATTATAAAATGATAAGGGATCGTTATTTTATAGAAAACATGTTCAGAAAGCGATTACTTTTGGTAGAGGAAGTGAAAAACTCACTCCCAAATGCTTGCAGGCTGTTATTCTGTAAAGGGATAGTGCTGAAATTCGTTATTAGGTTAGCAGATGGCATTTAGAGTGAAGATAAATAAGGAGGAGGTTTTGGAAATTCTTGAGTATGTATACGAAAAGTACTAAATACTGCTATAACTGTTTTCGAGAGAACAGATAGAGCTGCAAATGAGTATCTCGATTGGGATATATTTGTGGATATGGGGACATAATTTTTGAAACTTATACCTAAATTTGGTACCTTTTTGATATTGCATAAGGCAATATAGCTGGAATTTTGAATTCTTGTATTAGTGTCTATGTAAGTGCTTAGATAATGAGTTTTTGAAATGCATACAAATTCTGAAATTATATATGTAGGTCGCTAAGGAGATAATTATTGAGTTGGTGTTTTAAATACAAAAAGTACAAAATGGAACTAAATATGTTGTTTAGTAACTTTTTGATATTGCATAAAGGGATATAGGTGGAATTTTGAAGTCTTGTATTAGAGTCTATATTGGTGCTTAGATAAGAAGTTTTTGAAAAGTATACAAAGCCTGAAATTAGGTATGGAAGTCGGACAGGGCAGAATTATTGAATTGGTATTTAAAATGCGAAAAGTACAAAATGGTACTAAACTTGGAGTTGGGTGAAGCTGGAATTGTATAAATAGTGTGCGAAATGTACGAAAGTGAAATAAATTTGGTATTCGACTAAGGAATAGAAGTCGGCATCAGATTTATTATTTATTTGTCAGGTTCCTTGTTAGAATCTGTGTACCAGAATTATTAAATAATAACAAATAATGATGCACCGAAATTAAGTGTACCAATAAATGAATTTTGTTATGAGGATCGCTGCTGAAATTGAGTCAGAATGTTTATGGAAATCCACCATTAAAATGTATGAAATGTTTCGACATTTAATACCGTGTATTTTAAAAATTGTACTGAATAGTGTACTATTGATTTCAGGTTAACACGAAGGTCGTTTCTAAATAATGAACTAAAATCAAAAAGTTAGGAAAGTGAAATATGAAAGAAAGTGCATATAAAAACGTAGATCTATAATGTACAAGAATCTTTTCACCCCCTGACAACAACAAGGCCTTAATTAAAATGTCTCAACAAAATTAACTGTTATATAGGGGCCATGCCAAAGCGCCCAACGAAAAAAAAATCATGACATCGTTTTAAAAATTTAAAAATCCAAACCGCTTCAAAACTTTCAAAATTTTTCGAAACTCAACTTATTCTTTCCATTTTTCGCGGTTCTTAAGGAGAAAAAGCCGCACAAGCATGACTAATTTTGAAGAAAATATTGTATTTAAAAATGAGAAAAATTTTTATATTTTAAGCGAATTTATGATACAAATGACAATTTTTAATGCTTTAACTAAGTTGAATCATTTAGTAAATTGCCATAGATTCATTTTTCTAGTTATGAAAATTCCTCTAAATTGCAAAGTTGTCATATATTTTGATTAAAATATCGGTCAAAATGAAAATATTTAATATAGGTGTATGGATTTCCTTAAAGCTTAAGTTACTTTCCAAAAATTCGCACAAATGGCCACTAGTACCAAATTGAAGCCTAGCGCCTGTAGATTTCAAAACTGTATAGACCTTTTGCGTAATATAGCGGTTTTGGCAGTTATGACCAAAAGTTTAACACCCTTTTTTATATTTTTTGGAATATTTTTAAGTAGTTTTATTATCCTTTATTAAATTTGGTTTCAATGTAATATTTTTTTATACTATTAGCGATTTCTATGGTCATGGTAACTTGGAGCTGTAATGAAAACTCGCGAAAAAAAGATTTGGGTGTATTCCCTTTAACAAATAACTTATTTTATTTTTGGGACACCCATATGTTGGACAACGCCAAAAAGTGGAGATTTTTCGCCGCATTGAGAACCAAAAATACATTATTACAAATAATTCTGCAGACAAATGTGGTTAAATCCTATAAAATACCAAGAAAAGGATGGTAACCCTATATGGGGCTGTGGGCAAAAGTGGACCGATATGACATTTCTTTATAAGATGGTGTTCTGAAGTCTGAAATCATTATAAGAACATAGTCGCTTAGAATATTTGGTTAACATCTGCCCAAGTAAATCGATATATAAATCATAGGGGAGTAAACCAAATCATGGTCCAATACTGACAATTTTTCGCAGGGAGGTTTACTATGCATAAAAACTCTTTGTACCGGATTACAGCAAATTCTGTTGAAAATGTGTTGGTAACAGTAAAATACTTTAATTCAGAATGATTCATTACATGGGAACAACGCGAAATTTTGGACCGAAGACCCCAATATTTTACGTAGAGTGTTTTTAGGCCACTATGACCCAGGTAGGTGCAACCTTGGTGAAGCGTCCGCATGAAGTAACATTTTTTGAATAAAGGTTTTCTAATATTTTATATCACAAATTCCGAAATTACTGCTACTTCGGTTGGAAAATACCCGTGCAGTTCTAATAAAACGTGGACTGAAATATAAAAGGAAAAAAGGAAGACGTCTGTTGATATTATTTGATCACTTTCTTTCTTTGCTTGGTACTTCCGAAAATTTTGGTAAGCCTATTTCGACAGTAACGTCAGGAACGTTCTAAACAGTTCCGCACATGATTGTCCAAGTTAGAGTGAAGCAGTGGAAACCAACAAAATACAATCAAAACGAAAACATGTGTGAATGTATAAGTGAAAAAATTCAACAACCAAATGATGTTTATCGTTTGGTTTTGTTCACGTATAGTGTGAGTGAGGAAGAAAAGCAAATGCAAAGACAACTCAGTGAGATCCCTGAGTATACTGCCTTTGAAAAAATGTGCATCCCTGGAGTAAAGACACATTCAGGAAGGTTCTATAACAATTATTGCAAAATGACGAGTAACAGATACGCTTGTTATGATAATATTTTCAAAGACAATGGTAATTTCGTCTTTTGCGTTTATACTTATTGTAATTTGATGATCTCCAAGTAAATGATACTATTAACAGCTTAAATGTTATGTTCAAACGGAATATTATTTTAATCGTATAACACTTGATATTTAATTTACGGACCAATCATTCATTTACATTCACCAATCTACACTCAGACACCACAATGCTGATGAACTTTCTGTTGAAAATTACACCAAACCGTTTCTGCTCTGGTTGAGGCACTGAATCCCCTTTTTATTTTGAATTGAAATGTTCTTCCTTTTGATTTGCAAATGGTAATGATTCCACTTCTTTCTTTACATTATATTTTCTGCTTCCCTTTTTATATCTTTTTTCCTTGAGGTTTCACTTTGACAGTTATTGTCTCCTTATTTCTTTCCCTTATGTTTGATGAATATTTTCAGAAATTTTTAAGGTATTATTTGTAAAACGTTTTTTATGCTTTTTTCCCGGAACAAATTATTGGGCATCGGACAATAATTGTACAATGTTATTGGGTTAATTTTAAACGAAAATTTTGCCACAGCCCTTTCCTGTCACTACAGACAGGTTTTAATTCTTCTGCGTTTAACTATATATTTATGTAACCCTCTTTCCAAATTCAGGCAACTATTAGACAGTCGGAAAAAGATGTTTTGTGAATTTTGTTTATTTTCTCCACATTAGCAGTAGCTAAAGCATTATTGAAACCAAATTGTTGAATAAAAAATCACTTTAGCCGATCTAAAGCAATGAAACAATAATAACACATTTTTTAACATTTGTCCGTCCGAGCCAAACACATTCGAGAATTTCTTTCTTACTGAAATTCTTTTGCTTCAGTTGTGTATAAAAGACAGAGAAGAAAAGACAAACTCTTCTACTATTTGTAATGGCTGCATCGAATGTAGGAAAAGAGTAAATGTACTGATTCTCACTTGCAGATTCACTGAGCCAAAGTTAGTGGGTGCTTGTGTGTGAGTCAGCTAGGTTTACCGATGAGTAAGGGAAAGGATTTAAGTTAAGAGTTTAGTATGTCTTTAATTAAGAATGGATACATTCATATATGTATGTTGGTGGATGCCTTCACTAAAGTTGTGCTGGTTGCTAACTCTATTTTTTATTATTATTTCTTTGATAAAATCGTATAATTTGACGTGGTCGTTAACGTTGACACGTACCAACAAGTGGATGTGTGTCTGTTAGAGATCTTATGTGCCTGTCTGTTCGACATTGATTTGGTCATATAATTGTATGCAACAAACATGAAGAATGAGTATACACAATATGTTTTACTTATTATAGCACTTGAAAGAATAGATGAACAACTATGAAATTAAGAGAGAGATATAACTTATATTTAGCGAAAATGCAGACAAAAAATAAGAATAGCCAAATTGCATTTTGTACCAAAATGACCTAATAAACAAAGAAATAAAAGCGAACGTTTCATTCTTGTTTTCGGAGCGTTTTTGTATGGGCGAGATATTGGACAACAGTTAATCTGAATAGTATATACATATATTAGCTTTTCCTCACCACTCACAATTCAATAAAAATTTACCTACTTTTTCTCTATTGGTGTTAGAATGACAATTTTCAGCGGATAATTGTTACAATCACTAGTAGCTTCTTATGTATACTTGAAGTACTAAATGGTACTACATGTGATACAATTTAGATTTGGTGAACGCATGGAGCTAAAATCCTGAAATATAGAATTAAGATTACTGTTGGAGTGGCGACTTAGGTAGTTATTGAAATTCGTACTGTTGTACGAAAAGTATTAAATGGTACTAAATTTGGTATATGAATAGAAGTAGAATACCGAAATTTGGTATTATAGTCGCTTTTAGTGTGTTGGGTTTAGATATGGATGTGATTGTGAATATACCTACCATAAGTAGACGAAACTGCCCAGCAAGCATTTTCTATGGCATATTCCCCGAAGAAGCCACTCCCAGGCGATAGAAACACACACACACGATCTCGCATTCTAATCGATGAAGTCTAACCGTTCGGGAAGAAATGAACCACGACACTACTTGTGAATGCCGCTTTCGAGACATTCTAGCTTTTTTAGCGATAAAATTGGTTGCGACAATTTTTTTATTTTTCTTTTAATTTTTAATACTTTTTATTCAAATTATTTTTCCACCATTTTTTAAGAACTATTCTTAATTGAAAGTGTCGTCCATACTAATTTTGTCATTTAAAAAATGGGTGATGTTGTCTGGCCTGAGAGTCAAACCCATGCCATTAAGAATGCAAAGGGAACATGTTTACCACTGCACCACCGTACCATATAGGCATCAGATAGACTATGTCTTATGTTAGTTCAAGGTTGTACATGCCTTAAATGAAAGTAAACAATCGAAGTGTCTGCATAGGCCAGAGAAAGTGTCTGTCCACGTGATAGTCGTAAGTAGTAGCATTGTTAGGGTAAACAAGCAATAATAGAATTTCGATCTCCTTTTCTGACACTAACTCCCTGTTTTTGTAAAAAAAAAATTATGTTCTCACACGAATTGTCAAATTTTGTAGATCGATTTACTCGCCTTAGCGCAAATGTGGAACGCTGATTTTTGAATGAGGAATTCTTAACTATATATAGAACGTGTCTACGAAGAATTAGATCTGTATGTCATCTAAGGGCTGAGCTATCGATGCCCAAATTATTACGAATATAGACGAACGAACAAAAAATAGTTACAAAAACAGGGGGTAAGTAGTAATTCAAGAAGTTCAAAAAGGGACAGCAATACATTTGTAATTATAAAATGATAAAGGATCGCTATTGTATAGAAAAGAAGTTCAGAATGCGATTGCTTTTGGTAGAGGAATTGAGAAACTCACTCCCAAATGCTTGGAGGGTGAGATTTGGTAAAGGGATAGTTCTGAAATTGTGAAATTCGTTATTAGCACTAATTTTGGTACTTTTTTCATATGTCATAGAGGGATATAACTGGAATTTTGAATTCTTGTAATAGGTTCTATGTCGGTGCTTAGATAAGGAGTTTTTGAAACGTATACAAATTCTGAAATTAGGTATGGAGGCCGCTAAGGACAGAATTATTGAGTTTGTGTTTTAAATATGAAAAGTACAAAATGGTACTAAATTTGGTGTTTGGTACCTTTTTGATGTTGCATAAAGGGACATAGCTGGAATTGTGAAGTCTTTTATAAGGGTCTATGTTGGTGCATAGATAAGGAGATTTTGAAATGTATACAATTTCTGAATTTAGGTATGGAGGTCGGTAAGTACAGAATTATTGTTTTAAATACGAAAAGTACAAAATAGTACTGGGTGAAGCTGGTATTATATTATTAGTGTGCGAAATGTACGAAAGTACACTAAATTTGATATTCGACTGAAGAATAGAAGTGGACATCTGATTTATTATTTATTTGTCAGATTCACTGTTAGAGGTGGTAGTACAATAAGTGTACTAGAATTATTAAATTAATACTAAATATTGAATCACTGGAATTGAGTGTTATGAAGATCGTTGCTGAGGTTGAATCAGAATGTTAAGGGAAATCCACCATCAAAATGTATGAAATGTTTCGACATTTAATACCGTGGATTTTAAAAATTTTACTGAATAGTGACGTAGGGTATGGAAGATACCAGGATCGGTCCTGACCGGCTTTAATATGGCAAAGCCCAGGATTTTTCTTGGTCCGTCTTTCATCTTAAGTGGACACTGACCTCTCCGTGGTGTCACCTGGGGAGCTGCCTTTAACACCCGTTAAAGGTAGTAAGCTAACATGTGCAGCGCGTTCACCCATAAGAACGTTAAAAATTTGGGTTTGGGCGTCGGGTTAGTAACCCTCCCCTAGAAAAAGCAGCCTACTATGAAAACACGAAAGAAAAGAAAAACAAACCCCTCTAAAGTTGACGAACAACGCAAACGTTTTAAGGACCATGATCTGCGAATCTGCACCTGGAATGTTCGCACTCTTTGTAGAGAAGGTGCACTATACGCATTGGCAGATGTACTTGAATAGTACAAGGCCGACAATACTGCCATACAGGAAATACGATGGATTGGGAAGGCGTCACAACAACACCAAAAGGTGACGCACTGTATTATAGCTGCCATGACACAAAGCATGAGTTTGGTCGCGGATTTGTAGTTGGACGGAGGTTGAAACATCTGGTCTCCAGCTTCACGCCAGTGAATGAAAGACTCGCTGCAATCCGATTAAACGTAAAATTCTTCAACATCAGCTTTATTTGCGCTCATGCTCCCACTGAAGGAAGGACGTACAGACCACAGAGGAGATTTATCGGGAGAAAAGGAAAGAGGAGAAACGTATTTTTTCGCAGGAAATAGAGAGAAAAGGAAAGACAGGAGTGTGAAAAAGTCGAGATGTACAGGGCCAGAATGAAGTCAAAAAGTTATACCAAAGAGTAAAACGTCAAACTGCTGGCTGGCACATCCTCCTGTAGAGACCAGCAAGGTAATTTGGAAACTGATACAGATAGAGTGTGCAAGATATGGAAAGATCATTTCTCCAAACTGTTGGTATCCGATAGTAGCGAAGACGGCGAAGATATCACAGATCCAATCCCAGAAGATGGTTTTGAATGTATACCACCCGGCCAAGATGAGGTATGGACAGCAATAAACCGACTGAAGAATAATAAGGCAGCAGGAGCTATTGGCCTACCAGCCGAGCTGTTTAAAACCGGCACGCTGACAAGGTGTATGTATCAGCTAGTTAGCACCATCTGGCAGGAAGAACGCGTAACCGACGATTGGAACTTGAGCATCCTGTGTCCCGTCCATAAGAAAGGAGATAAGACTTTATGCTCCAACTATAGGGGCATAAGTGTTCTCCCTATCGCCTACAAGATAGTGTCATGGATATTGTCCGAACGACTAAAGCCCATGGTCAACAAAATAATTGGACCATACCAATGCGGCTTTAGACATGGCAAGTCCACCATTGACCAGATATTTACCTTGCGGCAAATCCTGGAGAACACCAAGAGATGCATATCGACACCTACCACCTTTTTGTCGATTATAAAGCAGCCTTCGACAGCCCGCTACGTCCAAAGGTATTCCAAGCAATGTCTGAATTTGGTATCCCCGCATTCGGCTTTGTAAAATGACTCTAACTAACATAAGATGTTCAGTTACAATAGGAAAGAACCTCTTGTATCTTCGAGACGGAATTCGATATCGTCATCTAAAATGCATGGATTGTATGTCAAAGTTTGCTTAACAAACGACGTAAGAAACGCGACTGCAGATATTATGGGTCCCGATATATTTGCTCTCGTATGGACATGTGATAGATTTGACAAAGCAACAACCATTAAAGTGGCGTAAGGGTAGCACGCCCGATTCACGATCTTTGGGATTCGAGTTCAAATCCAGAGTATAGCCAATATTTTTTTTTTTTTTATATTACGGTACTTTGAATTTGGAGACTTGGATTAAATTTAATCTTGTTAAAGTATTAGTGAGACATTTTTTTATTTGTTTCCTTATGCCCACTCTGTATCGATAAACAGGTCAATAAGCCCATCCAGCAAATTAAGCAAAATGAGAAATTTGCTGTATGGCCCTAAAGCTGATTACCCTACAATTTGAGTCGAACTAAAGAATTTCATATCCACCACTGTTTTTATGTCGTCTTTGCTTTGCAAAGAATACGAACATTTGAATGTTGCTTCAATAAGCGGGGGTAAAGCTGTTGTTTTTGCATTACGCATTGATCAACAAGGCCGTGCTGATGCCTATTATTGTTGTTGGCGTTTTTATTGTTGGACTGCAGAATTTTACATCTTTGTGTTTATTTCAGCTCGAGTCCATATTTTGTTGTATTCAAATATTTGAATAACAACAAAATGTTTTACAGTGGATATGAAATTGATTAGTTGCGGGCGGAGGTTGGGAAGACTATAGTTTCAGTTGTCACCAAACAACTTCATCAGTTCCCTTTTGCCGCCGACTCTGTATCGATAAACAGGTCAATAAGCCCATCCAGCAAATTAAACAAAATGAGAAATTTGCTGTATGGCCCTAAAGCTGATTACCCTACAATTTGAGTCGAACTAAAGAATTTTATATCCACCACTGTTTTTATGTCGTCTTTGCTTTGCAAAGAATACGAACATTTGAATGTTGCTTCAATAAGCGGGGGTAAAACAACGAGAAAGTTGTTGTTTTTGCATTACGCATTGATCAACAAGGCCGTGCTGATGCCTATTATTGTTGTTGGCGTTTTTATTGTTGGACTGCAGAATTTTACATCTTTGTGTTTATTTCAGCTCGAGTCCATATTTTGTTGTATTCAAATATTTGAATAACAACAAAATGTTTTACAGTGGATATGAAATTGATTAGTTGCGGGCGGAGGTTGGGAAGACTATAGTTTCAGTTGTCACCAAACAACTTCATCAGTTCCCTTTTGCCGCCCACTCTGTATCGATAAACAGGTCAATAAGCCCATCCAGCAAATTAAACAAAATGAGAAATTTGCTGTATGGCCCTAAAGCTGATTACCCTACAATTTGAGTCGAACTAACACAGTGGCGGATATGAAATTCTTTAGTTCGTCTCAAATTGTAGGGTAATCAGCTTTAGGGCCATACAGCAAATTTCTCATTTTGTTTAATTTGCTGGATGGGCTTATTGACCTGTTTATCGATACAGAGTCGGCGGCAAAAGGGAACTGATGAAGTTGTTTGGTGACAACTGAAACTATAGTCTTCCCAACCTCCGCCCGCAACTAATCAATTTCATATCCACTGTAAAACATTTTGTTGTTATTCAAATATTTGAATACAACAAAATATGGACTCGAGCTGAAATAAACACAAAGATGTAAAATTCTGCAGTCCAACAATAAAAACGCCAACAACAATAATAGGCATCAGCACGGCCTTGTTGATCAATGCGTAATGCAAAAACAACAACTTTCTCGTTGTTTTACCCCCGCTTATTGAAGCAACATTCAAATGTTCGTATTCTTTGCAAAGCAAAGACGACATAAAAACAGTGGTGGATATGAAATTCTTTAGTTCGACTCAAATTGTAGGGTAATCAGCTTTAGGGCCATACAGCAAATTTCTCATTTTGTTTAATTTCCTGGATGGGCTTATTGACCTGTTTATCGATACAGAGTCGGCGGCAAAAGGGAACTGATGAAGTTGTTTGGTGACAACTGAAACTATAGTCTTCCCAACCTCCGCCCGCCACTAATCAATTTCATATCCACTGTAAAACATTTTGTTGTTATTCAAATATTTGAATACAACAAAATATGGACTCGAGCTGAAATAAACACAAAGATGTAAAATTCTGCAGTCCAACAATAAAAACGCCAACAACTTAAAAAAAAAACTCCAGATCTTTGACAAATTGATGAATGTGTGATCTCATAAACTGTTTAACAAGAAAAAATTAATCCATAAAAATTGTGGCAATCTAAGTTTACATTACGGAATTCTTAAAACCAGTTGATTAAACAAATCATATTCAATAATCAACTAACATACTTGCATGAAAATTAATAAAGTTTACCCAAGTTTTGTGAAAAAAAAACTTATACCCCGAAACCATCATTTACATTGCCCGTTGGGAAAGGGAAACACCTAATTTTCTCACTTATATAAGGACTTTCGGTAAGAAATCATGCCATTAAAGTCGTATGACTATTTGTTAGCCAAATGTATTTTCTATTGTTTAGCCACTTAAACAAAATCTGTGTTGGCGTTTGTGTAATTGCCCATACCACAAAGCAATAAAACCAAAAAATACACTATTCTGGGCCAAAAAAAAGTGCTAACCTAATTGCTTTCTGTGTGGCTCAACTAATGTTGTTATATCTTGGCCGTGGAACTCCGAAGTTTACCATCAATTGCTCATATTGATTAAGAAACGCCAAGCCACCAGAATCACCGATATTATACAATACAACAAAGATTTTACCCATTGGGCATCCTAACTGACAACTAAGGAATCCCCTCAACATCTGTTGCCATGCAATAATATTCGTGATGAAAAAAAAGAAACTGTCTAGTCTGGTGTTCTAAAAATACGCTGTCTGTGAAGGAAGTGGAAGTCCCCATTGAGCTTTACGACACCACACCAAAACTTTGCAGTAGTCATCAATCATTATAACATGTCAGTAGCCCAGACGGCAAGCCGGTGTTGCAGCTTGTAATAACGTAGACATCACTGGGGTCCCAGGTTCAAATCCCGAAACTGCCATACATTATATCTTAGTATTAAAAATCGTAACTTTTAATTACTAGCGTATCTAAATCGATTTCAGTATTCATATGCAAACATTTTAACTAATAATTCTTATCCCAGTCCTACAGCTAAGGTAATCTAACAAAGCGACATCCTTCCACAAATGCAATTGCTCATCGAGGCCTCGACGAACAACGATATTAGTGTGATTTGAAAAAAAGGATATCATCCAATCAGCAAAAGGATTAACAGAGTGAGTGTGTTTGTAAGCCAAATAAGAAATTAAATCGAAATATTTGCATATGAGAAGAAAAGAATCCTTAAAAGGAGTAGAAGATCCTAGTCATCATCATTACCCTTTTATTTGCTTGCATAAACCATTCCATTCATTACTAAACCTGCTATTGCCTCTGCAAAGCTTAAATGATGCTGGCTAGGATATTCATTTATCGGAAGATATATTAATTATTTAAAGCCCAGTCCCGTACAAGTTAAATATTCCTATAGAATTTATTCTAAAAATTTTGATAGCATTTAACCTATGAATTGAATTCTTATAAATTATTTTAGAGATAAATACCCAAATCATTGACATTTTTTCTCTTCTTCCTTCTTCCTGGAGGAATTGTAAAATTAAAGTATGTTATCTTCCATGTCACTATATATGTAGCATTCCGTCTTACCTAAGTTTACGAGGAATCTTGTATTATTTTTGTTATCAATTTGAGTAATATCAAAAGAGAACTCTACATTGAACCCTCATTATTTTTCCATTTTTTTGATTTTATATACGAATGTATGCTTAGATTATGGATTATATGATTTTTACATGGATACACTGTATCTACAACCTTCTTGAAGTATCTTAAGAATAAATGAGTTATCTGAAAGTTATCTCTCTTTTCAATAAAAAACTGTTGTAGTCTATGATGGAGCACTAAGTGCATTCGTTGTTGGGGTCTCAGTAAAACGGTTAGCCTTTGAGACAATGGTGGCTTGTTGTCATACATTTGAGTCTTTAACTCATATTCATATTTTAGAACTTTACTCAATGATTCTACTATTGGGATATTCTTCAATCCCATTGGCCAACTGACTCATTACAATAGTCTTGAATTCCAATTGGAACTCTAAACCATTGCCCTACATATGAGTGAGTAATGAACTCGCTGTGGCGCTGCGAAACAAAAAGAAAAACAAAACAATGAAATTTTGTTGTGGCGCTTGATCAGCATAACAAAACAAAATATCGAACATCTAAATGTATGGCAACATAATGTGTTGGTGACACACTACACCCTCACCCTTAAAAGAAATGTTTCAATTTTTTTTGTGTGCATAAACAAATTGTATGCATTTTATGACAATTCTTTTCGGTGGTGTCAAGTTGTTTCTTTGTGAATAACCTAAAATTACAAAATTGTTCTTTTGACATATGATCTTAAGTGGGCTAAGTATATATATTTTTTTTTGTATTCGGAAATAAAAATAATTTTTTGTTTACATACATACTTAAAGTAAGAGTCTTAAAATAAAATACAATTTTTTGGTTTAAGATTGCTTGTGATATTTCTTTAACAAATGTTTTTGAAATACTTCTTCTTTGTTATTAATTCTTATTGTAACATTTAAATTTTCAATATTGATTATTTCATATGGACCATGATAAGGTGATTCATTTTTCCTTCTATTCTCCTTTTTAACTAAAACTAAATCTCCTTTTTTAATATCTATTCTATTCGTATTATTTAATGAATTTAAACTTCTCTTGATTTTAGTCTGTTCAATTATATTTCTAGCGTTTTCTAATGAAAGTTTTAACCTAAGCTTTGATTCTTTAGCATAATTCTCTGTACTTACTTTCTCGCCTGGCATTGTCGGTAATTTTCCAAAAATTAACTCGAATGGTGAATACCCTGTGTCAACATGTTGTATGGTTCATTTACAAATTCAGTACCTCTGTCGGATTTTAGAGTCTTGAATATTCCATACTTCAATATTAAATGTTCATTCAAATTTCTAGCTATTGATTTGGCTTCTTTTGTTTCCATTTGTACTGCAATTATGTATTTCGTTAATTCGCATTGCATAGTCAATATATATCTATAGTTATCTGAGGGTCTTAAGGGTCCTACAGTGTCAATTACTGCTGTATCAAAGCTATTTACCGGTGTATCAGTTTTCATTAATGGTTCTTTGGTATGTTTTTTTTTTATTTCTTTGGCACAAATCACATGTAGATACGTATTTCTTTACCATCTTGCACATATTCTTCCATATATACTTTTGTTTAAGTTTTAATAATGTTTTTCTTACTCCAAAATTACCTCCGCATGGTGTGTCGTGATATAATTTTATCAATTCATATTTTTCTTTTTCATTAAATATTTTTTGAATATTTTCATATAAAAGAATTCTGACGTCACTGTTTTTCAAATATTTATTAATTTTTTCTTTAAATTTCCCATGGGTTATTAGTTCAAATATATCGTCACTTTTACTAAGTGCGATATTCTTAATACTCAATCTGCTTAACTCAGATGATAGCTTCTCCAAAATATTATCTAGATAATAAGGATTATCACTACATCTTATGGCCAATTCGTTCACAGAATGATTATTAAGAAAAGTGAATTCTTTTGTCGACACATCAATTATAAATTTTAATTTTTTAGCTAGCTTTATATCTTTAATGGATGTACATTTCACTACTTTGAGTTGATCAGGCTCATCGGGATATGTCATCCCATTATCTTTATCCATATTGCGCAATTTATTTTTCATTCCTCGTGTTATCACCAGCGATTTCCTAACTTTTTCGTCAATATTCTGAGGTATCATTGTTTTTAATATATTGGAGTCTATTTTTATACGTGAAAGTGCATCAGCATTAGTATTATTAATTCCTTTCTTATACACAATTTCAAAATAATAATCGGATAGTTATAATCTAATTCTCGTCAATTTGGAACTTGGATTCTTATGAGAAAACAATGAGACAAGTGGACGATGATCCGTAACCACTATAAATTTCCTACCATAAAGATAAGGATGGAAAAATTGAATTCTCCAATGTATACCCAATAAATGCTTATTCCTCTCATGTTTATTCAAAGAACGGCTAGCATAAGATATTGGTCTATCATTCCCTATCTCTCCTTGCGACAGTATTGCACCTAGAGCAAAATCAGAAGCATCTGTAGTTAGTATAAAAGGTTTATCAAAATCTGGATACTGTAAAATTGGTGGTGTTATCAACTTATTTTTAAGTGTCTCAAATGACTTTTGGCATTGTTCCGTCCATTCAAATTTAGTGTTCTTCTTAGATAATGAGTTCAAACATGTAGTTATTTCAGCAAAATTTTTAATGAATCGTCTATAGTAATTACAAAATGCTACGAATCTTCTTACATCATCTGCCTTCTTTGGAACTGGATATTTTGTTATCGCATCGTATTTTGAAGGATCTGGTTTAATTCCATTAGGAGTTATCAAATGACCTATATAAACTGCCTCCGGTTTCAAGAAACAACATTTATTAGGGTTGAGTTTCAAATTGTACCTATTCAGTCTTTCTAGTACCTTAATGAGATTCTCATTGTGGTGTTTGAAACTACATCCAAAATCTATTATGTCATCCACATAAAGAAATGCTTCAGCCTCCAAACCAGATAAAGCTATTGTCAACATACGTTGAAAACTATTAGATGATATTTTAAGACCAAAAGGTAACCTTGTATACTGATAATGCCCATTAGATGTCGAAACTGCTGTCAGTGGTCTTGACTTAGGATCAAGTTCAATCTGATAAAAAAAAACTAGTCATATCTAACGTCGAAAAATATTTCACTCTACCCAATCTATCCAAAATATCGTTCAAGCGTGTTAATGGAAACTTGTCATTAACAATCTTATCATTAAGTTTCCTAAAATCTACAACTAATCTCCATTTCTTCAAATCCGTCTGCCCTTTCTTTGGAACTAAAAGCAATGGTGCATTATAAGGACTAACTGATGGCTCGATCACTTTACTCTTTAAAAGGTCTTGTACTTGAGCATTTATTTCTTCCTTATGCGCTTGTGGTAGTCTATAATTTTTTATATAAACAGGATTTTTGTCTTCAAGGTTAATTTTCTGCTTATAAAAATTGTTTGTCGTTAAATCCTCATCTTCAAGATAAAATGTCGACTGATATTGCCTTAATATAGCTACAATTTCTTTCCTATGACCTTCATTCAAGTCATCTAAATTAATTTTGCTTATTAACCTCTCAAAACGTACATCCGTATAACTACTGTGTGAGTAAGAATGGTTAACTGTAAGTATATCATAATTGCTTAAAGGAACTGTTTCTAATTTCATATGATCTATCGTCATGTCTTGGTCAGTAACTTTCAGTAATTTGATATGCTTATTTCCATTTTTCGGAATTATAGAATTAGCCAAAAACACACCTTTTGTAATCTCCCGATTTAATACTACTGCGTCTTCTACCAAATTGATGGTAAAAGGCAAAATGATTTCACTCCTTTTTGGTACAACTACCTGATTAATCTTGAAGGAACTATCGTGTATAGGAATTGTGACGCTTTCATCGTTCAAATTAAACGTTAGGATATACCTATCATAATCAACGTGAACACTATGTTCAATAACCATACCACTTATATCTATTTTAACATTAGTTGTCCCAAAAGATTAATTTATTTCCCTCGAAATGCCAGTTAAATTGCAATAATCATCTGGATTTTCCTCATAACGGTACAAAAATGTCTCCTTACACAAAGAAATATTGGCACCCGTATCAATTAAAAATGTAAGTGGATAGTCCACATCTACTATGTTTAATCTTACATAATTCTTGAGGTTAGATGATATACTGTAAATGCTTTTGTCTTTTATTGTGTGCTCTCCGAAGACGAAGGTCTTGGGGTCTCCGGAACCTGAAAGTTTCCCTGATCTTGTACGTGGTTTACATTATAATCCCTACTATTGTAGTTATTGTTGTTTCTGTTATTGTTACCATTATGGTTATTATTGTTCCAGTTGTTATTGTTTTTCCTATTTCTATTATTATACCTATTATAATTATTGTTATTATTATTGCTGTTATTACGTCCATTCCTGTTATTATTTTTGTTGTTTTTATTGCCTTTATTTCGGTTGTAGCCATTATTATTATTACTGTCATTGTTACCGTTATTGTTGTTATATCGTTTGTTATTATTACCGTTATTGTAATATTTCTTTTTACCATGTTTATTATCCCTATAAGATTGTGCATTATGGTACATTACGTCTTTCTGCTTTGTACGAGATACGTATCTTTCTGCAATTCGTAACGCATCGGCAAATGTCGATACACGACTAGCCTCAATAGTTGAAACAATTTGCTGATCCTGAAGCCCATTCAAGAATGTATTGAATGCTGTCAGGTTGTTAGTAGCTATTATCGCATCCCTACATTGCTCACCCAAATCAGAAATCTGAATCTCGTTGAGCTCAGAAACAAGACTTTCTATTTTATTAGCGAAACCTTGCAAGTTGTTATTTCTTTGAGTTAAACCAGTCAACTCGTTCAAAACAGCATTGGATGATTTTACGGGCTTATGGGCCGTCTTCAAAGCAGATAATAACTCAGTGATATTCTTAGGTATTCCTTTCTGTTTAACCCTATTCTGGACCCGACTATCTAATCTTGAGAAAAATTCATACTAAAAAAAGAATTCCTTTTCTTTTCCTCAGGAATTGTTTCGTATACTAACTCTAGATTAGCAGTGAAACTTTCCAAATCCTCTTTTTTACCTGTTAAAACCGGTACTAAAGCAACAATAGTCTTTAGATCATTAGTCTCCATCTTGTTTTCTCGTTTTACCGTATCTTTTTCTCTAACCTGCTGAGCTAACTCTGAGTGTTCCAACAACAAACTTAAAACTTTCGCTTTTAACTCACTAAATCTTTTCCTATATTTAACTGAATCTTCGTATTTTTCTTTTTCTACTAATTCATTAAAGTCAGTCTGTAGATTCGCTAACTCTGCTTTTTTCTTATCTATTGTTTCCTTCGTGTATGGTTTGCCTAACGACTTTTTCGCATTCGATACTAATATACCTAAAGACTTTAAAACCTTATCCATGGCACCAATTACAATTTCTCGACGCTCACGCTGACTGCTGTTGGAGCATTTGCGGTTGCCTGGATCACCTCGCTAATTTTTGTTTGGGTACTTCCCATAATTCCGGATCCTTTTCTTTATAGACAATATATCTTTCCTTTTAATATTTAAAATCTCTTTCAATATTTTTAGACAATTGTTCTTTCTTTTTATAATTCTCACTAATATATCTCTCTTTTAATATTTTACATATCTCTCAAAAAATTTCATCTTATGAAGAAACAAGAAATTTATGCTTACTGGTCCTAACGTCTGCAGATTTATGGAGCGTTTTATTTTATTTTTTTACTCTATTGTCGAGATAATTCCTTATAAGGAATTCTATTTCTTCTATTCACAACCATAATTTAGATGCACAATCCCAAGGCGGTGGGGGATCCGAATTGATTTCTCGTAGAAGAAGGGCTTTCTCCTTCTTTAAGCGCCATGTATAGCCTCCTCTGTTGCGGGGCGGTCTCACTATAGGAATTCTCGTGTGTTGGTCCTCGTCCTGAGTCCTCCTTTGATTCCTTCTCCTATATTCTTCTATCGAGAGTGGTTGTGGGCCTGTCATCTGGTCAGTGCTTGTGGGCTTCTTCTTCCTTGATCCACGATCCCAGCTTGGATAGGACTGCCTGGACAGTATGGCAGTATCTTCTCAAAAAAAAAAAAATTTTCTCTTCAAGGACGTCTGCCGCTTGACGCTGGTTGTCCTTCTTCTGCGGATTATACGAAGGAACTCTTGCCGATTAGAGCAACATTTGGCAGGATCGCCATGTAATAAGAAAAGATCTTGAGGGTTTATTTTTAACTTTGCTGATGGAGAAAAGTGCATAGGTTGTCATACATTTGAGTCTTTCACTCATATTCATGTTTTAGAACTTTACTCAATGAATCTACTATTGGGACATTCTTCAATCCCATTGGCCAACTGACTCATTACAATAGTCTTGAATTCCAATTGGAACTCTAAACCATTGCCCTACATATGAGTGAGTATTGAACTCGCTGTGGCGCTGCGAAACAAAAAGAAAAACAAAACATTGAACTTGTTGTGGCGCTTGATCAGCATAACAAAACAAAATATCGAACATCTAAATGTATGGCAACATAATGTGTTGGTGACACACTACACTGCATCTATATTCGAAACGGAATTTGATACAATCATATAAATTGCATGGATTGTGTGTCAAAGTTTGCTTAACAAACGACGTAAGAAACGAGACTGCAGATATAATGGGTCACGATATATTTGCTCTCATATGGACATGTGATTGATTTGACCAAGCTGACCCTTGTACTTCTTGAGACATGGATGCTTCTGCATCTAGCTTCGAGACGGAATTCGATATAATCATATAAATTGCATGGATTGTGTGTCAAAGTTTGCTTACCAAACGACGTAAGAAACGAGACTGCAGATATTATGGGTCACGATATATTTGCTCTCATATGGACATGCGATTGATTTGACAAAGCTGACCCTTGTATTTCTTGAGATTTGGATGCTTCTGCATCTACCTTCGAAACGGAATTCGATTTCGTCATATAAATTGCATACATTGTGTGTCAATATATTTGTTATTATAAAAGGATAAGGGATCGTTATTTTATAGAAAACATGTTCAGAAAGCGATTACTTTTGGTAGAGGAAGTGAAAAACTCACTCCCAAATGCTTGCAGGCTGTTATTCTGTAAAGTGATAGTGCTGAAATTCGTTATTAGGTTAGCAGTTGGCGTTTAGAGTGAAGATAAATAAGGTGGAGGTTTTGGAAATTCTTGAGTATGTATACGAAAAGTACTAAATACTGCTATAACTGTTTTCGAAAGAACAGATAGAGCTGCAAATGAGTATCTCGATTGGGATATATTTCTGGATATGGGGACATAATTTTTGAAACTTATACCTAAATTTGGTACCTTTTTGATATTGCATAAGGCGATATAGCTGAAATTTTGAATTCTTGTATTAGTGTCTATGTAAGTGCTTAGATAATGAGTTTTTGAAATGCATACAAATTCTGAAATTATGTATGTAGGTCGCTAAGGAGATAATTATTGAGTTGGTGTTTTAAATACAAAAAGTACAAAATGGTACTAAATTTGTTGTTTAGTAACTTTTTGATATTGCATAAAGGGATATAGGTGGAATTTTGAAGTCTTGTATTAGAGTCTATATTGGTGCTTAGATAAGGAGTATTTGAAAAGTATACAAAGCCTGAAATTAGGTATGGAAGTCGGACAGGGCAGAATTATTGAATTGGTATTTAAAATACGAAAAGTACAAAATGGTACTAAACTTGGTGTTGGGTGAAGCTGGAATTGTATAAATAGTGTGCGAAATGTACGAAAGTGAATTAAATTTGGTATTCGACTAAGGAATAGAAGTCGGCGTCAGATTTATTATTTATTTGTCAGGTTCAGTGTTAGAATCTGTGTACCAGAATTATTAAATAATAACACATATTGATGCACCGAAATTAAGTGTACCAATAAATGAATTTTGTTATGAGGATCGCTGCTGAGATTGAGTCAGAATGTTTATGGAAATCCACCATTAAAATGTATGAAATGTTTCGACATTTAATACCGTGTATTTTAAAAATTGTACTGAATAGTGTACTATTGATTTCAGGTTAACTCGAAGGTCGTTTCTAAATTATGAACTGAAATCAAAAAGTTAGGGGTGTCATTTTAAATTTTTTTTTGTTCTGAACGTTTTAGAAAGTGCATATGAAAACGTAGATCTATGGTGTACAAGAATCTTTTCACCCCCTGACAACAACAAGGCCTTAATTAAAATGTCTCAACAAAACTAACTGTTATATAGGGGCCATGTCAAAGCGCCCAACGACAAAAATTCATGACATCGTTTTAAAAATTTAAAAATCCAAACCGCTTCAAAACATTCAAAAATTTTCGAAACTCAACTTATTCTTTCCATTTTTCGCGGTTCTTAAGGAGAATTTATTATTTTATTTATTTATTATTATTTATTATTTATTTTTTTATTATTATTTATTTCTATTTATTTTTTTTTTTTTGAATTTATTATTTTATATCTCAGGTTTTTTGTCTTGAGATACGTTTAATTGGCCATTGAGGCTTTGTATCATATATGAATTTTGAAATAAATAAATAAATAAAAAGCCGCACAAGCATGACTAATTTTGAAGAAAAAAATTGTATTTAAAAATGAGAAAAATTGTTATATTTTAAGCGAATTTATGAAACAAATGACTATTTTTAATGCTTTAACTTAGTTGAATCATTTAGTAAATTGCCATCGATTAATTTTTCTAGTTATGAAAATTCCTCTAAATTGCAAAGTTGCCATATATTTTGATTAAAATATCGGTCAAAATGAAAATATTTAATATAGGTGTATTTATTTCCTTATAGCTTAAGTTACTTTCCAAAAAAAACAAATAACTTATTTTATTTTTGAGACCCCCCTATGTTGGACAACGCCAAAAAGTGGAGATTTTTCGGCGCATTGAGAACCAAAAATACATTATTACAAATAGTTCTGCAGACAAATGTGGTTAAATCCTATAAAATACCAAGAAAAAGATGGTAACCCTATATGGGGCTGTGGACAAAAGTGGACCGATATGACATTTCTTTATAAGATGGTGTTCTGAAGTCTGAAATCAATATAAGAACATAGTCGCTTAGAATATTTGGTTAACATCTGCCCAAGTAAATCGATATATAAATCATAGGGGAGTAAACCAAATCATGGTCCAATACTGACAATTTTTCGCAGGGAGGTTTACTATGCATAAAAACTCTTGGTACCGGATTACAGCAAATTCTGTTGAAGATGTGTTGGTAACAGTAAAATACTTTAATTCAGAATGATTCATTACATGGGAACAACGCGAAATTTTGGACCGAGGACCCCAATATTTTACGTAGAGTGTTTTTAGGCCACTATGACCCATGTAAGTGCAACCACGGTGAAGCGTCCGCATGAAGTAACATTTTTTGAATAAAGGTTTTCTAAATTTTTATATCACAAATTCCGAATTTACTGCTACTTCGGTTTATTAGAACCCGTGCCGTTCTAATAAAACGTGGAGTGAAATATAAAAGGAAAAAAGGAAGACGTCAGTTGATATTATTTGATCACTTTCTTTCTTTGCTTGGTACTTGAGAAAATTTTGCTAAGCCTATTTCGTCAGTAACGTCAGGAACGTTGCTAAACAGTTTCGCACATGATTGTCCGAGTTAGAGTAAAGCAGTGGAAACCAACAAAATACAATCAAAACGAAAAAATGTGTGAATGTATGAGTGAAAAAATTCAACAACCAAATGATGTTTATCGTTTGGTTTTGTTCACGTACAGTGTGAGTGAGGAAGAAAAGCAAATGCAAAGACAACTCAGTGGGATCCCTGAGTATACTGCCTTTGAAAAAATGTGCATCCCTGGAGTAAAGACACATTCAGGAAGGTTCTATAACAATTATTGCAAAATGACGAGTAACAGATACGCTTGTTATGATAATATTTTCAAAGACAATGGTAATTTCGTCTTTTGCGTTTATACTTATTGTAATTTGATGATCTCCAAGTAAATGATACTATTAACAGCTTAAACTAGCAAACCGTTTCTGCTCTGGTTGAGGCACTGAATCCCCTTTTTATTTAGAATTGAAATGTTCTTCCTTTTGATTTGCAAATGGTAATGATTCCACTTCTTTCTTTACATTATATTTTCTGCTTCCCTTCTTATATATTTTTTCCTTGAGGTTTCACTTTGACAGTTATTGTCTCCTTATTTCTTTCCCTTATGTTTGATGTCTATTTTCAGAAATTTTTAAGTTATTATTTGTAAAACGTTTTTTATGCTTTTTTCCCGGAACATATTATTGGGCATCGGACAATAATTGTACAATGTTATTGGGTTAATTTTAAACGAAAATTTTGCCACAGCCCTTTCCTGTCATTACAAACAGGTTTTAATTGTTCTGCGTTTAACTATATATTTATGTAACCCCCTTTCCGAATTCAGGCAACTATTAGACAGTCGGAAAAAGATGTTTTGTGAATTTTGTTTATTTTCTCCACATTAGCAGTAGCTAAAGCATTATTGAAACCAAATTGTTGGAAAAGAAATCACTTTAGCCGATCAAAAGCAATGAAATAATAATAACACATTTTTTTAACATTTCTCCGTCCGAGCCAAACACATTCGAGAATTTCTTTCTTACTGAAATTCTTTTGCTTCAGTTGTGTATAAAAGACAGAGAAGACAAGACAAACTCTTCTACTATTTGTAATGGCTGCATCGAATGTAGGAGAATAGTAAATGTACTGATTCTCACTTGCAGATTCACTGAGCCAAAGTTAGTGGGTGCTTGTGTGTGAGTCAGCTAGGCTTACCGATGAGTAAATGAAAGGATTTAAGTTAAGAGTTTAGTATGTCTTTAATTAAGAATGGGTACATTCATATATGTATGTTGGTGGATGCCTTCACTAAAGTTGTGCTGGATGCTAACCCTATTTTTTATTATTATTTCTTTGATAAAATCGTATAATTTGACGTGCTCGTTAAAGTTGACACGTAGCAACAAGTGGATGTGCGTCTGTTAGAGATCTTATGTACCTGTCTGTTCGACATTGATTTGGTCATATAATTGTATGCAACAAGCATGAAGAAAGAGTATGCACAATATGTTTTACTTATTATAAAACTTGAAAGAATAGATGAACAACTATGAAATTAAGAGAGAGATATAACTTATATTTAGCGAAAATGCAGACAAAAAATAAGAATAGCCAAAATTGCATTTTGTACAGAATGACCTAATAAACAAAGAAATAAAAGCGAACGTTTCATTCTTGTTTTCGGAGCGTTTTTGTATGGGCGAGATATTGGACAACAGTTAATCTGAATAGTATATACATATATTAGCTTTTCCTCACCACTCACAATTCAATAAAAATTTACCTACTTTTTCTCTATTGGTGTTAGAATGACAATTTTCAGCGGATAATTGTTACAATCACTAGTAGCTTCTTATGTATACGTGAAGTACTAAATGGTACTACATGTGACACAATTTAGATTTGGTGAACGCATGGAGCTAAAATCCTGAAATATAGAATTAAGATTACTGTTGGAGTGGCGATTTAGGTAGTTATTGAAATTCGTACTGTTGTACGAAAAGTATTAAATGGTACTAAATTTGGTATATGAATAGAAGTAGAATACCGAAATTTGGTATTATAGTCGCTTTTAGTGTGTTGGGTTTAGATATGGATGTGATTGTGAATATACCATAAGTAAACGAAACTGCCCAGCAAGCATTTTCTATGGCATATTCCCCGAAGCAGCCACTCCCAGGCGATAGAAACACACACCCACGATCTCGCGTTCTAATCGATGAAGTCTAACCGTTCGGGAAGAAATGAACCACGACACTACTTGTGAATGCCGCTTTCGAGACATTCTAGCTCTTGTAGCGATAAAATTGGTTGCGACATTTTTTTTTATTTTTCTTTTAATTTATAATACTTTTTATTCAAATTATTTTTCCAGCATTTTTTAAGAACTATTCTTAATTGAAAGTGTCGTCCCTACTAATTTTGTCATTTAAAAAATGTGTGATGTTGAATGGCCTGGGAGTCAAACCCAAGGAAACATATTTACCGCTGCACCACCGTACCATATAGGCATCAGATAGACTATGTCTTATGTTAGTTCAAGGTTGTACATGCCTTAAATGAAAGTAAACAATCGAGGTGTCTGCATAGGCCAGAGAAAGTGTGTGTCCACGTGATAGTCGTAAGTAGTAGCATTGTTAGGGTAAACAAGCAATAATAGAATTTCGATCTCCTTTTCTGACACTAAGTAGTAATTCAAGAAGTTCAAAAAGGGACAGCAATACATTTGTAATTATAAAATGTTAAAGGATCGCTATTGTATAGAAAAGAAGTTCAGAATGCGATTGCTTTTGGTAGAGGAAGTGAGAAACACACTCCCAAATGCTTGGAGGGTGAGATTGGGTAAAGGGATAGTTCTGAAATGGTGAAATTCGTTATTAGCATTAAATTTGGTACCTTTTTGATATGTCATAGAGGGATATAACTGGAATTTTGAATTCTTGTAATAGGTTCTATGTTGGTGCTTAGATAAGGGTTTTTAAAACGTATACAAATTCTGAAATTAGGTATGGAGGCCGCTAAGGACAGAATTATTGAGTTTGTGTTTTAAATATGAAAAGTACAAAATGGTACTAAATTTGGTGTTTGGTACCTTTTTTATGTTGCATAAAGGGACATAGCTGGAATTTTGAAGTCTTTTATTAGGGTCTATGTTGGTGCATAGATAAGGAGATTTTGAAATGTATACAAATTCTGAATTTAGGTATGGAGGTCGGTAAGTACAGAATTATTGTTTTAAATACGAAAAGTACAAAATAGTACTGGGTGAAGCTGGAATTATATTATTAGTGTGCGAAATGTACGAAAGTACACTAAATTTGGTATTCGACTGAAGAATAGAAGTGGACATCTGATTTATTATTTATTTGTCAGATTCACTGTTAGAGGTGGTAGTACAATAAGTGTACTAGAATTATTAAATAATACTAAATTTGAATCACTGGAATTGAGTGTTATGAAGATCGTTGCTGAGGTTGAATCAGAATGTTAAGGGAAATCCACCATTAAAATGTATGAAATGTTTCGACATTTAATACCGTGGATTTTAAAAATTTTACTGAATAGTGACGTAGGGTATGGAAGATACCAGGATCGGTCCTGACCGGCTTTAATATGGCAAAGCCCAGGATTTTTCTTGGTCCGTCTTTCATCTCAAGTGGACACTGACCTCTCCGTGGTGTCACTTGGGGAGCTGCCTTTAACACCCGTTAAAGGTAGTAAGCTAACATGTGCAGCGCGTTCACCCATAAGAACGTTAAAAATTTGGGTTTGGGCGTCGGGTTAGTAACCCTCCCCTAGAAAAAGCAGCCTACTATGAAAAAACGAAAGAAAAGAAAAACAAACCCCTCTAAAGTTGACGAACCAAGCAAACGTTTTAAGGACCATGATCTGCGAATCTGCACCTGGAATGTTCGCACTCTTTGTAGAGAAGGTGCAGTATATGCATTGGCAGATGTACTTGAATAGTACAAGGCCGACAATACTGCCATACAGGAAATACGATGGATTGGGAAGGCGTCACAACAACACCTAAAGGTGACGCACTGTATTATAGCTGCCATGACACAAAGCATTTGGTCGCGGATTTGTAGTTGGACGGAGGTTGAAACATCTGGTCTCCAGCTTCACCCCAGTGAATGAAAGACTCGCTGCAATCCGATTAAACGTAAAATTCTTCAACATCAGCTTTATTTGCGCTCATGCTCCCACTGAAGACAAGGACGTACAGACCACAGATATATTTTACGAGCGCTTAGAAGAAACTTATGACCGTTGCCCTGCCCATAACATTAAAATTATTCTAGGCGATTTTAAGGCCGAAATTGGAAAGAAGAATATCTTTACCCCAACAGTCGGGAAATTCAGTCTCCACAGTGAAACAACTGACAATGGTATGAGGCTGATAGACTTTGCAGCTGCAAAAAACATGGTAGTTAGCAGTACCAGACTTAAGCATCTCGATATTCATAAGGGCACCTGGCTGTCTCCAGATCAAAGAAAAAGTAATCAAATTGATCATGTTGTGATAGATGGAAGACATTCATCGAGCGTGTTGGATGTACGATCATTCCGAGGAGCAAACATAGATTCGGACCACTACCTTGTTGCAGCAAAAGTACGTACCCGTCTAAACGTTGCAAATAACCGCTACCGAAGAGAAAAATGCGGCATATAGGGCTACTCTACAATCAGTAGTAACGCGTAGCGCACGGGAGATTTATCGGGAGAAAAGGAAAGAGGAGAAACGTATTTTCCGCAGGAAAAAGAGAGAAATAGAAAGACAGGAGTGTGGAAAAATCGAAGACTTAAGCATCTCGATATTCATAAGGGCACCTGGCTGTCTCCAGATCAAAGAAAAAGTAATCAAATTGATCATGTTGTTATAGATGGAAGACATTCATCGAGCGTGTTGGATGTACGATCATTCCGAGGAGCAAACATAGATTCGGACCACTACCTTGTTGCAGCAAAGGTACGTACCCGTCTAAACGTTGCAAATAAAGCACGAACAGATACATCGCGGAAGTTGGAAATCGGTAAGTTCCAAACACAACAGATAGCCACAGCAAATTCCGCGTCCCGATAACATATCAGCACAATGGCAAAATATTGCCCACTCCATGCAAGTAGCCGCAAAATCTATACTTGTATACCAGAGACCTCCACCAAGGAATCCATGGTATGACAAGGAGTGTCGTGCTGCTACCGAAGAGAAAAATGCGGCATATAGGGCTACTCTACAATCAGTAGTAACGCGTAGCGCACGGGAGATTTATCGGGAGAAAAGGAAAGAGGAGAAACGTATTTTCCGCAGGAAAAGAGAGAAATGGAAAGACAGGAGTGTGAAAAAATCGAGTATCAAAGAGTAAAACGTCAAACTGATGGCTTTGGTACAGGCACATCCTCCTGTAGAGACCAGCAAGGTAATTTGGAAACTGATACAGATAGAGTGTGCAGGATAGGGAAAGATCATTTCTCCAAACTGTTGGTATCCGATAGTAGCGAAGACGGCGAAGATATCACAGATCCAATCCCAGAAGATGGTTTTGAATGTATACCACCCGTCCAAGATGAGGTAAGGACAGCAATAAACCTGCTGAACCGAGCTGTTTAAAAACGGAGGCGACACGCTGATAAGGTGTATGTATCAGCTAGTTAGCACCATCTGGCATGAAGAACGCGTAACCGACGATTGGAACTTGAGCATCCTGTGTATTTTTGCTCCAACTATAGGGGCATAAGTCTTCTCCCTATCGCCTACAATATAGTGTCAGGGATATTGTCCGAACGATTAAAGCCCATGGTCAACAAAATAATTGGACCATACCAATGCGGCTTTAGACATGGCAAGTCCACCATTGACCAGATATTTACCTTGCGGCAAATCCTGGAGAACACCATGCAGATCGACACTTACCACCTTTTTGTCGATTATAAAGCAGCCTTCGACAGCTCGCTACGTCCAAAGGTATTCCAAGCAATGTCTGAATTAGGTATCCCTGCAAAGAACCTCTCCGAAGAGTTTTGTATCTTCAAGACGGAATTCGATATCGTCATATAAAATGCATGGGTTGTATGTCAAAGTTTGCTTAACAAACGACGTAAGAAACGCGACTGCAGATATTATGGGTCCCGATATATTTGCTCTCATATGGACATGTGATAGATTTGACAAAGCTTACCCTTGTATTTCTTGAGACAT
The DNA here is from genome assembly GCF_047663935.1 of Musca autumnalis. Classification (NCBI taxonomy): domain Eukaryota; kingdom Metazoa; phylum Arthropoda; class Insecta; order Diptera; family Muscidae; genus Musca; species Musca autumnalis. Next base: position 20,086 of record NW_027411649.1, on the reverse strand, counting down.
GGATGCTTCTGCATCTATATTCGAAACGGAATTTGACACAATCATATAAATTGCATGGATGGTGTGTCAAAGTTTGCTTAACAAACGACGTAAGAAACGAGACTGCAGATATTATGGGCCACGATATATTTGCTCTTATATGGAAATGTGAGACTGCAGATATTATGGGTCACGATTAATTTGCTCTCATATGGACATGTGATTGATTTGACAAAGCTGACCCTTGTATTTCTTGAGACATGGATGCTTCTGCATCTACCTTCGAAACGGAATTCGATATCGTCACATAAAATGCATGGATTGTGTATCAAAGTTTGTTTAACAAACGACGTAAGAAACGCGACTGCAGATATTACGGGTCCCGATATATTTGCTTTCATATGGACATGTGATTGATTTAACAAAGCTGCCCCTTGTAATTCTTGAGACATGGATGCTTCTGGAACTATATTCGAAACGGAATTTGATACAATCATATAAATTGCATGGATTGTGTGTCAAAGTTTGCTTAACAAACGACGTAAGAAGCGAGACTGCAGACATTATGGGTCACGATATATTTGCTCTCATATGGACATGTGATTGATTTGACAAAGCTGACCCTTGTACTTCTTGAGACATGGATGCTTCTGCATCTAGCTTCGAGACGGAATTCGATATCATCATATAAATTGCATGGATTGTGTGTCAAAGTTTGCTTACCAAACGACGTAAGAAACGAGACTGAAGATATTATGGGTCACGATATATTTGCTCGCATATGGACCTGCGATTGATTTGACAAAGCTGACCCTTGTATGTCTTGAGACTTGGATGCTTCTGCATCTACCTTCGAAACGGAATTCGATTTCGTCATATAAATTGCATAGATTGTGTGTCAATATATTTGTTATTATAAAAGGATAAGGGATCGTTATTTTATAGAAAACATGTTCAGAAAGCGATTACTTTTGATAGAGGAAGTGAGAAACTCACTCCCAAATGCTTGCAGGCTGTTATTCTGTAAAGGGATAGTGCTGAAATTCGTTATTAGGTTAGCAGTTGGCGTTTAGAGTGAAGATAAATAAGGAGGAGGTTTTGGAAATTCTTGAGTATGTATACGAAAAGTACTAAACACTCCTATAACTGTTTTCGAGAGAACAGATAGAGCTGCAAATGAGTATCTCGATTGGGATATATTTGTGGATATGGGGACATAATTTTTGAAACTTATACCTAAATTTGGTAACTTTTTGATATTGCATAAGGCGATATAGCTGGAGTTTTGAATTCTGGTATTAGTGTCTATGTAAGTGCTTAGATAATGAGTTTTTGAAATGCATACAAATTCTGAAATTATGTATGTAGGTCGCTGAGGAGATAATTATTGAGTTGGTGTTTTAAATACAAAAAGTACAAAATGGTACTAAATTTGTTGTTTAGTAACTTTTTGATATTGCATAAAGGGATATAAGTGGAATTTTGAAGTCTTGTATTAGAGTCTATATTGGTGCTTAGATAAGGAGTTTTTGAAAAGTATACAAAGCCTGAAATTAGGTATGGAAGTCGGACAGGGCAGAATTATCGAATTGGTATTTAAAATACAAAAAGTACAAAATGGTACTAAACTTGGTATTGGGTGAAGCTGGAATTGTATACATAGTGTGCGAAATGTACGAAAGTGAAATAAATTTGGTATTCGACTAAGGAATAGAAGTCGGCATCAGATTTATTATTTATTTGTCAGGTTCCTTGTTAGAATCTGTGTACCAGAATTATTAAATAATAACAAATATTGATGCACCGAAATTAAGTGTACCAATAAATGAATTTTGTTATGAGGATCGCTGCTGAGATTGAGTCTTAATGTTTATGTAAATCCACCATTAAAATGTATGAAATGTTTCGACATTTAATACCGTGTATTTTAAAAATTGTACTGAATAGTGTACAATTGATTTCAGGTTAACACGAAGGTCGTTTCTAAATAATGAACTGAGATCAAAAAGTTAGGGGTGTCATTTAAATTTTTTTTTTTTTTTTTATTCTGAACGTTTTAGAAAGTGCATATGAAAACGTAGATCTATGATGTACAAGAATCTTTTCACCCCCTGACAACAACAAGGCCTTAATTAAAATGTCTCAACAAAATAAACTGTTATATAGGGGGATATAAAAATCCAAACCGCTTCAAAACATTCAAAATTTTTCGAAACTCAACTTATTCTTTCCATTTTTCGCGGTTCTTAAGGAGAAAAAGCCGCACAAGCATGACTATTTTTTGGAAGAAAAAATTGTATTTAAAAATGAGAAAAATTTTTATATTTTAAGCGAATTTATGAAACAAATGACTATTTTTAATGCTTTAACTTAGTTGAATCATTTAGTAAATTGGCATAGCTTCATTTTTCTAGTTATGAAAATTCCTCTAAACTGCAAAGTTGCCATATATTTTGATTAAAATATCGGTCAAAATGAAAATATTTAATATAGGTGTATGGATTTCCTTAAAGCTTAAGTTACTTTCAAAAATTCGCACAAATGGCCACTAGTACCAAATTGAAGCCTAGCGCCTGTAGATTTCAAAACTGTATAGATCTTTTGCGTAATATTGCGGTTTTGGCAGTTATGACCAGGGTTTCGGAGTCGGAGTCTACGAGTCGGAGTCGAGCAATTTTGCTGGAGTCGGAGTCGGAGTCTGAGTCGAAAAAAATAACTCGACTCCGACTCCGGGCAAAATTTTTTTCTACGTTATAGATATATAACCTTAAATTTGGAACAAGAACATTTCTTTAAAATGATTATTTATTTTAAAAGGAAGGTAAAAGAAAATATATACGCAAATTATATATTATACTAAGTTAAAGGACAATTCACAGGATATTTACTATCCTCTGAAGTGTAGTCTTTTCATCCCTATTTTGTTGATCCAATTGATTCTTCACATTTTCGCAAACAATAGTAAAGTTCTATCAATCGAATTAAGATTGGACCTTTAACCTCTTTCGTCAGAAGTCTTACTGGTTTTCTCACAAAGGTCTATAGGTATTCTCATCTTGTTTTTTTATGAGAAGTCATCATTGTCTTCTATTAAAGACATTGTGATCTCTATGGGAAATCTTACTGAATACACTGTGACACAAAGCGGAAGTTAAGATCTGGGGGAGGAAACTTCCTTTTGGGAATGAAAGCCCCAATTGAGAACCCCAAAGGATCCCATAGCTGAAATTTCTGAGTCATGACATAATGATTTTTTTGATTGACCCTCATCAAACATTGTGAAAATAGCTTTATATCTCTGTTTGGAGATATTGTTTCATCATTTTTAGATTACATGTTTTCAGTTAAATGGAATGACGAACCTTTATGTCAAATATGCTGTCCTTCTAGCTTAGTTTCTTCCATGTCCTTTTTGTTCTTGAACTCATAAAGTAAAACAAAATGAAATTTTCCACAAAAATGCTCTACCGAAGTATATATGTAGGTTTCCCATATCCAAGAAATCGATATTGTCCGTTATCAGTTTTACCCGTTACTTTCTCAAAAAAACGTATGTTTATGTATTTCGGTAAATTTCGCATAATCTATTAACTATATATCAAATTCGGATGGTTACGCTTCTGAATTAGGCATCATAAATTCGTTGTTGGTAAACAGAAGCCTCACAAACGGCGAATCTTTCATCTAGGATTCATTAAATACTCAATGAGGGATTTAGATGTAGATATTCAAATAACCGAATCTGTCAGAGTTTTCTGCACATTCAATTGCATATACGAAATTCAATGAAACACATAATCATAGAGTTTTCATAAGAAAGGATCGGGTAAAAGTGATAAAGGACAACAAAAACATGACAACATCGATTTCTTGTCCTAGTGAACCGACCGTCCCTACATAAAATTTTCCTAGCAACATATTTGTATTATATTTTCATGCACGAAATCTCATCGTTTGCTAAGATTTCAGTTCCAGAAAACATCCATCTGCCTTCGTGCTAAGTGGTGTACACAATATATCTCAAATATTTCAATAAAATTATCCACTCCACACCAAAGTTCAAAATGTGAGCGCTGAATTTTAGTTTAAGGGGTGATCCTTATTTATAAATTTCAGAAAAAGGTAGAAAGTATAAATAGCATAGAATATGTGGTCAAATTTTTAAGTCGATCGGAACAATATTGCCTCAGTATGAGCGTTGGATGGGAACAATTTATTTTATTTTGTATGCAGCATATAAAACTTGTTTTTCTCGAAATCGGCGACAAAAATATATGACAATTGCTTTATTAGTTTTCGAGATAGAGTTGGCACCGCAAAATGTTTTAATGAAAACAAATTCTCGTAGACTACCTCAAACCATCGTAATATTTTTCTCTTTCAGATGAAAAAAAAAAAATTCTGCCAAAAAGTAACGAAGTTTTCTCGAAAAAAAAATCATGAAAAATGGCTTTAATTGAGCTTTACAACTGGTCTCCTTTTAAGGCTAAGCACACGAAATCGTAAATTGCTTATAGTTTTTATTGCATGTAGTCCTTACGATTTGTATTGCCCCATCATTTTCAAATATTTTGAAGGCTTAAAGATTTTCTCACGCGGAAGAAATCCGTCCAGAATATACTCGCGCAAAAAAATGAAAACCGACAAAAACTTTCTAACTTTGCTATTTTTCAATGTAAGATTCGGCAGAAACAGTATTGATATGTTCGAATGTATTCGAACCAATGCCCTTTCTAATGAATAAGTAAGAAAAAACTAACACATTAGCCTATATAGGCCAAAATATAGGAAAAAGTTAAAAATTTGTGCACATTTTATTCATTTTAGTGGTATAGGAATTCACTCTCGGAGTCGACCCGGAGTCTGAGTCGGAGTCGTGAAAAAAACTCGCCTGGAGTCGGAGTCGGAGTCGAGCCAAAAATACCTCGACTCCGAAACCCTGGTTATGACCAAAAGTTTAACACCCTTTTTTAGTTGCTGAATTTATATTTTTTGGAATATTTTTAAGTAATTTTATTATCCTTTATTAAATTTAATTTCAATGTAATGTTTTTTTTATACTATTAGCGATTTCTATGGTCATGGTAACTTAGAGCTGTAATGAAAACTCGCGAAAAAAAAACAAACAAATAACTTATTTTATTTTTGGGACACCCTTATGTTGGACAACGCCAAAAAGTGGAGATTTTTCGCCGCATTGAGAACCAAAAATACATTATTACAAATAATTCTGCAGACAAATGTGGTTAAAACCTATAAAATACCAAGAAAAGGATGGTAACCCTATATGGGGCTGTGGGAAAAAGTGGACCGATATGACATTTCTTTATAAGATGGTGTTCTGAAGTCTGAAATCATTATAAGAACATAGTCGCTTAGAATATTTGTTTAACATCTGCCCAAGTAAATCGATATATAAATCATAGGGGAGTAAACCGAATCATGGTCCAATACTGAAAATTTTTCGCAGGGAGGTTTACTATGCATAAAAACTCTTGGTACCGGATTGCAGCAAATTCTGTTGAAAATGTGTTGGTAGCAGTAAAATACTTTAATTCAGAATGATTCATTACATGGGAACAACGCGAAATTTTGGACCGAGGACCCCAATATTTTACGTAGAGTGTTTTTAGGCCACTATGACCCGTGTAAGTGCAACCACGGTGAAGCGTCCGCATGAAGTAACATTTTTTGAATAAAGGTTTTTTAAATTTTTATATCACAAATTCCGAAGTTACTGCTACTACGGTTGGAAAATACCCGTGCCGTTCTAATAAAACGTGGACTGAAATATAAAAGGAAAAAAGGAAGACGTCAGTTGATATTATTTGATCACTTTCTTTCTTTGCTTGGTACTTCCGAAAATTTTGCTAAGCCTATTTCGTCAGTAACGTCAGGAACGTTGCTAAACAGTTCCGCACATGATTGTCCAAGTTAGAGTAAAGCAGTTGAAACCGACAAAATACAATCAAAACGAAAACATGTGTGAATGTATGAATGAAAAATTCAACAACCAAATGTGTTTTGGTTTTGTTCACGTAAAAAATGTGCATCCCTCTAGTAAAGACACATTCAGGAAGGTTCTATAATAATTATTGCAAAATGACGAGTAACAGATACGCTTGTTATGATAATATATTCAAAGACAATGGTAATTTCGTCTTTTGCGTTTATACTTATTGTAATTTGATGATCTCCAAGTAAATGATACTATTAACAGCTTAAATGTTATGTTCAAACGGAATATAATTTTAATCGTATAAGACTTGATATTTCATTTACTGACCAATCATTCATTTACATTCACCAATCTACACTCAGACGCCACAATGCTGATGAACTTTCTGTTGAAAATTACAGCAAACCGTTTCTGCTCTGGTTGAGGCACTGAATCCCCTTTTTATTTTGAATTGAAATGTTCTTCCTTTTGATTTGCAAATGGTAGTGATTCCACTTCTTTCTTTACATTATATTTTCTGCTTCCCTTTTTATATCTTTTTTCCTTGAGGTTTCACTTTGACAGTTATTGTCTCCTTGTTTCTTTCCCTTATGTTTGATGTCTATTTTCAGAAATGTTTAAGGTATTATTTGTAAAACGTTTTTTATGCTTTTTTCCTCGAACAAATTATTGGGCATCGGGCAATAATTGTACAATGTTATTGGGTTAATTTTAAACGAAAATTTTGCCACAGCCCTTTCCTGTCATTACAAACAGGTTTTAATTGTTCTGCGTTTAACTATATATTTATGTAACCCTCTTTCCAAATTCAGGCAACTATTAGACAGTCGGAAAAAGATGTTTTGTGAATTTTGTTTATTTTCTCCACATTAGCAGTAGCTAAAGCATTATTGAAATCAAATTGTTGAATAAAAAATCAATTTAGCCGATCAAAAGCAATGAAATAATAATAACACATTTTTTAACATTTCTCCGTCCGAGCCAAACACATTCGAGAATTTCTTTCTTACTGAAATTCTTTTGCTTCAGTTGTGTATAAAAGACAGAGAAGACAAGACAAACTCTTCTACTATTTGTAATGGCTGCATCGAATGTAGGAGAAGAGTAAATGTACTGATTCTCACTTGCAGATTCACTGAGCCAAAGTTAGTGGGTGCTTGTGTGTGAGTCAGCTAGGCTTACCGATGAGTAAATGAAAGGATTTAAGTTAAGAGTTTAGTATGTCTTTAATTAAGAATGGGTACATTCATATATGTATGTTGGTGGATGCCTTCACTAAAGTTGTGCTGGATGCTACTCTATTTTTTATTATTATTTCTTTGATAAAATCGTATAATTTGACGTGGTCGTTAACGTTGACACGTACCAACAAGTGGATGTGCGTCTGTTAGAGATCTTATGTGCCTGTCTGTTCGACATTGATTTGGTCATATAATTGTATGCAACAAACATGAAGAAAGAGTATACACAATATGTTTTACTTATTATAACACTTGAAAGAATAGATGAACAACTATGAAATTAAGAGAGAGATGTAACTTATATTTAGCGAAAATGCAGACAAAAAATGAGAATAGCCAAATTGCATTTTGTACCAGAATGAACTAATAAACAAAGAAATAAAAGCGAACGTTTCAATCTTGTTTTCGGAGCGTTTTTGTATGGGCGAGATTTTGGACAACAGTTCAACAATTCAATAAAAATTTACCTACTTTTTCTCTATTGGTGTTAGAATGACAATTTTCAGCGGATAATTGTTACAATCACTAGTAGCTTCTTATGTATACGTGAAGTACTAAATGGTACTACATGTGACACAATTTAGATTTGGTGAACGCATGGAGCTAAAATCCTGAAATATAGAATTAAGATTACTGTTGGAGTGGCGATTTAGGTAGTTATTGAAATTTATACTGTTGTACGAAAAGTAGTAAATGGTACTAAATTTGGTATATGAATAGAAGTAGAATAGTGAAATTTGGTATTATAGTCGCTTTTAGTGTGTTGGGTTTAGATATGGATGTGATTCTGAATATACTTACCATAAGTAGACGAAACTGCCCAGCAAGCATTTTCTATGGCATATTCCCCGAAGCAGCCACTCCCAGGCGATAGAAACACACACACACGATCTCGCATTCTAATCGATGAAGTCTAACCGTTCGGGAAGAAATGAACCACGACACTACTTGTGAATGCCGCTTTCGAGACATTCTAGTTCTTTTAGCGATAAAATTGGTTGCGACAATTTTTTTTTTATTTTTCTTTTTCTTTTAATTTATAATACTTTTTATTCAAATTATTTTTCCAGCATTTTTTAAGAACTATTCTTAATTGAAAGTGTCGTCCCTACTAATTTTGTCATTTAAAAAATGTGTGATGTTGAATGGCCTGGGAGTCAAACCCAAGGAAACATATTTACCGCTGCACCACCGTACCATATAGGCATCAGTAGTCTATCTGTCTTATGTTAGTTCAAGGTTGTACATGCCTTAAATGACTGTAAACAATCGAAGTGTCTGCATAGGCCAGAGAAAGTGTCTGTCCACGTGATAGTCGTAAGTAGTAGCATTGCTAGGGTAAACAAGCAATAATAGAATTTCGATCTCCTTTTCTGACACTAAGTAGTAATTCAAGAAGTTCTAAAAGGGACAGCAATACATTTGTAATTATAAAATGATAAAGGATCGCTATTGTATAGAAAAGAAGTTCCGAATGCGATTGCTTTTGGTAGAGGAAGTGAGAAACACACTCCCAAATGCTTGGAGGGTGAGATTGGGTAAAGGGATATTTCTAAAATTGTGAAATTCGTTATTAGCACTAAATTTGGTACGTTTTTGATATGTCATAGAGGGATATAACTGGAATTTTGAATTCTTGTAATAGGTTCTATGTTGGTGCTTAGATAAGGGTTTTTAAAACGTATACAAATTCTGAAATTAGGTATGGAGGCCGCTAAGGACAGAATTATTGAGTTTGTGTTTTAAATATGAAAAGTACAAAATGGTACTAAATTTGGTGTTTGGTACCTTTTTGATGTTGCATAAAGGGACATAGCTGGAACTTTGAAGTCTTTTATAAGGGTCTATGTTGGTGCATAGATAAGGAGATTTTGAAATGTATACAAATTCTGAATTTAGGTATGGAGGTCGGTAAGTACAGAATTATTGTTTTAAATACGAATAGTACAAAATAGTACTGGGAGAAGCTGGAATTATATTATTAGTGTGCGAAATGTACGAAAGTACACTAAATTTGGTATTCGACTGAAGAATAGAAGTGGACATCTGATTTATTATTTATTTGTCAAATTCACTGTTAGAGGTGGTAGTACAATAAGTGTACAAGAATTATTAAATAATACTAAATATTGAATCACTGGAATTGAGTGTTATGAAGATCGTTGCTGAGGTTGAATAAGAATGTTAAGGGAAATCCACCATCAAAATGTATGAAATGTTTCGACATTTAATACCGTGGACTTTAAAAATTTTACTGAATAGGGTATGGAAGATACCAGGATCGGTCCTCACCGGCTTTAATATGGCAAAGCCCAGGATGGTGGACACTGACCTCTCCGTGGTGTCACCTGGGGAGCTGCCTTTAACACCCGTTAAAGGTAGTAAGCTAACATGTGCAGCGCGTTCACCCATAAGAACGTTAAAAATTTGGGTTTGGGCGTCGGGTTAGTAACCCTCCCCTAGAAAAAGCAGCCTACTATGAAAAAACGAAAGAAAAAAAAAACAAACCCCTCTAAAGTTGACGAACCACGCAAACGTTTTAAGGACCATGATCTGCACCTGGAATGTTCGCACTTTTTGTAGAGAAGGTGCAGTATACGCATTGGCAGATGTACTTGAATAGTACAAGGCCGACAATACTGCCATACAGGAAATACGATGGATTGGGAAGGCGTCACAACAACACCTAAAGGTGACGCACTGTATTATAGCTGCCATGGCACAAAGCATGAGTTTGGTCGCGGATTTGTAGTTGGACGGAGGTAGAAACATCTGGTCTCCATGAATGAAAGACTCGCTGCAATCCGATTAAACGTAAAATTCTTCAACATCAGCTTTATTTGCGCTCATGCTCCCACTGAAGACAAGGACGTACAGACCACAGATATATTTTACGAGCGCTTAGAAGAAACTTATGACCGTTGCCCTGCCCATGACATTAAAATTATTCTAGGCGATTTTAATGCCGAAATTGGAAAGAAGAATATCTTTACCCCAACAGTCGGGAAATTCAGTCTCCACAGTGAAACAACTGACAATGGTATGAGGCTGATAGACTTTGCAGCTGCAAAAAACATGGTAGTTAGCAGTACCAGACTTAAGCATCTCGATATTCATAAGGGCACCTGACTGTCTCCAGATCAAAGAAAAAGTAATAAAATTGATCATGTTGTGATAGATGGAAGACATTCATCGAGCGTGTTGGATGTACGATCATTCCGAGGAGCAAACATAGATGCGGACCACTACCTTGTTGCAGCAAAGGTACGTACCCGTCTAAACGTTGCAAATAAAGCACGAACAGATACAACGCGGAAGTTGGAAATCGGTAAGTTCCAAACACAACAGATAGCCACAGCAAATTCCGCGTCCGATAACATATCAGCACAATGACAAAATATTGCCCACTCCATGCAAGTAGCCGCAAAATCTATACTTGTATACCAGAGACCTCCACCAAGGAATCCATGGTATGACCAGGAGTGTCGTGCTGCTACCGAAAAGAAAAATGTGGCATATAGGGCTACTCTACAATCAGTAGTAACGCGTAGCGCACGGGAGATTTATCGGGAGAAAAGGAAAGAGGAGAAACGTATTTTCCGCAGGAAAAAGAGAGAAATGGAAAGACAGGAGTGTGAAAAAATCGAGATGTACAAGGCCAGAATGAAGTCCAAAAGTTATACCAAAGAGTAAAACGTCAAACTGATGGCTTTGGTACAGGCACATCCTCCTGTAGAGACCAGCAAGGTAATTTGGAAACTGATACAGATAGAGTGTGCAGGATAGGGAAAGATCATTTCTCCAAACTGTTGGTATCCGATAGTAGCGAAGACGGCGAAGATATCACAGATCCAATCCCAGAAAATGGTTTTGAATGTATACCACCCGGCCAAGATGAGGTAAGGACAGCAATAAACCGGCTGAAGAATAATAAGGCAGCAGGAGATATTGGCCTACCAGCTGAGCTGTTTAAAACCGGAGGCGACACGCTGATAAGGTGTATGTATCAGCTAGTTAGCAACATCTGGCCGGAAGAACGCGTAACCGACGATTGGAACTTGAGCATCCTGTGACTTTATGCTCCAACTATAGGGGCATAAGTCTTCTCCCTATCGCCTACAAGATAGTGTCAGGGATATTGTCCGAACGACTAAAGCCCATGGTAAACAAAATAATTGGACCATACCAATGCGGCTTTAGACATGGCAAGTCCACCATTGGCCAGATATTTACCTTGCGGCAAATCCTGGAGAACACCAAGAGATGCAGATCGACACCTACCACCTTTTTGTCGATTATAAAGCAGCCTTCGACAGCCCGCTACGTCCAAAGGTATTCCAAGCAATGTCTGAAGTTGGTATCCCCGCATTCGTCTTTGTAAAATGACTCTAACTAACATAAGATATTCAGTTACAATAGGAAAGAACCTCTCCGAAGAGTTTTGTATCTTCGAGACGGAATTCGATATCGTCATATAAAATTCATGGATTGTATGTCAAAGTTTGCTTAACAAACGACGTAAGAAACGCGACTACAGATATTATGGGTCCCGATATATATGCTCTCATATGGACATGTGATAGATTTGACAAAGCTTACCCTTGTATTTCTTGAGACTTGGATGCTTCAGCATCTACCTTCGAAACGGAATTCGATTTCGTCATATAAATTGCATAGATTGTGTGTCAAAGTTTCGTTAACAAACGACGTAAGAAACGAGGCTGCAGATATTATGGGTCACGACATATTTGCTCTCATATGGACATGTGATTGATTTGAAAAAGCTGACCCTTGTATTTCTTGAGAAATACAAGGGTCTTCTGTATCTATCTTCGAAACGGAATTCGATATCGTCATATAAATTGCATGGATTGTGTGTTAAAGTTTCCTTAACAAACGACGTAAGAAACGAGTCTGCAGATATTATGGGTCACGATATATTTGCTCTCATATGGACATGTGATTGACTTGACAAAGCTGACCCTTGTATTTATTGAGATTTGACAAAGCTGACCCTTGTATTTCTTGAGAGATACAAGGGTCTTCTGCATCTATCTTCTCATATGGAGTCAAACCCAAGGAAACATATTTACCGCTGCACCACTGCATCAGATAGACTATGTCTTATGTTAGTTCAAGGTTGTACATGCCTTAAATGACAGTAAACAATCGTAGTGTCTGCATAGGCCAGAGAAAGTGTTTGTCCACGTGATAGTCGTAAGTAGTAGCATTGTTAGGGTAAACAAGCAATAATAGAATTTCGATCTCCTTTTCTGACACTAAGTAGTAATTCAAGAAGTTCAAAAAGGGACAGCAATACATTTGTAATTATAAAATGATAAAGGATCGCTATTGTATAGAAAAGAAGTTCCGAATGCGATTGCTTTTGGTAGAGGAAGTGAGAAACACACTCCCAAATGCTTGGAGGGTGAGATTGGGTAAAGGGATATTTCTAAAATTGTGAAATTCGTTATTAGCACTAAATTTGGTACGTTTTTGATATGTCATAGAGGGATATAATTGGAATTTTGAATTCTTGTAATAGGTTCTATGTTGGTGCTTAGATAAGGGTTTCTAAAACGTATACAAATTCTGAAATTAGGTATGGAGGCCGCTAAGGACAGAATTATTGAGTTTGTGTTTTAAATATGAAAAGTACAAAATGGTACTAAATTTGGTGTTTGGTACCTTTTTGATGTTGCATAAAGGGACATAGCTGGAACTTTGAAGTCTTTTATAAGGGTCTATGTTGGTGCATAGATAAGGAGATTTTGAAATGTATACAAATTCTGAATTTAGGTATGGAGGTCGGTAAGTACAGAATTATTGTTTTAAATACGAAAAGTACAAAATAGTACTGGGTGAAGCTGGAATTATATTATTAGTGTGCGAAATGTACGAAAGTACACTAAATTTGGTATTCGACTGAAGAATAGAAGTGGACATCTGATTTATTACTTATTTGTCAGATTCACTGTTAGAGGTGGTAGTACAATAAGTGTACAAGAATTATTAAATAATACTAAATATTGAATCACTGGAATTGAGTGTTATGAAGATCGTTGCTGAGGTTGAATCAGAATGTTAAGGGAAATCCACCATCAAAATGTATGAAATGTTTCGACATTTAATACAGTAGACTTTAAAAATTTTACTGAATAGTGACGTTGGGTATGGAAGATACCAGGATCGGTCCTGACCGGCTATAATATGGCAAAGCCCAGGATTTTTCTTGGTCCGTCTTTCATCTCAAGTGGACACTGACCTCTCCGTGGTGTCACCTGGGGAGCTGCCTTTAACACCCGTTAAAGGTAGTAAGCTAACATGTGCAGCGCGTTCACCCATAAGAACGTTAAAAATTTGGGTTTGGGCGTCGGGTTAGTAACCCTCCCCTAGAAAAAGCAGCCTACTATGAAAAAACGAAAGAAAAAAAAAACAAACCCCTCTAAAGTTGACGAACCACGCAAACGTTTTAAGGACCATGATCTGCACCTGGAATGTTCGCACTTTTTGTAGAGAAGGTGAAGTATACGCATTGGCAGATGTACTTGAATAGTACAAGGCCGACAATACTGCCATACAGGAAATACGATGGATTGGGAAGGCGTCACAACAACACCTAAAGGTGACGCACTGTATTATAGCTGCCATGGCACAAAGCATGAGTTTGGTCGCGGATTTGTAGTTGGACGGAGGTAGAAACATCTGGTCTCCATGAATGAAAGACTCGCTGCAATCCGATTAAACGTAAAATTCTTCAACATCAGCTTTATTTGCGCTCATGCTCCCACTGAAGACAAGGACGTACAGACCACAGATATATTTTACGAGCGCTTAGAAGAAACTTATGACCGTTGCCCTGCCCATGACATTAAAATTATTCTAGGCGATTTTAATGCCGAAATTGGAAAGAAGAATATCTTTACCCCAACAGTCGGGAAATTCAGTCTCCACAGTGAAACAACTGCCAATGGTATGAGGCTGATAGACTTTCTTCTTCTTCTTTATTTACTCATCCGTTATTCGGATATTGGTGATCGTACAATAATATTACAATGATACATATATGATACCAAGTATATATTTATAATTATTTGTTGTTACACAATGATGTTCAGCTCCCTGTTCTTAGCGGCTTGTAAAAGTGTGTATTCATCATTATAGCTGGTCCATGTCTGGATATTTTTGAGCCAGGTTGTTTCTTTTCTACCTCTTCCGCGCTTTCCATCGATTTTTGCCTTAAGGATTGTTTGTAGAATCTTGTATTTATTATTTCTAAGTATGTGTCCAAGGTATGAGACTTTACGCTTTTTTATTGTTGAGATTAGCTGTCGGTTCACATTCATCCTTCTAAGTACTTCGTCATTTGATATTTTTGAAGTCCAGGGTATTTTCAGTACTCGTCGGAATGTCCACATTTCAAAAGCTGCCAATTTTCTTTCATCGGACATTTTAAGTGTCCAGACTTCGGAAGCATATAAGAGGACTGACCAAACATAGCATTTGATAAATCTTATTTTTGTTGTCACATTTATGTCGTGACTTGTTAATACTTTTTTGTGTTTAAAAAAGGCATTTCTCGCTATTTCTATTCGGCTGTTAATTTCTTTTGAGTAGTCCCAACGGTCATTTATTAGTACTCCCAGATATTTAAATGTGTGTACCCTCTCGATTTCCGTTTCCTTTATAGTAAGCTTCACGTTGCGATGGTCGTTTTTTCTGCTTACTATCATGTATTTAGTTTTTTTCATATTAATTTTTAACCCATACTTTTCACTTGTGAGTGCCAATTTTTCTATAAGTTTCTGTAGTCCTGATATGCTCTCAGCCAGTAGTGTGGTGTCGTCTGCATATCTTATATTATTCACAATATGTCCATTTATTTTTATTCCAATATTTCCTCCATCTAGCGTTTCTTGAAATATTTTTTCCGAGTACACGTTGAATAGTAATGGGGACAGTATGCATCCCTGTCTAACTCCTTTTGAGATAATAATTTCATCACTTTGTTCACCATTGACGTCGATTCGTGCTTTTTGGTTCCAATACAAATTTTTAATACATCGTAATTCTTTTCCTTGTACTCCGATAGATGTCAAAATGTTCATTAATTTATCATGGTTAACCGTATCGAAGGCTTTCTCATAATCGATGAAGCAGATGAAAACATCTTTTTGGGCTTCTCTGCATTTCTGGACTAAGACTTGTAAACAGAATAGAGCTTCTCGGGTACCCATCCCTTCCTTAAACCCAAACTGCGTTTTTCCCATAGCATGTTCGCACTTGCTATATATTCGTTGATGTATTATTTTTAGGAATACTTTCAGTACGTGACTCATTAAACTTATTAATCTGAATTCACAACATCGTTTTGCATTGTTTTTCTTGGGAATGGCTATGAAAGTAGATTTGAGCCAATCTTCTGGATATTGTCCAGTGTCGTATACATGGTTGAAAAGGGTGATGAGGAGTTCTTTATTGCTGGAATCTATTAGCTTTAAGAATTCAGAGGGTATTTCATCAGGTCCTGTGGCTTTTTTATCTTTTAGAGTTTGTACGGCGCGTTCTACTTCTAATCTTGTTATTGATGATCCAACTAGATAATTGCTTAAATTATTCTCAAGAGGTGCTCGCTGCTCATCCGTGAAAAGTTTTTCTATATAATCTTTCCATATAGTCTTTCTCCCCTCCATATCAAACACTGCTTCATTATTATCATTAAATATAATTGCACTTGTCTTTCTTCCATACGTCCCCGCAGATTCCTTTATCTTTTTATGTAGGTTAAAGTCGTCATGTATGGACTGTAGAAATTAAATTTCTTGACATTTTCTATTTAGTTGGTAATTTTTTGCTGCGCGGATTGCCGATCTTATTTCTTTGTTTTTTTCCCAGTACCTTTCATAATTTTTATTTTTAGGTCTACTTCTTTCTTCCCGAAGTTCTCGAATTTCGTCTGTTATCCAGTCTTCAGTTCTTGCCATTGATCGGTTTCCCAGGATGCTTTTAGTTACTGTGTTTATAGTAGTTTTTAGGTTGTTCCACAGTAGATCCGGATTGTCTTCCTTGATGTTTTCTAATTCTCCATTGATTTGATGTTGCAGTTGGTTTTTTATGGTAGGATCGCTAAGTTTTCCGATATCGATTTTTGGCTGGGTTTTCTTTTTCCGTATAAGCGCGAGTTTAAGGCGCAGTTTTGAGACCAATAGATTGTGGTCTGTTGGAACATCTGCACCTGGATATGTTGTACACTTGGAAACACAGGAGTTATATCTTTTGTTTATCAATATATAGTCTATTTGATTTCTTACTATATGTCCATGGTTGTCTTGCGGTGATAGACTTTGCAGCTGCAAAAAACATGGTAGTTAGCAGTACCAGACTTAAGCATCTCGATATTCATAAGGGCACCTGACTGTCTCCAGATCAAAGAAAAAGTAATAAAATTGATCATGTTGTGATAGATGGAAGACATTCATCGAGCGTGTTGGATGTACGATCATTCCGAGGAGCAAACATAGATGCGGACCACTACCTTTTTGCAGCAAAGGTACGTACCCGTCTAAACGTTGCAAATAAAGCACGAACAGATACAACGCGGAAGTTGGAAATCGGTAAGTTCCAAACACAACAGATAGCCACAGCAAATTCCGCGTCCGATAACATATCAGCACAATGGCAAAATATTGCCCACTCCATGCAAGTAGCCGCAAAATCTATACTTGTATACCAGAGACCTCCACCAAGGAATCCATGGTATGACCAGGAGTGTCGTGCTGCTACCGAAAAGAAAAATGCGGCATATAGGGCTACTCTACAATCAGTAGTAACGCGTAGCGCACGGGAGATTTATCGGGAGAAAAGGAAAGAGGAGAAACGTATTTTCCGCAGGAAAAAGAGAGAAATGGAAAGACAGGAGTGTGAAAAAATCGAGATGTACAAGGCCAGAATGAAGTCCAAAAGTTATACTAAAGAGTAAAACGTCAAACTGATGGCTTTGGTACAGGCACATCCTCCTGCAGAGACCAGCAAGGTAATTTGGAAACTGATACAGATAGAGTGTGCAGGATAGGGAAAGATCATTTCTCCAAACTGTTGGTATCCGATAGTAGCGAAGACGGCGAAGACATCACAGATCCAATCCCAGAAAATGGTTTTGAATGTATACCACCCGGCCAAGATGAGGTAAGGACAGCAATAAACCGGCTGAAGAATAATAAGGCAGCAGGAGCTATTGGCCTACCAGCCGAGCTGTTTAAAACCGGAGGCGACACGCTGATAAGGTGTATGTATCAGCTAGTTAGCACCATCTGGCAGGAAGAACGCGTAACCGACGATTGGAACTTGAGCATCCTGTGACTTTATGCTCCAACTATAGGGGCATAAGTCTTCTCCCTATTGTCCGAACGACTAAAGCAAATGGTCAACAAAATAATTGGACCATACCAATGCGGCTTTAGACATGGCAAGTCCACCATTGACCAGATATTTACCTTGCGGCAAATCCTGGAGGACACCAAGAGATGCAGATCGACACCTACCACCATTTTGTCGATTATAAAGCAGCCTTCGACAGCCCGCTACGTCCAAAGGTATTCCAAGCAATGTCTGAATGGCTTTGTAAAATGACTCTAACTAACATAAGATCTTCAGTTACAATAGGAAAGAACCTCTCCGAAGAGTTTTGTATCTTCGAGACGGAATTCGATATCTTCATATAAAATGCATGGATTGTATGTCAAAGTTTGCTTAACAAACGACGTAAGAAACGCGACTGCAGATATTATGGGTCACGATCTATTTGCTCTCATATGGACATGTGATTGACTTGACAAAGCTGACCCTTGTATTTATTGAGATTTGATAAAGCTGACCCTTGTATTTCTTGAGACATGGATGCTTCTGCATCTACCTTCGAAACGGAATTCGATATCGTCATATAAATTGCATAGATTGTGTGTCAAAGTTTCGTAAACAAACGACGTAAGAAACGAGGCTGCAGATATTATGGGTCACGATATATTTGCTCTCATATGGACATGTGATTGATTTGACAAAGCTGACCCTTGTATTTCTTGAGAGATACAAGGGTCTTCTGCATCTATCTTCGAAACGGAATTCGATATCGTCATATAAATTGCATGGATTGTGTGTTAAAGCTTCCTTAACAAACGACGTAAGAAACGTGGCTGCAGATATTATGGGTCACGATATATTTGCTCACATATGGACATGTGATTGATTTGACAAAGCTGACCCTTGTATTTATTGAGATTTGGATGCTTCTGCATCTATCTTCGAAACGGAATTCGATATCGTCATATAAATTGCATGGATTGTGTGTTAAAGTTTCCTTAACAAACGACGTAAGAAACGAGGCTGCAGATATTATGGGTCACGATATATTTGCTCTCATATGGACATGTGATTGACTTGACAAAGCTGACCCTTGTATTTATTGAGATTTGATAAAGCTGACCCTTGTATTTCTTGAGACATGGATGCTTCTGCATCTACCTTCGAAACGGAATTCGATATCGTCATATAAATTGCATAGATTGTGTGTCAAAGTTTCGTAAACAAACGACGTAAGAAACGAGGCTGCAGATATTATGGGTCACCATATATTTGCTCTCATATGGACATGTGATTGATTTGACAAAGCTGACCCTTGTATTTCTTGAGAGATACAAGGATCTTCTGCATCTATCTTCGAAACGGAATTCGATATCGTCATATAAATTGCATGGATTGTGTGTTAAAGCTTCCATAACAAACGACGTAAGAAACGTGGCTGCAGATATTATGGGTCACGATATATTTGCTCACATATGGACATGTGATTGATTTGACAAAGCTGACCCTTGTATTTATTGAGATTTGGATGCTTCTGCATCTATATTCCAGACGGAATTCGATATCGTCATATAATTTGCATAGATTGTGTGTCAAAGTTTGCTTAACAAAAGACCTAAGAAACGAGACTGTATATATTATGGGTCACGATAGATTTGCTCTCATATGGAAATGTGATTGATTTGACAAAGCTGACCCTTGTATTTATTGAGATTTGGATGCTTCTGCATCTATATTCGAGACGGAGTTTGATATCATCATATAAATTGCATGAATGGTGTGCAAAGTTTGCTTAACAAACGACGTAAGACACGAGACTGCTGATATTATGGGCCACGATATATTTGCTCTCATATGGACATGTGATTGATTCGACAAAGCTGACCCTTATATTTCTTGACACTTGGATGCTTCTGCATCTATCTACGAAACGGAATTCGATATCATCATATAAATTGCATGTATTGTGTGTCAGAGTTTGATTAACAAACGACGTAAGAAACGATTTTGCAGATATTATAGTTCACGATATATTTCCTCTCATATGGACATGTGATTGATTTGACAAAGCTGACCCTTGTATTTCTTGAGACTTGGATACTTCTGCATCTACCTTCGAAACGGTATTCGATATCGTCATATAAATTGCATGGATTGTATGTCAAAGTTGCATGGATTGTGTGTCAAACGACGGAAGAAAGAGACTGCAGATATTATGGGTCACGATATATTTGCTCTCATATGGACATATAATTGATTTGACAAAGCTGACCCTTGTATTTCTTGAAACATGAATGCTTCAGCATTTATCTTCGAAACGGAATTTGATATAATCATATAAATTGCATGTATTGTGTGTTAAAGTTTGTTTAAAAAACGACGTAAGAAAGAGGCTGTATATATTATGGGTCACGATATAGTTGCTCTAATATGGACGTGTGATTGATTTGACAAAGCTGACCCATGTATTTCTTGAGACTTACACGTACCCGTCTAAACGTTCCAAGTAAAGCACGAACAGATACAACACGGAAGTTGGATATCGGTAAGC